>NC_031975.2:8432693-8743110 GCF_001858045.2 Oreochromis niloticus
TCCCTCATAGCTGGTTACCAAGACTTTGTGAAGTACCCTCAGAAGGTCTGCTAGATGATGTTAATGCAGCACTACGGACGATACTTACAGCCACCATTACCGAGACTAACAAGCTGATCTACACCACGGCAGCAGTGATCAGTGAGATGCTGGGCTATAAGTTTAACCATGGAGAAGGAGGCTAGAGGCTAAGATCAAGGTAGCACGGAGGGAGGTTAGCCAACTATCGGAGCTGCAGAAAGGGGCGACAAAGAAGGTGCCTTAGAAGTACAGCAAGCTGTCCATACCTGAGGCAGCCTTGGCCAGCTGTTTGAAGAGGTACACTAGAGAGATCGAAGGCAGGAGAATAAACCAGCTGTTGTCCACAGAACCAGCCAAGGTGTACTCTAAGTGGCAGGGGAACAATATGAAATCAGCACCACCAAAACTGGAGACGGAGCAATACTGGAAGAGCATAGGGGAGAAGGACGCAACCCATAACGGCAATGTTCAGTGGCTAGTGGATCTGAAGGCAGACCACAGAAACCTCCCTGAACAGGGTCCAGTAACCATCACAGTGGTAGACATCCAAGAAAGGGTCTCCAGTATGAAGAGTTGGACAGCGCCAGGCCCCGACATGGTTCACGCCTACTGGCTGAAGAAGCTGACTGCACTCCATGAGCGCCTGGCAGCACAAATGAACCAGCTGCTAGTTGACTGAAGGCCGGACAGTCCTGATCCTCAAAGACCCCCAGAAGGGACCGGTCCCATCCAACTACCAACCAATAACCTGCCTCAGCACCACGTGGAAGCTCCTGTCAGGCAGTATAGCGGCTAAGATGAACAGGCACATGGGTCAATACATGAGTGGGGCACAGAAAGGGATGGACAAGAATACGGGAGGTGCAAAACACCAGCTACTGGTAGACCATTAAGTAGAGGACTTAAGTGGAGGACCCGAGCTTGAAGGATAGACAAGACAAGAATTTTTTTTATGTATATATACATATATATAAATATATATATATATATATATATATATATATATATATATATATATATATATATATATATAAATAAACACCCAGCACGCCCCTGCGCGGTTTATCCTTCAAGCTCGGGTCCTCTACCAGAGGCCTGGGAGCTTGAGGGTCCTGCGCAGTATCTTAGCTGTTCCCAGGACTGCGCTCTTCTGGACAGAGATCTCCGATGTTGTTCCCAGGATCTGCTGGAGCCACTCGCTTAGCTTGGGAGTCACCGCACCTAGTGCTCCGATTACCACGGGGACCACCGTTACCTTCACCCTCCACATCCTCTCGAGCTCTTCTCTGAGCCCTTGGTATTTCTCCAGCTTCTCGTGTTCCTTCTTTCTGATGTTGCTGTCATTCGGAACCGCTACATCGATCACTACGGCCGTCTTCTTCTGTTTGTCCACCACCACTATGTCCGGTTGGTTAGCCACCACCATTTTGTCCGTCTGTATCTGGAAGTCCCACAGGATCTTAGCTTGGTCATTCTCCACCACCCTTGGGGGCATCTCCCATTTTGACCTCGGAACTTCCAGGCCATAATCGGCACAGATGTTCCTGTACACTATGCCGGCCACTTGGTTATAGCGTTCCATGTATGCCTTGCCTGCTAGCATCTTGCACCCTGCTGTTATGTGCTGGATTGTCTCAGGGGCATCTTTACACAGCCTGCACCTGGGGTCTTGCCTGGTGTGATAGACCCCAGCCTCTATGGATCTTGTACTCAGAGCTTGTTCTTGTGCTGCCATGATTAGTGCCTCTGTGCTGTCTTTCAGTCCAGCTTTGTCCAGCCATTGGTAGGATTTCTGGGTATCAGCCACCTCCTCTATCTGCCGGTGGTACATACCATGCAGGGGCCTGTCCTTCCATGATGGTTCCTCGTCTCCCTCCTCTTTCTTGGGTTTCTGCTGCCTGAGGTATTCACTGAGCACTCGGTCAGTTGGGGCCATCTTCCCAATGTATTCTTGGATGTTTGTTGTCTCATCCTGGACTGTGGTGCTGACACTCACCAGTCCCCGGCCCCCCGTAGCCAGTCTTGTTAATGATCTCACTGAGGGGGTTCAGGCCTATGCAGAACAGCAGTGGGGACAGAGCATCTCCTTGGTAGATCCCGCACTTGATGGTGACTTGTGCTATGGGCTTGGAGTTGGCCTCTAGTGTTGTACGTAGGGCTGTGCGATATGACCAAAATCTCATATCCCGATATTAAGACATCTATCGTCCGATAACGATATAAAACCACAAAAATGTAACATTTTCTGTAAATTCTGTGAATGTCGGGCAGCTTGACTTGCGTGAAGTGTTTCCAGCTGGGCGTCGCGTACCTGGAGTCGAGTGTTTTAACTGATGCATGAAACCATACATTTTTAGACATAAGTTGTAACGGCCGCAGTTTTCTTTGTGAGTATTTATTACACAGCGTGCTGCAGGAAAAAGCCTGTTCTAACGTTTGAGTCTAAGGTTTATTTTTTTTAGCACCTGACGGCTCTTTTTTGCTTCTCATCCGTAAATACTCTGCATCTTTCACGTGATTCAGTTTATTTTGAAAAGTCTCAACAGGATCTTGAGCTTTATTGTGAAAGGTTTATGTGGAAAATAAACAAGCGGACACGAGGTGGTTTTACCGTCGTTGTTGCTAACGACAACGCATAAAAACAAGCGCTTGTCCGTCTGTAGTGTGGTTATATTAAATATAAGAGAAAGAGAGAACTTTAGGAAATTAATATATCAAAATAATGAAAAAATATTGCCGTGAACAGTTTATTTTGCGACACCACGAAACAAACGATAGCGTAAAATGAAACGATAGACGTTTTTCTATCGTCATCCGATATATATCGTTATATCGAACAGCCCTAGTTGTACGCCACATCCCCATTGAGTTCCTGATGAAGGCTCTTAGGGTCCTGTTGATCTTGTACAATTCTAGGCATTCCAGTAGCCAGCTGTGGGGCATTGAGTCATAGGCCTTCTTGTAATCAATCCAGGCAGTGCACAGGTTGGTCAGCCTGGTCTTGCAGTCTCGGCTGACTGTTCTGTCTACCAGTAGCTGGTGTTTTGCGCCTCTGGTATTCTGGCCAATCCCTTTCTGTGCCCCGCTCATGTATTGACCCATGTGCCTGTTCATCTTAGCCGATATGATGCCTGACAGGAGCTTCCATGTAGTACTGAGGCAGGTTATTGGTCGGTAGTTGGATGGGACCGGTCCCTTCTTGGGGTCCTTGGGGATCAGGACCGTCCGACCTTCAGTTAGCCACTCTCGTCAACTAGCAGCTGGTTATATATATATATATATACATATATATATAGATAGATAGATAGATAGATATAGATATATATATATATCTATATATATATATAGATATATATAGATATAGATATAGATATAGATATATATATATAGATATGTATATATGGGTTCCCTAGAATTAAAAAAAAATCCTGTTAGCAAACTGCACTTTAAATTTTGCTCTGCATTATTAAATCAATATTACCATGCAAACAAGCCAAAATGTGATAAATAGCAAGGATCATGTGCTAAACATCAGCAAGTTGCCATATCAGTTTACCAACATGAATGTATAATGCTGATTCTATGAAAAGCATCACACATGAGCAGGGTGCGGATCTTGATAATCATCCCTGAGCTGTGTAGGTCACTAAAATAACAATATGTTTATTTCCTGTGCTGCAGGTTTTTTGTTTAAATGATATGCTGCTCAAAGGATCCTTTCTAAATGCTGAGAAAAGAATAGACTTTCTAAGCAGGTGATGCACTTACTGCTATATGATCGATTGAGTGTCATATAATGACTTCTAGTCGTCTGCACTGCAACATTGTAAATGATAACAAATATACAGTTATATAATTAAAGACATATTGTTTATAATTAAATAAATAGTGGCTCACTTTTTCCAACTTTTTTCCCATATTACCTACTAACTCTATCTTGTATAAGAAAGAAAGTTGTGGGATAAGCATCCAACTCTTCTGAAGATGTGGGCTGAAATAAACTTTAAAGGGAGCAAATGAAACAATGTCACAGAACTGCAAGAAGTGCATGTGCTGATAACATCTACAAGAACAGAGCAGGCAGTAGGGAGAGAGAGAGATAGAGAGAGACAGAGAGTGAGAGAGAGAGCAAGAGAGAGAGAGGGATAAGTTTACACAGCCAGGCCTGAGGAATCAGAAGTCCATGTTCAAGGAAGAAGTGTTGGATCTGACAGGTGTTTACGACAAACCACGTGAGGTGAGGCAGTAAACATTTCTCTTTTGTGGCTGTTGTTGTGATCTTATCTGAACTGAGACGGTGCTGAGGAAGCACACAGTCATGAAAGCTTTTGCAAAAAGGGAAATTTGATGTTTCTGTAGGACACGTGTGTGTGTTTATACCAAACGGATGTGGGGATTTGATTTATTTGATTTTTATTCCTATTCAAAGGATGTTAGCTGGCATGTAGGCAGCTGGCAGTATATGTACAGGGCAACACAGAGACAAGCTGTTCTTTTTCACAAGGCCAGGCATGCTTTTGCATGTCACATGTGAGTTTTAAATGTGGATTATCAAGTTAATGGGTTTAATTTTCTGATTTTGCTGACTTCATACTTCAGATTCAGATTTGGGTAAATGACAGTGGGACTTGCTGATATTGCAGTAAACATGTGAGCCACATGAAACTCAGTCTGTGTCTTTGAAAAGACACGAGCCGTGTCCCTAATGAAATCAGTTTACTCTAAACAAGTTGTAAACAAGTAGTAAAAAAGCAAAAGTCAGAGTTTCAGAAGACAAGAACCCAATGTCACTGGGCAAAAATTATCTAACCTCTTCTAGGATTTCACTTTGGCAAATTCCCAAATGATTTACCAGACTGCTCTTCGTGGTTTCTTTTTTCAGTTGTTAAATTATTGAACTATAATGGTCCCTCCCCCGTATCCATCACTACATTCTTCTGCCATTCCAGCCAAGATGTTACTCCCTCTCATTGTTGATTTTTGGTACCTTCATTAGTTCCAGGATCAACAGGATAATTCAGGTTCTCTGACCACTGTGTGCACGATTGCTGCTGAACAGAAACATATTACCATTTCATTATTTTCATGAGATACTCTGGAGTGCAGAATTGAAGAAAGAATTTTCATGTGGTAACTGTTAGTAAGCAATGTAGTTTGATGAGCTAAAACAGGTAGCACTACTTAGTAATGGTGGCATGTAGTAAGTAGTCATGCACAGAGTGTTAGCCTGACATCAATCCCTACATCCGTTTGTTATAAACACACACACGTGTCCTACTGAAACATGGTGACCACAGATTATATCCAACTATTCACATTACAGGGGACTATTGTAAATATTACTTGGCAAGCTTATTTTTTTAATCTTTAGGCTTTTCTTCCTCTTATTAACCTCTTGCTAAGTGACAGTTTAAGAAATCAAAAATTGTTTGAAAATTGTATTTATTGATGTATTTTTTTTTTTATTTGTTTGCAAATAAAATGTTGTATTTCACCGGTTATCTCTGTGCGTTTGTAAGTTAGCAAAAGTGCAAAAAAAATCCTCCCTGACTTTTTATGGCCTATACTCAGTAAAGCCTGGTTATTATGGCTGTAAATGCCAGATGACTAAAACTCTGTCTGTGCTGTCTGTGCTGAACAAACAAAGTCCCCATGGAAACAACCTGAGGGAAATCCATTGAGATTATCAAAAACATTAAAAGGTTCGATCCTCTGAATGGCCAAGTACAGCTGAAACAAAGGCTGCTTTAAATTAATTAACTTGAAGCATGAGAAGACAAACGGTAATGTCATCATTTGAAATAATGGCCCAGTTATGAGTTCATTATGATACAATTATATTATTATATTATTATAAGTAGTTCTTAACTTCATATATTTTACAGGAAAAAAGAAATAATTACATTTTAAGTAAATCTGAGTAGTGATTAAATAATAGCGCCCAAATTTTGGAGGAAGGGAAAGTAATTTTAAGTACTGCATAAATATTTTTAAGTACTGCATAATTTCTTTGTCATTGTGTGAGGAATAAACTATCTTACATCTTAAGTAAAGTGTCATTTTTGGTAAACTGCACCTTACCTAACTTTCAGATATTTACTGTAAAAGGAAAGGAGACACTCATTTCCTGTACACTCTTATTATGTTATGTTATGTTTGAACAGTATTTGTGGAAGAAGAAAATTTAATTTAGACTTTGCTGCATCATTATGAGATCTCCTAAGTCTGCAAATGTTGAGACTTATCACATTTACACTGGTAAATTTAAAAGGCAGTCGACTCATGGAACATCCATCATGCACGTCATCATATGGAGGAACATTTAGGTGAGGGGTGTTGGCATTTTGTGTGCTTTTTTAGAAAGAACACTGTTAGCAGAACAGTATGTGTAGAGATTAAAAACAAACAAACAAACAAACAAAAAAACAGGGCTTCAGCATTTTGAAGAGTATTGTTCACAACATTCATTGTTGCCAATGAAGCCAGAAATATGGATCTGACTTTCTTTAATTAATTGATTAAATTATATTAATTTATTTTATTCAATAGGGACGATGCTTTTTAGATAATTGCAGGAAATTAAAGTGAAATGACAAAAAACACTCAACTATACATACATTAAAATGATTAAAAAATGTTAAAAATTGTTAAATGAGAATCTAATTAATTTTTAAAAAATGTGATTTATTTTACACCAAACTTTGAGGTTTACTGTGAAAAATTCTATTTGGCTAATATAATTTAATTTGAGCAATTTGGTTTCATTTAGAAGTGTGTACCATATATAACGAACCTTTCTGAAGAATGCTGACTGTCCAAATTTTGATCTACAATGTTATTATTTCTAGATACAATGGCTGTATCTAGAAATAATAACTTTCTTTCTGAGAATATAATAAAAAAATTAATTGAAAAACTTAATTACCTGTACCTACATTTACACCTGATTAGTCTGTGTACCTTGCATGTTCCTGAGACAAAACCTCGTGGCTAAATTAATCACATATCCTCTCTTCCAAAAATAGGATCTTTGAACACAGTTGTCAAAAAAAACAATAATTATTCTGTTATCATTACTTATCATTCTATTATTGTTGGAACACAGCCATAATTTCCTCCACCCCAATATAAACACCATAACGCGATATCTGTTCTTATCACTTTTGCATGTTTGCTGCCGCAGCATGAATTACATTCTGTTGTGAAACCCCTGAAGAGGCTCTGGATTGGTGCCACGAAACAAAATTGCCACAACTGTAATCTAAACATGAATGAACAGTTTGTCTTGGTAAACATGTCATAAAGTTGAGGCTCTGGTATCTTATGTTCTGTGTAAACCATGCTCACTAAACACTGCATGTGTCTCTGATGTTTGTCTAAGGCAAAAAAAAAACACACTAGTGATGAAACAGTCTATAATTGTAGACTGTTTTCATGTGTCTAATTTCTATTTTGAATGAATTTAAAGAATGATGCATGGACAACACATGAAACATGACAACATACATTATACAGATGTGATCAAATTAAATTAACTCTTACAGGAAATTGGTTTATGTTCCTTATTATTAAACTATGAGTTGCATCCATCAGCAGTGGCTCAAGGCAGGGCAGCTGTCAAGCAAGCCAAAGAAAAACAGCGCAAGTCTGTTCATTCAGGGTTTTTATTTTTTCATACTGTAAAACTGAATGTAAGTCAGGTTTTTTTTCTTTCATAAGTCATCTCATGCTTAAAGAGCTTCAATGTTTCTATGTCTTCTTATACTCTTACACTTATACTATAGTCTTTTATGACTGTTTTTAATAGCTTGTTATGCATTATGCTGATGGTAGTGCATAATATAGTGCAGCCACACTTTCTCTAGCTAGTAAAAATTAGCATCTAGGAACAGCTCTTTTTATTTCTATTTGCTGTATATTTTATAGCAGATCAGGCAGTTATGGATAGTGTAACATGGGAAAATGTCAGTGTGGGTGTCATTACTTGGGCGCATTTCGGTCTGTAGATGACTCCTTAACTGAATATACAGGGTGGGCCATTTATATGGATACACCGTAATAAAATGGGAATGGTTGGTGATATTAAAGTCCTGTTTGTGGCACATTAGTATATGTGAGGGGGCAAACTCCTCAAGATGGGTGGTGACCATGGTGGCCATTTAGAAGTCGGCCATCTTGGATACAACTTTGTTTTTTCAATAGGAAGAGGGCCATGTGACACATCAAACTTATTGGTAATGTCACAAGAAAAACAATGGCGTGCTTGGTTTCAACGTAACTTTATTCTTTCGTGAGTTATTTACAAGTTTCTCTTTGTTCACAGCCATTGACATGTCGAAGAGGTTAACACGTGAAGAGCGGATCAAAATTGTGTTGATATCTGGTCCAGAGCTCATGCTGCATTCAGTGTGTAGCACTGGGGTAGGGAAGTCCAGGCCTCGAGAGCTGGTGTCCTGCAGGTTTTAGATGTGTCCTTGATCCAACACAGCTGATTTAAATGACTAAATTACCTGCTCAACATGTCTTGAAGTTCTCCAGAGGCCTGGTAATGAACTAATCATTTGATTTAGGTGTGTTGACCCAGGGTGATATCTAAAACCTGCAGGACACCGGCTCTCGAGGCCTGGAGTTCCCTACCCCTGATGTGGTATATGATCGCCTGTTAAACTATTTTCAGTTTCAGTCAGCAAAAATTGTCAGTATTGTAGTCCACTGTCTTATATTGAATTATTTATATTTTTATGGAAACCTTATTACTTAAAAAACAAATTGAAGTGACACTATTTTATATCTACATATACACACATACTGTCAGGATTTGTACACAGCCCTGTGCATAGTTTGCTTATTTGTCATTTTCTCAGTGACCATCTGTGGTATTTTGACCTTTAACAGCGTTGGACTTGGACTTTTTCATTAAATGACAGATGTTTTCCTTTTTATAGCTTTTTAAGTAACCCCATTGTTTTTGTTTTTCACCAGGGTCATGTTTACTTCAGAGGCTGTGGCAATGTGAAACAAGAAAAGACTATGAAGGGCTTTCCATACAGAGATATACTTTTAAACCAGACTGCTGCTATACACATAGATACCATGGAAAAGACAGTCTGAGGGAACTGACAGCAGCTGAGAAACTTTGGAGATAAGTGAATGAGGCATTTTCAATATTTACTACTGAGGTACCGGCAGCAGCACTGTTCCAGTGCCAGAGAAGGAGTGCATCATGATTGCCACAGCACTGCGCTGGCTCATCCTGGTTTTTTTTATCATTCTTACCATTGGTGGTAACGTGCTGGTGTGTTTGGCTGTAGGAATGAGCCGTCGACTATGGAGAATTGCTAACTGCTTCGTGGTTTCGCTGGCAGTGACAGATCTCCTCCTTGGCCTACTGGTGCTTCCCTTGTCCGCCACTGTGGAGCTGCGCAGCGGGGAATGGCCATTTGGAGGAGTCCTGTGCAACATCTACATTTCATTAGATGTCATGCTGTGCACAGCCTCCATCCTGACCCTCCTGGCAATCAGTGTGGACCGATACCTTGCCATTTCAGCACCCCTTAGCCACTCCCGGAGAGTTACACCACTAAGGGTGACACTGGCTATCATTGCCATCTGGGCCATGTCACTAGCTGTGTCTGTTCTGCCTATACACTTGGGATGGAACACACCAGACTACAGGGTTCAAAACTTAGACTGGGCCACGGGAGGAAATGAGAAAGAGGGCTACTACTGTCAGTTTGGATGGAATAACAACTATGTTCTTCTTTATGCCTTTGGCTCATTTTACCTGCCTCTGCTGGTTATGTGTGGAATGTATCTTTGCATATTCAGGATGGCACGAGAACAGGTCAGTGTTTATTATGATTTTGTTAAAGGTCATAACTTTAAGGCTTACATTTCTTTTTGAAGATGTCTGGGCCAGCTGCTGTAGAAATACATATAAGAATAAAGATCAATTTTTTGTTACATTTTTTTTCAGTGGAAATTTAAATGGGATTTATTTACACTCATGTTGTCTTGTAATTGTAAATCCTTCATTATCAAATCAGTGACTTGGTTACGTCCCAAGATCTCATTATCTTTGTCCTCTGGCTCTCTGTCCTTCTCTTAACCAATCTTTTCAGGCAAGGCGAATTCGTGCTACCATGCCATCATTTGCACGTACAGCAACTGCAGTGGTAGCCCGAGAGCACAAAGCTACAGTGACCCTGGCTGCAGTACTCGGGGCTTTTGTCATCTGTTGGTTCCCTTACTTCACCTACTTCACCTGGATTGGAATGAAGGAAAAAACAAACCCACCTAATACACTTCACTCCGTAGTCCTGTGGTTGGGTTATTTTAACTCTACCCTTAATCCAATCCTTTATCCAGCCTTTAACAGGGATTTCCGCAGAGCCTACGGAGAGCTGCTTCACTGCAAAAGATTATATCGGAGAAAACTGCATCTTAACGGTGTAAATAAGCGATTGACCTTTACTAATGGACAAAGACTCTCTCAACAGTGTGAGGGACAGATAGACATACATTAAAAAAACACAGAGGAGAAGAACCTCACGCTACAAATGGGAAATGGTATTCCTGATGAGCCAAGATGAAATGCTATGGATGTTGTCTCACCAATAGACTCTAGAGTGGCAGCGAAATATTGCTTACTACTACTCACTTACTCAAAGTACCAGATTAGCCAATAATTTACACTGTCGCTCATTTGTAGATAGTGCCAAAGTTTGTGCAATTCCAGGCACAGTACAATAAATGTTACATAAAAGTTTTATTAATGATTAATAACACTGTTATTGGAAAATAACAGAAATCTTTACATGTTTATTTCAAGGTGCACATTTTTCTTTGATTATAATAGTGTTGAACTAAGAGAGAAGTATTGAAATGTAAGTTTTTTACAGTAGGCTTCAGTGTAGAAAAGTGGATCTGAATAGAATAAATAGATGACTCAGTAAGCTTCCCAGAAAGCTCCACGGAGACAAGTGTAGTTAAAAGTTTGCAAGTTGTTTATTTTTAAACCCTCCAGCCCTGCTATTCAAAGTAAATAAGTCACCAGCAAGTTCATTTGATATGTACAATATGTGTATGAACCCAAAAAGGACAAACAGAAGGACTTCCTGGACACTTTTACAGATTAACTGCAGTTGAACAAGATATCCTTTTTTTTAAATAAATAAATTATCAGTTAAGCTATGATAAAGACCAGCTCTTTTCTATTATCCCAGTGGACATGCGCTTCATCATTATAGCTATGCTGCCTTTATGTATTGTAAATAGATCAACAGCCATTATAACCAGATGTGAAACTTGTGCACAGTGATGATATAGACTACTGTGAAAGTCAAATCTAAGTAAATCTAAGCAAACTTTATCATTTTTGCTTACATTTTGATGTTATGAATATTTTACAGACAGTGTGCTATGTAGTGAATAATGATCTAATATAACTCTGGTTTTATATGTGTCTTTGAATGTATGAAGAAGATTGTCAGTGGGAACTTAATTAAACAAAACTCATTAACAAGGTAAGCTGGACCTTACTGCTCCAAACGCAGCTCAGAGTAAGTGCTGCATGTACATCTTCCTCCATAGGTGTTGTGGGAGGTTTCATTGGCATTTCAGTAGGACAAATGTTCTTCCAGCAGGAGAAACATTAACAGAGACTCATGAACATTTAATAAATGAACTTTCTTTCCTGGACATTACATCTGTTTTTGTGCTTTATATTAAACTGTTTATTTATAACTGCAACTGCAGAGTATGCAGCTTCCTCTTTGGCTTTTCAACATCAGATCACTTGAAGCAAGTTCCTTGAGATTAACCCTTGTCCTGTATGTGACATATATGCTCTTGTGAATGTTGATTATAATCAATATTTGTTTGCTTTGTTTGTTTAATTTGAAAACAAAATGATAGCTGAAAACATAATTCTTTGATTGCCAAGACAAAAGAATGAACTGATCCTTATTTTTTAAGCTCTGATATGTATCAGTATGTATACTGTATATTGTATTGTTTAGAAAAATACATATTATAATTAAGTACAAATAACTTATGCAAAACAACAGGTTCCATTCTTTAACCGGGAATACAAACCTAACGTAGTCTGGGTGGTCTGTGCTGCAGCTTAACTAAACCAGACTGAATATAGTGGTGAGAAAGACAATCAAGATATGAGTGCTGTCTGAAGCCATCAGCATACATGATGGGACCCAATTGTAATTTTTCGTCATGACTAAGCTGATGAAAAAGCTGATGCGCCATTACGCTCTTTATGAAAACGTATCGTTGGCTCAGAAGTGCACTAATCCAATATTGTACTTGTCTCATTATTTATTTAAGACCTGATACATTCGAAACCTTTTATAGTCTCAGATGTGCAGTCCCTTATTTTCACTCAGGGTATCTCTGTTTACCTGTGCATCGTCAGTTCCAGCATTACACCTCTACGGCCCAAAGATGTGCAAAGAGCAGCACTTTTATCTGACTGTCAATAGCTGGAGTATTATAGCTTTGGAGTGTGTCTCTGTGCAAACGGTTATTTGCCCATGTTTACGTAACACCGCACATACAGCAGCTCTGCTGATGAGGATTGCCATTTCAGCATCAGTTATCTTTGTAAATAATATTCTCTTTCACCAGTATTTAAGATGAACCGCTGGGTTAAAGGCATACAGTAAAAAAAAGAAAAGAAATGTGTGTGATGTCTGTGCAGTGGCACAGTTTCACTGCACAAAATGTTAAAAAACGCTGGGTTTTATCTGGTCACTGTTGTTTATTGCAGTTATTTTTTGGTAATGATCTTTCAAACAAAAGTCTAACTAAAGTAAACAATTTAATATCCTGTGATTCTAGCTTGAAGTGGAATCTTCAGTAAACTGTTAGTTTTAAAGCCTCAATCTTTTTTCGTTTTAGATTTGTTGTACTGGTTCTCCTTACATACACATATAGACATATAATAATGTTCTGTCCCATTTCTTTATGCCTCTCTACCTCTTTCCCCTTAAATTAGATTTCTTCCTGCTGAAAGTGAGTTTTTCCCTACTGCTTGCTCACAGGGGATCATCTTAT
Organism: Oreochromis niloticus; assembly: GCF_001858045.2. Classification (NCBI taxonomy): domain Eukaryota; kingdom Metazoa; phylum Chordata; class Actinopteri; order Cichliformes; family Cichlidae; genus Oreochromis; species Oreochromis niloticus. Next base: position 8,445,786 of record NC_031975.2, read on the forward strand.
TGTTGGGAATTTATTCTCTGTAATACTGTGGGGCATTTACCTTACAGAGTAAAGCGCCTTGAGGTTACTGCTATTGTGATTTGGAGCTACATAAATAAACTTGAATTTAGCCAAATTGCTACCATCAAGCAAAGTGTAGTTCTGTGAACCCATCATTTACAGAAGTGGAACCATGTGTCAAAACTGACATGACACAAGCTGCTAAATGACCTGATATTGCATTACAGTGCAAAAGGATCGGTCTCTAATTAATCCTCTATAGGATTAGTTGGGCCAAAATAATCCTATTGTGGATTAATTCTTTTCATAGGAGTATATTTCATAGCTTCACCCTGAGTGACTGAGCAGGCATGGGAATAGTTTTCAGAGATGATTCACCAAGATCGACTGTTTTTTTCTGGATGCCCTTAAATCAGTGAAAATATCAGTGAACAAACCATGTATTTCCAGCAGGTGGCAGTGTTAGCCAGCTTTCTTTCTGACAACTTGTTTAACATCTGAAGTGTATGTGCTTTTGAAAAGGCCTTAGTCTTTCTCCATGTGGCATGTATTGCTTAAAACAAAAATAAAACAAAGCAAACAAGCAAAAATCAACAATTATGGATTATTAAAATAACAGTAAATCAAGGGGCAGTCTGCTGATTGTGGTTATATCGCTGCAACAACTAATATCAACATATTAAAAAGAGCACTCTGACAGCATAATGACTATGAACAGCAGTCAGAGGCAGAGTTTAGCAGGTCTTTCATTAGAGACCACTCGAGTCATTAAACTCGGAACCCTTCTGGAATGTACCCAATGGGCAGCTTTGGGATTAGAAAGAGACAAAGTGAGTTTTTTATTATTATGATTATTATTATTTAATTAAGATCCGAATTGAAAGTTATGTCTCAGTCCACACTGACTCTCCTTAGGTCAAAGATAAGAAAAGAGAACTAATAGAAAGGATATCAGCTCATAATTACAGTTTTTTCTTTTGTTTTGTTTTTTATGTGCGTTTAAAAATTCACAAGCGTTCTCTAATTTTCACATAGTCTGTGCCCAGTCGCTGCCATTTGTTCATTTATTTGGTATCTATCTGTTTATTGTCTTGGGAATGTGATAAGAGCATTTAAATATCCTCATGCATTATGCAACGGAGTAGGAGGAGAAGGTATGTGGGTGGTGAGGTGCAAAAAAAAACTTAAAATAAGATTCCTTTTCTGGTTTCAGTGCCATCATGTAAGTCTGCATACGCTTGCTAATACTGCCTCTGCATGTGATTGGAGGCTGTTGGCTGGTGTTTGTTAAGTCGCACGTCCTAATTGTCCCCAGTAGACCCGAACAGGACAGCAGCTGCCATGGATAATTAAACAAATTTCTTCCGCAGGCTGCACTGGGAGTTGACGGAGGTTTTACAATTGTTTTAGAATTAACAGATAAAAGTGAAAGAACTACTCCACGCTAAACGCTTCCGATAACAGCCGCACTCCGCGTCTAGAAGCCTAATCTGGAGATATTTTGCGTTTGCACTGAAAAGGTTGTAACACGTGTTTGTGCTGTGCCTTCCTCTCTGATGCAGTACAGGCTTTCTTTGTGGAGTCAGCACTTCTGTTGTACCTACATAAGTGTCAGCTGCAGCAGAGGCAGTGCACAGATTTGCAGCTCTGTGGAAGAGCCGGAGTAACTGTACAACTTTACAGGTTTCGCTTTTAGGTTTAGAAGAAGTACTGAAAACAGGATAAAGGCATGTTATTAATAAAGTTGTGTTTTCTTACGCTATATTAACATTCTTTTCTCACTGTAGTAGCTTACACAAGATCGTCTTCCTTTATGTTTCTGTCTGGTTTCTGACTGACTTGTGCATTGACAGAGCAAAAAATAAATAAATTTTTCTATGTATACTCCGATCGTGGGCCTGTGTGTATTTTTGTGTGCCGGTCTAGCTTTTGGCTCTGCTTCTTATCTCAGCTCCATGGCTTCCCACTGTTCTTGTCACTTCGCATCGTTCTATGCGCAGATGACTGCTAAACTAAACTCCTGTAGAGATCCAGGAGCTGGTTTGTCTGAGCATGCTCAGTGCGGGGGCTTGGAAGACTTAACATCTGAGTGTGGGAGGCAGCACACTGCTGCTGCAGGGGTCAGCTGTGCGGATGCCTGCACCCAACAGCAGTTGTTTTCATACTGACAGCACTGAACAGATAACCCCGAGGAAATGGCAGAAATCTGCAGCTTCCCTCGCCAGGATCATCAGAATGAGTGCAGGAAAGAGCACCGGGGGTTTGACTTTCAAGCAATTTGATTCAAAATATGCACACAGTATTTGAAAAAGCCTTCTTTGTGCTTGAGGAATGTGCTTCACTATGGCAACAATATTTTCTGCCAACATGTGAGAAAGTATTTTATCAGTTCATTTATTCAGATTCATACATCACCATGGACACTACGAACAAACCAGTTCTTCTCTCTTCACCTACCTTTGGCTTCTTTTTAGTGATCTTTGTAGAATATTGTTGCCAACATTTTTTATGACTAATGTCACTTTTGCCTGGTACACAATGATAGATCAAGTAATTGGTTTGGGTTATGACGTTGATGAAGGGCTACACTAATAACTATGCCACAGAGCACACTCTCTAGAAGTGGTGCAGAAATTAGACCAGTGAATTATCCAAGTTCTATGTGTGTTGACATTGCCATGGCTACTAATGGTCTCTGCGGGGCAGACATGATTACAATGAGTATGTGGATGAAGCAGCAGATGAGAATGCCAATGGGTGATTTTCTGGATTCGCAAGGTGCTTTGCAGCTTTGTTGGAAAGCACATTTAATGATAAAGCAACCTGTAAAGAAATGCTTGCATTTTACTTTCCACTTTTATATTTTATGATTTATTTAATGGTCAACTTTTAGTTTGTGTTGATTTTATCTTACTTTTCAGAAGGATATATGGCACAATATTATTCAGTACCTATATTTTCTTTTAATAATAACACTTTACATTAAATACATTATTATCCTGAAGAATGAAATGGATTCTTTTAGAATGAAACAATGACAGTGCTCATGGTTTCACTTCTCACCTGACGCGTTGTCTTTGACCTTGCAAAATGTGGAATTCTTGGCTGAAAAGAGCTGAAACTGTATCCTCCAGTGATGATCTTAATGTTTGTTGATGTTTGAGGTCTTTTGTCAAATGGAGCAGTCGTCAGTGCAGGACTTTAAGGAACCAATTTTGCTTTTTAATTGATTTTCTAAATACGGAAAATCAGTAAAAGAAATATATATTGAAGGGGAAGGCACTCCCTGTCCTGTCTCCAATCCGTGAACTTAACATATCTTTTATTTCTTGCTGGCTTCATAGACTGTATATAAGACATGGAAATAGCCACCATGACATAACCCACTGTGTTGACTGAACTCTGATGATTAATGAAGATGAGGGTTGTTTCCCTATAGACTCTCATACAATCAGAAGTGTTTCTGCAACCAGCTGAGTTGTCCCTGTCTACCCATTTAAAAGAATGGCAGGTTTAAAGCTCTTTTACGCTGACTTCTCTTTTCAGCTTGTAAATTACTGCAATTTTGTGGCTACTGTGTCTGACAGCTAGCTTGAGTGCCATCCATTAAATACTCCATATCCTTTCTGTAATTTTCACAGAAGTGTCCATGCAACAAAGGCTGGAACTTGTGGAGGAGCAGTTGTTGTTTGAGCAGATAAGCCTGCAATCTGAATGACTGAAGGGAAAGAAGCAGGTTTCTGAAACAGTTACAATCTCCAGACTGCACAAAACATGGTAGAATGGAAAGTTGCAAGTCACCCTGTGATTTAACATTTAACTGATGAGTTGTCTCTTGCTAATCATAATTCTGAAGACATTGAAGAAGAGTTGAAGTGTACCATGAAGCAGCTTTTAATAACTCCTTTAGCACTAAAGCAAGAAAAGCCTACACAGAAATAATGGGGAGGACACATCAAATCTTAGATGCTGGATTAGCATTTTCACCACTGCCATCTTGGACGAGCGGTGTGTATGGAACTGTGAAACTTTTTCTCATTCCTGAAAACATGTCAACCTCAAGTTGCTAGCCAATGGCCATGGATAATCCTCCATTGTGAAAGATAGTATAACCAAGAATTCATAAATGTGACATTTTTTAATAAATGTGACATTTTGGGTCACCTTAATCAATGTTACGCAAAATGAATGAATTTCTTATCCCACAGACTTCTATAGGACTGAGTCCTTTTGCAACCACAGCTAAGTGCCATCTGGTGGCCATCAAATAAAATGCTGTTTTTAATTGCCTGGTTTTGATGCGTTTACCCAGTTATAATGACTTTAACCACATTGATTCCTATTATATGACAGTAAACCGTGTCATACAGTTCTCAAGCCTTTTATTTTTGTTGTGATTTTTTAATTTACATTTATATTATGTCTATATTAAATTATTTATACAATTTTATTGTTATTCATTGCTAAACCATGAATATATGAATTTATAGAATATGATGCATAACTGTTAACTGAAGAATATAAAGCATTTAAAGCAAAGCAATTTTTTATGCTTTTTGCATTTTACAGAATGTAATAGATCATATGCCACTCAGACTTGTACAGATGATAGAAAGTGCCCTATCAGCTGACAAATGTTAATAGACTTTTTCATTTGCAGCCATTTTGACATGAAAATAGTAGGTAAACACAGGTTTAAAGTTTCTGTTCTGTTCTAATTTGTTGCTATATTACACTGCCTGTCTTGTAGTGGTCTGTAGTCAGTTTTTGTATTGAGTGTTGTCAGCCCCTCGAGTGTTATTTGTTTGGCCAGTCACAACACACAATTCTTTTTTTTACCCTTGTTAGCCCTTTAGTAAAATTAAATGTAAACAACCCTGTCCTGTTATGTGTCTTCTTGTTATAATAAGGCATTATGATACTGCAAAAAGTGCCTTTTTCATATTTTCTAATTGAATTTTGATTGCCGATATCCGCCACATATTCTTTTTGGCAATGTGGCCAGCTCTGTGCTTCTATTTTTACCATGCCACTCTTTGAGTAAAGTGCACCTCCCATGGGATCGAAACAGAATTGTGCGAACAACCACCTCAAGTCACGAAAGCTATGGTCTTCCTACTTAAGCTTCCTTTATTTATTTTCTTTATTGTAGCAATCTATTGATGATGACGTTTAGGATGAAGATAGTATCAGACAGAGACTCACAACAATATTCCACTGACCTTGGAAGATAAATAGAATCTGTAAACATTAAATAAAGACGAGACAGGATGGGGGGGAGAAACATAGACAGAGGAAGTACTGCGTCATGCTCTCCCTGAGCATTTCCCCAGGTCACTGGAGTGAGAAACATAAAGCTCTGTCTCCAAAAGCAAACTCCCAGGCTTACATAACCTGTTTTGGAGTCATTTGGAGATAGGGTAGACTACTGTGTGCTGCTTGCTTAAAAGTGAATTTGGCACAAAGCGTGGTTCTGTCTCAGCAATGATTTATTCTCATTTCTGATAGAAGTTTGATTAAGAAAGTGACAAAAACGTGCATGTATTCTGTGCATGTTACTCTCCATATTGGTAAATGATAAACACGATGAAGGTGATTAGGTAATAGTGTTCTGGTATAGCTACTGTTTCATTATACATTTTAATGTCATTTCCTAATTCAGTTTTATTCCATCCATCTTTTTTACTTTGAATGTCACTTCTTGAATTATTTGTTTCATGTGGTTGCATGGTATTTAATTTAATACATTCTGGGAAACCTTATAACACACGAATGCACAATATCATCTTCTCATCTTCCTACCTGTTTACACAAAAAAACAATGTTTAATGGGTATGGCAAGGTTTATGATAATAATATTTAAACACTTTATTATGCTGAATAAAAAAGCATCACTTTTTTAATAATTCAAAAAGCTCAATGGAAATAACTGAATTAAATAAATCAGTTGTTTGCAAGGTCAAAATAATAGTATTTCACATACAATCAAAATTTCAGGCTTAAGTCTTGGCTTCATGAAGCACAGATGTGCTTTAAAACACATTCCTGATGTTTTATTAGGAAAAGGTTACATTTTAATACACTGAATGTAACTGCAGAGGACCAAGAGTGCCCACTTTAATATAAATCACTCTGTTATTGCAACATGGAGAGGATCCTGAATGAGAAAATCCTTATGGAACCTTTTATAGATTGAATTAGTGCTCCGGTTATAATCCACCATGCTTAACCTTCAGTTGTTTCTTTTGATTGATTCAGCCCAGTTTGTGTATCTTGCAAATATATAGGATCAAGAAAAAGGTAAGATAAAGCACATCAACCAGACTAAGAGCAGAATGTGAGACAGGAGGAGGGAGCATCGAGGAGGCAGGGTGGGTATAGTGGTGGCTGCTGGCGCTCTCTGCAGTACAGATCTGCTGAGAGCACCAGAGCAGAGCTCCTCCACAGATCACAGCCGCAGGGTTCCCACTGCAGTTTAGAGGGAAACCTTACACCGAAATATTATACGAGAGGACAACAGTCAGAACAACTAAGAGGACAGAAGGTAAAGGAAAGTGGAGGACAAGAAAAGAAGTGATGAAACAAACTGACAGAGGAGGTAAGAAGCACTGCACGAGGTTTTCTGCTCTTTCTTGGACCGACAGAACTTCCAGGGGAGCGAAGCGCTCCGTGTTCTACTTTTAGAGTCCATTTAATTATTTATCTTCTCACTTATTTTCGTCTGTGAAAAGCAACTTTGCTTTTTAAAAAGTTTAACGTAAAGGTCTGAAGCCAGAGAAAAAGGAAATGTTGAACATTTTCTTGTTGTTTGGCTACTGCTTGTGTATATTTGTGTGTTTTTCTTTTGAGTGTTTTTGCATGCCTTTCTGAATGAGAGAGTGGAACACGCCTGAGTGCTTTAGGTACTAATGTGTGACAGCATATTGTAAGTAAAATTCAATGTCCTGCACATAAGCTGTGGAACAAAGGCTTAATCGTATCCCTTTTCTTCACAAGGAGCCGCTTGAAGGACCTCATGATGTCACATGAAGCAGATTCGTTTTTGTGATAAGGATCACGGGCAACATTAAAGAAGTTCAAACATTCCTTGAGATATATTGAAGAAAGTCTACCCATCTGCCACTGCATCTACCTCAGGATGGCTGGCTGTACCAGCCGCTGCAGACAGGGGGTGCTCAAATTAATCCAGTCCCTGCAGAGATTGGTCTCAGGAACCCTCACAAAAGGTACTTTGTACTGATGCACTCACATATTCTGAGCCTCTTGAGTGTTAGCTAACTTAGATACAGTGAGGTCTTATGGGTACTCCTGTGTATGCATGTGAATTCAGTTCAATTCCTTTTTCTTTATGTGGCAGCACATCACAAGATAGTTTATTATTGTCTTTGAACAGTTAGGCCAAACTTCACTTGATATAGAAAAATAATTATTCCCTATCACCAAGCACTTGGCAAAAAGTGGATGGATGTTGGACATTTTCCACCGCCACTCTCTCTCGCCCCCTACAAAGCAATGCTTTGATCAACTTAATGTTGTCTTCCTGCAGTTGATCTAAAATAATTTGCCTATTTTCTGATATCCTGTTTGTTGTACTTTATATCAGTGATAGATTTCAGCTGCATTCTAATAGCACTCAGTTTTGCTTTAATTAAAGAAGCTCAAAGATTCTTTGAGATACATTGAAGAAAACCCACCCATCTGCCCCTGCCTCTACCTTTCTCAAGTATAATTTATACTTCTGTGTTAAACGTAATGTAGAGCCTATAACATAGCTTATAAAAGCGACAGATGCTGTTGCCGCGGTGTGCCCCATTTGCAATTTCACCACCAAAACATCAGTTGGCGATGGTGTTGATCCATTCTCTCCAGTCAATTTAAGAAATGGTGGCAGAAGAAGAATTATCCAGAAATGAGCAGGACAAAGTGACAGTGCAGATCACATTGCAGGTGTAATCGATGCAATATGTAGTGACATTCCTAAGGAGGGGCACATCAGCTTACAGAGTAGGTTACGGTGTAGGTTATGGTGCAGGGTTTCAGAAAGGATTGTGGTTATAGCGTACCTACGAAACATAATTCAGTAGCCACATGTAAAACACAACAGGAAATAGCTTGCTTCAGACTTATTTGTACTACTGGAAATACTTCGTGTGGGTTGTGAAGAAGCCGCCTGAATAGACTGCTCAGGAGACAGCACAACTTGGATGCCGCTGTGTGTAGCCCACAAATCAGTTGTTTGTGACACTGTCCCCTGGTGACAGGAAACAGCTACAGCATGTAGCTGACAGTCTGCAATTCTTTCCTGTAGAATCTGCAAAACCCTAGGACCAACACAAACCCATGTTTGAGCCATTTGGCTAAGCCTGGTGGGGTTTTGTTTTGTTTTGTTGCATACAACCACAGGTTTCCTAAATCTTTCACACTGCATAGCCAAATACCTACCTAAATGGGGTGCCATAGTCCTAACAAGGCTCAGGCCTGCAGTGCGTATGTGAAAGTGGTTGTAGGCTCAAGTGTTGGAATAAGAAGGCCTATAGGAGAAAAGAAGAGCAGTGAGAAACAGCCAGCAATCAATACTGGGCAGGTTGGTGAGGCCAGTAGCTGCAGATCCAAAACTTGCGGCCAAGAAGCCAGAGATACTTGCAGAAAGGTGCAAAGAGAAAATGCAGTAGAGAGAAAACACAGAAATGAAATGCAATGATGGCATAAATGAGTGCCTGAAAGTTCATATTAAGACTGTAATAGGATTGTTTTTGTGACATAGATTTAATTTGAATTCCACCATTGAGCCATTGTGTGGTCTATTTAGCAAGAGGCACATGTTCTGTCACTGTGTCTTTAAAAATTACAAAGCTTTTGCTTTGCTACAGTTGCAGGAAAGAGTTTACGAATCCCTTGTACTTTTTTTTTGTTTAAATTTCTGCGTTAATATGACCTAAGCATAAAAGCTGTAAAAGCTGATAAACCAAACCAAGTTAAGGAAATAAAGCAAACATTTTGAATGTTGCTATTTATTCACACAGCTTTATGTAACTGTCTGGAACATGGGAACTGATACACTAGAAATGTAACTTACACATTTAGCCCTACATGTCATATATTTCTTCATTCTTTTTAAATCATTCTTCAATCTTTGATCTATGTATGACGTGTTGCTAAATTACATTTTCGTAAAGTGTCTTGCAAAAAAAACTAAATGATACTAATTTAGTGTTACTTATAGGTTGCATGAAAATGCTGTGTTTTTTACTGTGTTAGCTTACTGTGCTGAAGCATAAACGTCACCACAGTACTGCATGTGTTTACAGTTGGTATTGGCTTAGGTAAATCAAAATTTTGAATTTGAGGAAGTCAACATTTTGAGATTAATTGAGGACCACCTACAAAAAAAATTGACCTTCCATGAATTATGTGACTTATCTTTAGCTAATATGATCACCGGGTGCCCTAGGGTTTCCCCCACCTGCCAAATTCCATTTTAATCCTTGAACTAATTCCTGAGCAGTTGTTGATGCTCAGCAGGCTAGAAAAGGTTACAGAGCCAGTTCTAAAGTGACTCCATTAATCCACAATAAGAGACTGTGTACAAGTGGAGGAAAATTAAGACCATTATAACCCACCACAGGAGAGGTTAATTAACATATACCAATTCAAGAAAATGATTTAATTTCACCATTGATGGAATCATGTTAATAAGAATTGTACAATTTCACACTTTCAACTGTGGAAAACTGTCAGTATTTCATTTGGACATATCTGCATACCTTTAATTTTTATCTACATCTAGTAAGCTTCGCTATAGAGACTCACATGTGCAGAAAAACACAAGTAAAAAAAAAAACCCAGGAAATTCTCCTTCTTGTATGACATGCATACTTTGGGTGGCTTTGAGTTGAATGAATAGGTCATTTAACTCTCATCTGCACATAGCTCACAGGCAGAGGCTGTGGTGTACTCTAAACTTCTTGTATTCATCATGCTTTAGTGCTTGTTTGCTTTTTCTGCCCCTCTCTCATCTCATAGTTAAAAAGTTACTTTTCACCTAAGCTGCAAAAATCAAATGCTGAGTCACAAAGTCAGAGTGCAGCTGCGAGTCTGTCACGACTGAAAAAACACACACTGTACTGCTCTCACTTTCAGAAGAACCTGTGGTCTGATATAAATTTAAAATTCACCCTACGCACATGTATGGAGCATAAAATATTTGTGCAGGTGCAGGCAGCGCTTCATTTTAACACTTGCTGTGGGCCACAAATTCCAAATTTATGTATTTTTACCACTTTTTGACTTTTCCATCTAGAAGTATTTGGATACTCTTACTATGTACCTCTAAATTATTTGCAGCCATAAGCACTCTGAGAAATTGATTTTTCACAGGGCAAAGAAAGGAACTTGCAAACTGAGAAACACATCAGAAACTGTCAACAAACTGACAATGACAGCATGATGCCTGAACTGTACATTTTTACACATAAACAGCTACTATCTTGCATAATGAAGGATGAGTCTGTTGACACATTTCCCACAGCTTGTGTTACCAATGTAAATATGCATTTACAGGAGCAACAAGTTCAATGTTTTGCATATTAAGCAGGAATCCAGCCAGGCTTATCTTACAAAGTACTTACTCTGTTACATGTGCAGTGTTTGTCCAGTGTTTTTTCATCTGTAATGTTTAAAAAAAAGAAGAAAAAATAGTATGTAAATCCTTTGTAACCTATGTGATATTAACTGGTGTTTTAGTCAGCCGCTGAGCTATTCTAGAAATAATCCAACCTACTCATGGCAGTGAGTAGGCTGACTATCTAGGTCATGCAACACAATTGCATACCGTAGCTATTTGACTGAAACAATCCCAAACCTACTTTTTTATGGTTAGGAACTAATCCTTTACCAAAGGAATGAAGGATTACAGTTTATAGCAGACTAAATGGGGAAACGGTTATCAAGATGATATCTGGTTCTCTCATTATTTGTAGATGTTAGTTATATTTTTCTTTGTATTCTTAAAGATGCGTAATTGATCAAATGTAATGTAAATTATGTTGAGCATCCACTTGCTTGATACTGTGCATCTGGACATTTGTTGTGTCTGCCGAAAATGTTCTATTGTGCTTCGCTGACCTTTACTGACTTAAAGTTAAGATGCGTGTGCAATGGGCAGCACAAGGGCCGAGTCTTCATTTAGCTTCATAATTAAATGTCACAGAGTTAATTAAGAGCCACTAGTCAAAATACATTCAAGTGGTCTAAACTGGGATTTAATAAATCTATGATTTTACGCCACAGTGGGATTTTTAAACCATTGGAATTTTTACATTTATACAATGTTAGTTTCTCATTTCCATTGCTCAAGATGAGCAGGCACAACTATCCATACATACATGCATACAGCCATCCATACATACATTTTCTTCCACTTATCCAATTCAAGGTCAAAGGAGGACTGATAACAAAACCTCATTTAAAGCATCATTGGAATTAATTTGATTTTAATGCTTACATGGAGAGGGTTGATCTTGCAATGTGCGGTTACAGCATGAAGAAACAAAGCCTTTTCTAGCTTTGAGCCCTTCCTCTGCACAGTTTGATTATAATAAGATTTCACAACGGCGCTTGCTTCCAGATTGCGGCAGAGGAAGACCACATTCTAAAGTATGCATGGATGAAGACATGGAAACGTGCGCACATGTTCACATAAACATTCACACACAAGCAAGCTATTTAGGCTTTTTTAAAACAGTCATATGCTTTGTTGTTTTTTGCATTTTTCCTTGCATACAATATAGACTAAAATGAACTGTCTTATCTTTACTCTTATGCCTTAAGTCTTATTAAGTTCAGCAGCATGCATATTCATCCTCAGACCTTTAAACATTGCAAACCGAGTGAGGATACAGTAGTTATGATATGCCTCGGGGCCGTAGCTGACTTACTGTTATTCCTGTCCCTAACATTACATTACAAATTCCTTTATGCTCTTTACATAGTGCTTTCCTTGTAAAAATAGTTTCCATGTGAAGATACAGAGGAGTAGCGCTATAACTTATTACAGCAAGCTTCAGTGTTTTGACAGTTGCTCTGACCTTGCATTCACGTTAGTGCACATTTGAAAATGGCTGTCCTCCCTGTTGTTAAGAGACAGCGACCTCTCACAGCACATTTTAAAAGCAAGATGGCAGAGTGCAGCCTCAAACATTCAGCTAGAGGCAACTTTTTCGAGTTTTACACCACATGAGACATCAGCTAAAAGGCCTCAGACAAATATACTTGTGAGGTATATTTTGAGTGAGGTATATATATTTTGCTCTGACGTACTGATGTTGTAGTGCAACAAACCTAATGGGAAATCTGATGCTGTGCATTACCTGCTAAAGTAAAGAAAAACCTCTTTTTAAACTGACGGGACTTTGACAGAATGACTGGACGACAAGGAAACTGGAAACTGGAACACACCGATTTAATTTTATTAAGGACAACTTTTAACAAATACTACTTCAACGTTTTTTGTGATGTGTTGTTTAACCACAACAGCAGACATACAGTGTAGCTTTAGGCAAAAATGTCTGTGTTTTTAACCTTGAATGTATTTAAAAGAATTTCACAATTAAAACAGTATCATTTCTAAAATACCACAAGACCACTCCCAAATCTGAATGGTAAAAAAAATAGATTCAACACTACCCTATCAATCTGCATGAAAATATATATCCTCTATTTCAAGATAAAAATTGTGGCATTGTTGTTTAAAGCAGGTGTCTGAAATGTTCCTGCTGTTTTTGTAAACAAGCAAAGTTTTGTACCTATACAACAATCTCTTTTAGATCGCTTGAAAGAATTAAAACTTCCATCCTTTGTGCATGATCCATCTCTATCAAGTTTCCTGAAATTCAGTTAGTGTGTAGATGTAGGCTGTAGGTGGGTTTGTGGTTGCTCATCTTTTTTTTAAGACGGAATAGACTCCACCCATTCCACAGCCTTAGGTAGGAAGCTGAAATGGATGGATAGATGGAAGCATGGATGGATCATTTGCAACCAGCTTCTTCCCTGTAAGCATGTTTTCAATGAGGTCTGTTGTTGTAATTGTTCGCCAACACTCACACAGTAAACTACAGAGTTTATAGTTTACAATATCCACAGCTTACTATGGATCTAGCAGACTATACCCATAAAATTAAATTTCCCATTATATTCAAAATCATGCAGTAAAGATTATCTTTATCCCAACTTCAACATCTACTTTTAAAATTTAGTTCACATCATGCAATCATGCAAATTGACAATCATCTTTGTTTAGATATGGGAAACTAGACACAGCTGGGGAAACACATGATGCATGGTTCAACAAACAAAATAGCTTTATACTATCTTTTGTGTAGACCAAGGTCCTGAAAACAGGAAGAGTGCAGGTAAAGACAGAAACCTTCCTACCCGACCTCATGCTGCACCTGTCTCTCACTATTACAAGTCACATGTGTCCTCTAAGAGCATAACCTTGCAGCAGTGGTTCTGTCACCACACACTGCAGAGATAGATTCAAATCTATGGCTCAAGCTCTTCTAACATAGCATCTATTTTGTTTAAAACTGCATAAGAATGATCTGGCATTAAGCTTCAGTTTTATAACCGTTTTCCTTAACAAAATCTTTCTCCTCTGATTCTCTTTCCCTTTTTTATGGCTGTAGAATCAGTGGATTGGAGCTGACAGTGTGTGTCTCTGCTTTTAATTTTTTACATCACCTCACTACATACTTTTATGTAACCGTCTTCTTCTAGATTTATTTTTATCTCTTGCTCTTTCCTCCTCTGTGGGTGTGTACGTCTTTCGCCCCCCCATTACTCCTGTCCAGCCACGTTGTTTTACTACTTGGTATTTATATACAGAATCTCCTATGGTTAGATGGCTATTCGATCCAGCGAACAGTAGGTTATGTTTGCTCAGCGACACTTCTGTGGAATTCATCTTTCATGTTCATATTTAGTAGTTCCCTGAGGATTTTTGCACATGGTGCATTCAATCAGGAGCAAAACTTGTTTTGAAAGGCGAAATGAGCTGCCGCTTGCATCAGGAAGTATTACGCTCTGCTGCCATCTGTCGTTTAACAAGTAACACCACAGCATTAGAAACTTGAGCTCATGTGTTAGATTTCTCTGCTGCGAAAACTTAACCCTCTAATGCACTTTGTATCATATCTGATACATGAGTTTCTGAGACCTCTGTCTCATCAACATGATCAATACTGCCATAATTTCAAAATGTTATGGACAAAATTCTTTTTTTGTCTAAAATTAACATTGTTGTTAACAAAAAGTTGCCAAAAATCTCCAATGTATCAAATGCAATATAAAAAAAAAATATAATGAATATATAATAAAAATATATCACACAACATGATATAGCAAAATGATTTTTGTGAATTTTGTTATAGGGGTTATTAAATATCTCAGTTCCAAAAAATCAGAAATTTCTGGCTATTTTTTAATGGGTTTTGTGTTGCAGGGTTAAAAACACTTTGTAAGAACATTCACACTAAATTTGTGACTGTCTGTTTTTAAGATGCTTGGTGCATTTTCGTTTTTTTTATTATTATTATCTAGCCTCTTGAAATAAAGCATCATTTTGCACTCACAGATAACGTAATACACATTTCAAAGTGGCAAAAAGGAGAGCTGTGGGTACTTTGTTTCATCATTCTCAATTGCTCGCCTAAAGATTCAAAAGCTAACAAATACAGGTAAATCAAAAAGATGTGATGGAAGCCAAAGCAGCTTCATTAATGGTGAATGCATAATATTAAACACGATTAATAAAAATGCATTCAAATTTAGTACATATGATAAATAGTCTTCATCAATAATAATTGTATCATGCATTTTAGTTTATTAGTTACAATCTGATCTTTGTTATCACATCTGATAACAAACAATAACAATTACATCTAGATGACACTGGCATACTTAACATTTTATTCACTATATTATGAATTTGTTAACAATTTTCAAATGTTACTGAGATTTGTTATATAGCATTCATTACCGATAAGTGACTCCAGTCTCAGGGTTTGGATTACAATTAGCATTATTTTGTCAGAGATACACATAAATTGTCCTTTAGCAGCAAGGCTGAGCCACAGCTTTCTAATAAGACACGGTCTTCAAGCTTGGTTTTTCTTAAAACTTTAAAAGTTAAAGCTTAAATGTGTATTCTTATATTAATAAATAGTTATTATAATAAAAACAAGCTTTAATCATCAGTCAAACCTTCAAAATGATGCCATTCAATTAAGCTTTACATGATGCATTAAACCAGTGATTTCCATGGTGTAGGCTGATGGCATCTGGTGGGCCATGAAGGTACTGCAGGTGTACAGGTCCGTCCATCCATCCATCCATTTCATTTTACTTTACAACAAATGCATTTCTAATTCTTAATTTTTATAAGAGTTCTACAATTAGAAGATAGGATTTATATGTAATTTTTAAAGTATCTCCTTTTAAACATTTGTATTATTCTATATAAAAAATAAACATACTTACTTTGAAATCGTATGAGACGGCTTCCTGAGATTATTCTATTAAAACGCTCCTTATGGAATCCTAAAGAATCATTGTAAGTCAGTCTATTATATTAATAATGGCATTAATAATAAGTAGTATGTAGTTGTTTTAACAGTAAAATATATATTACCCATTTATGTTTAGTTTATTTGGTTTTGTGTTTCATAAGAAACAAAAGTAATTAATATACACAAATTTACATTTAGGGAAAGTGAACTGCTATACTAGTTTCAAAAGCTGTTGTGTAATAATTGCCATCTCAGTAGTAGCTCTAAAAAGGACACAACTGAATGTCAGGTTAAAGAAAGAAGCTGAGACGAAACAATTTAAAGATGCAAGTTCTTGCATGGTCAGACTAGAAAGCCACACGAGGTCTGAAACTGCTGTCTCAGCCCACTGGAGGGAAAGTGATTCCCATCCAAACATCATTTGGTTCACTTGATTTACATGGCAATTGCAGGACTTTTTAAGGTTGAAATAACTGTTAGAGGAAGTAGTAAGAGGAGTTTAATGATAACGATGAGCTGCTTTTTGTACATGGATTTTGGACATGCATTCATACAGAATACCAAAAGCAGAGGGAGCAATGAAACACTTTGGGAAATAAAAGGACACATGGCAGTGGAAAGAACAGGCTTTCATGTGCACTATCATTATTTGCATTCAAATTACAGGATTTTTTGTGAATGTGTTATTTTAACTAGCCACCCAACACACAATCCACCAAATCCCTACAGCACGTCTGATAGTTGATGAATCCTCAAGAGGACTGGCCCATGTTGGGCTGCAATGTGTATGTGTGTGGCAGTCAAGGGCAGAGCCCCTGGCAGGTCAGACCCCAGCTGCTGAAAGTGGTTGTTGGGACATGGAACATCACCTCACCGTAGGGTAAGGAGCTTGAGCTCTTGCAGTTCAGAGGCACTGGCTAGATATAGTGGAATGCAACTCAATGCCCAGGTTAGTTCTGGATGTCAGGATGGACTCTATTCCAATCTTAGAGACCAGAGGCAGGGGTGTGTATACTTATCTCTTGGGTTTGCTCTATGTATGCTGGGTTTTTCATAAGGGAACCGTGTAATTTTCAGAAAGCATAAAGGGATTTTTTAACTGGGACCAGGAGCAACTAAATCTAAACACACAGTATAGGCAGTTATAGTGCACAAATGTGCCTCGTGCTTTGCTCAGGGCATACTGGCATATGACCAAAAGAGCAAACAGTTGTTTCAGCTGTGTTTCAGAACCAAAGATAACACCTTGCTCATCTCGCATTTTTATTAAAAAAAAAAAACACTAACCAAAGTAGAAACAGAAAACAAAATTACTGATAAAATCATAAATAATGGCTGATTAGTGTACAAGGTCCAAGTGTGTCCTTCCCATTGGTTGTAGAAGGGGTTGTATGTAAATTAGAGAAAAGATTCTGAAGAGATTATGAAGCCAGACTGCAATGCAGTGTCCTTGAATGTCTGTCATAGTGCAGGGTGATATGGTGCACTAAGACTGTTCCAGATGGCAAACATCTGTCACAGGGATTACACCGGGTTACTTAGTAATCAGAATACTTAATTTCCCATCGCAAGTGTGTGAGTGTGACTGTCTGTATGTCAGGCAGGTTATTTTTGGTGAAGATTATAAACGAGTTTGAAACATCTGTGACACAGTTTACAAATTCTTTATGCTTCCTGATTTATCCAAGAAGGAAAAATAATGACTACTGCATTGAAGAAGGCAGAGAAATCATTACATGAAAGTCACTATACAAAGTGACTATATTTGAATGGATGAAAAATGTAGGACAGATTCTTTATATAAAACATGGCATTAGCCACCATGATGGTACTTAATGTTTTGCAGAATGCCTCTCGTTCAGCTCTCACCATCTTGGCTTTCTTGATTTCAGACATCAAGTAAGCAGTAGATCTTGTTAACCCCCAGCCCCATTCATTGTACAGTCGCTTATCTTATTGACTATATAGTGATGATCATCTATTTTCCTCGAAATTAGATCATAGTTTACAAAACACACATCACTGTGTATTCTCTAAAAGCTGGGGCTACTAATCTGGTTACTGGGGTTGTAAAGTAAGCAGTAGGGTCGTTTTCTCATTGACCGGCATGCAATCAGACTTATTTTTGGAACCAAAGTAGTTGCCCCTTTCTAACCTTAAGAAAAATGTGCCTTAAATTTGCTTCACTTTTCAGATCCAAAGGCTACATCCATCTAACTTCAGAGATCACCTAAGTTGAGAGAAGTTTAAATTATTTTAGATGCATGACTTCATCTTTAATTATTTAGTCCATGTTAAGTTCTTTTTCTCAGCACTACCCAGGGAATCACAGGTCAGCATAGGCCATACATGCTCTCACACACACAGAAACTCAACTGCACAGCTGATCTAGTGTCAGGCTCCAGAGTTTTGGTGTGTAGGTTGTAAATAATAATCTATACTCCCATACAGTGTGGATTTGGTCATCATCATTATTATTATCATTTTTGCTCATGGATCTTGTTTTTACTACTCAGCACAGAACATATAGATGTCAACTTTCAAGAAACAAGAAAGCTGAAACAGCGCTGAAAAAATGTCTCTCCATGAATTTTTTAAAGTGTGAGAGGGTTTTCTGAACCTCGCGTGCACAAACACACACACACACACACACACACACACACACACACACACAAAGAAGGAGCGAGACAAAGGCAATAAATTTTTTGGTCGGCCGCCAGTAGAATATTTGATTGGATGGAATATCATTCACATTCTTTCTGTGTTCTTCTCAATGTTTTTACAAGCAGCTTACAAAGACTGAGCTAACTGCCCCTCAAGTAGCTTCCATAAACTTAGATCATTTGAATTCTCCTGCATAAATCCACAGTGAAATCTAAATTTTATGTTTTACGCATTAGCTATTTTTTGTTGCTTGTGTTGTTTGTGCTGCAATCCAGCAACCCTGTCTTATTTTCTGACTTTGGAGGAAAACAAGCATCACTCACCCCCACAGCTTTCCATCCCACGTTACACACAGTCCACTCTGCATGGATTCATTGGCACCATTGAATACAAATGTTCTTGTTTGTAGCACATTTGATTTGTTGTTTTTTTTAATATTTCTTCAAAATCTCACAATTAACTTTAATTCTTTCTAGATAGAGAAAAAGATGTGCTCCTTTATCCTGTGGTGAGTTAACATAGGCATGCACAAATGCCATCCCAAGTGGGCAGTCTTACATATAGCTACATCCTCATTATGGTACACACTTCGGGGAGCAAATTGCTCATTTGGAGTAGTAACCACTGGGTTGAGAAAATACACGTGTCTGCTTTAAATGAATGTTCTTCACCTGCCCCCCCGTTCACATGTCAGTAAGCGTTATTAGTGACTACACCACTCTACAATAACACAAGGGCATGAGGAGGCAGGGAGCTCGAAAGAGTGGGGGGGTAAAGGCTGACAGATGAGTAGAGTGAGGCACAGAACAGAGGGAGTGGCGCAAAGAGGCAGGAGCAGCTTGTGCGTGTGAGTGTGTGTGTGTGTGTTTGGAGACAGGGATCAGAAATTCAAGAGAGTCAGCTCAAAGAGGAGAAGCGTCCCCCGGTGCCAGATCTGGACCCAGTGAAAGGACTTGACGGGGGCAAAAAAAAAAAAAAATCCTGTAAGGTACAGAGCCGTGGAGGGAGACAGCGACAGGACGACAGGCTGACAAAATCGTGAAGTAAATAGAGGGACTATTACTCTCTGGGTTGTTTTGGCCGGCCTGGTTTCCACGGTGACAACATGGGTGCAGTGGTGGGCACTTTGACCATGCAAACCAAACAGAACAGGAGACCATCTAGAGGTACGTCGATGTTAGTCACAAAGAGAAGAGATGGAGATGAGACAAAAAGAGCAACAGAAAGCTAGACCAAACTGACAGTAACACTAAGATCGTAATGTTTGTACACCAGCTGCCAATCATGATATGTGTTTGTTTTAGTTATTTTCTTTGCTTATCCAATGCAAAGAGACTTTATGTTTTCACCCTGCTTTTGCCAAGTGATTTAATTAATTGAACTATGAAGTTAAAGGGAAAAAATAAGTGGATAATGAATCTTGAAAATGTTACATAGGTTTAATGAAGAGCCAGTAGTGCTGATTCTGTTTTCTCAAACAGAAATGTATAATATTTACTTCTAGAAGTGGCAGCAGTATTGTGGAGGGTGAAGCATCTCTCACTCACGTTCAGTGACGAGGTATAGCACTTGTACGGAGATAATGATTTAGAGACAACAGGAGGGCATGTAGTAAGATGTCCTTGAAAATAACAACAGCGCAAAATCACTGCTCTGTCTCTGCAATTATGCCTGTGTGTGTTTGGTGCATGCCCATCGAACGCGCCAGTGAGTGAGCGAAACAGAAACACGGAGGGAGCGGGGTTTTGGGCATTTGAATTAACACGCAGCTCACATATCATACCTCTCCCTGGCCTTATGCTTGAAAAGCCTGTTGTCATGGAGACTGGGTTGTAGGGGCATAAAGGGAGAGTGTGAGCGCACACTCCACCAGGGTGAATGATGAATTTATGGCAGCGCAAGATCGAGATTAGAACCATGAAAAGGCAGCAAAATAACGACTTTTTAAAAAGACATTGATGAAATGCCCCACGGTACGAGGGTAATGCTTTAAATGCAGATAAGATGAAACCGTTTGTCTGTTTTTTGATAAGAGCCTTTAAATAACCTTTCAGCAAAGCAGGTCATCTAGGGATTTTTTGTTAGCTCTAAGTAAGTGGTCTGTTAAAAAACGTGTTGTGGTGCCAGCTGTGAGGAGGTATGTAAGATAGAACAGATAAAGTCTGATCCTGTAGGGGATAAACAGGTACCACAGCCACACAAGAAATGAGACTCAGAGGTAAGCTACAAGTAGGATACAAAATAGAGCTATATCTAGCAATACTGCTCATCGCTGAGCATGCGTAAATGCTATATATACAAAATCATATAACTTCTTTAGAGAGGAAGAGGGCTTGTTATTTTCATCTCTCTAATGCCCTAATATAACTGGTCTATATTTAACCAGTATGGCCAGTTTGTGCTATACCTGATTTGTCTTGAAAAAGGTCCTGTATAAATTTTCAACAAAACTTTGAGGGGGGGGGGGGGCTGTCCACACAACACGGTAGGGGAAACAGTTCACCTCACTCTTCCTGCAGCATTCAGCACTTCCAAAGCCCAGTTTGTTTGGTTTTGCTTTGCTTGTACAAAGCAAAACCAAACAGCCTGCTGTGGATTTTGTGAGGAATCACGTAGGGGACTGTGATTTTGGCCCGACACAATGACTTCTTCAACTTTTGTCCTCATGGCTACAGACACCAGAAGGCTGCTGGATTAAAGAAACCAGATATAATCTGATAAGTAGCAGGCTTTAAATAAACTGGTAGGATGATTATATTTGGAACAAGGCTAGCCGTTTCCACCTGTTTGGGCGGTCGGCTGCTTGCGTGAATTAAAGAGGATGAATGAAGAACAAAGGGAAGAAGAAAGCAAGATCACGCCAAAGTCAAAGCATGCAGAACTGTATATATAAAGTGGCTGCCTTGATCTTGGTGTTTCCAAATCGGATGTGATGAGAAGGCAGATCTGAGGCACACTGCACACTCATATGGTAGCAACTTCCTAATCACAATATAACATCAACCTAAAGGACACACTTTACAAGATGATGTGATAGATCATGTTAGATTCAACTATGACTTGAAACTAGTGATTGAGACCATAAAGTTATCAGGAAAACCAAGAGCCATTTTCCCATAGACTTCTACACGACCTTCATTTTCATTAGTGCCGCAGTGTTTGCCACTGACTGCGTAACAAAGCTGGTACACGCACTTTCAATTATCAGCACCGTTTCAGCGTCTCACACCTTCTTCCATTACATGCTAATGAGTAATCACATGCACAGTAGTCGTTGCACCATTTATAGCAAGGCTCACTGCAAAAGTCTGCAGCATTTCTTTGCCTGAGTCTTACTCTGGCAATCAGATCATTCTGTTATATGATATGATATATTCAACAGGTTTTTGAAACCCTCAGGCAACATATTCTTTTGCTGACTGTGCTTCTGAGCCCAGTTCAGCTCTCGTTTCTTCTCGACGTCCACCATTATTCTGTGCTTTCCTATTTTGCCCTTTGCTGTTCTCCTTCTTGTCTCTTGTTTTTCTTCACGCTCTGCCACCTCTTCCTTCCTCTCCTCCCAGTCCTCATTGTCTCAGCTTTCTCTAATCAACACCTCTGCCTTTTCATCACCCTCATTCCATTTCATCTGTTTCTAATCACACTGTCACATTAACAGGAAAGAGAAATCAGCCCACAGGAAAGATTAGTCCACATAGGTGGAGTCTTAACAGCACCTTTGTCTTTCTGTTTTCATGTAACCGAGAGACTTTTAGTCACAGGAAAAATATATGTACAAATTGTGTTTGACACCTTTAAAAAAAAAAATCAGTTCATCCAGTATACCCACCACTCCTCACATTTATTATGGCTATCTATCTCCATGACAACATGAGTCAGTGGGTTGGAACTGGAGCTCAGAGGAAGATGGAAGGGAGATTGAGAGAAAGTAACGCATTATATGTTTGCATGGTAATGGACAGCATGCTATCTCGCCATTGGCAAATAGGCCATGTAAAAGTGACAGATTGGGGTAAGAGGGAACATGTGTGTCTCTAGTGAACATTTTATTGCTATAGTTTCCCAAGCATGTGGAAAATATCATTGAAATGACTACTCCCTTCAGTTTTTATAGCTGTGTCAACCATCCTGTCCAGATGTAAGCAGTATTTAAACCTTTAGTGCATGGTTTTAATAAATGAAACACAGGAGAAAATACAAGAGAATAAAGTTAGCGTCACAATATTAAACAGAAAGCTGACAAGTGCAACTAGCTGGCTAAAATGTTAGATTTAGCTTTAACAAGGGACTCTTTTAGTACCTTGTATCTACAAAGCTATTAGAAAACTAATGTTAGCTATCTATTAGAAATAGTAAACATTGTAACAGATGGGTGTACCTTCAGGGACATCCATTTTTAAGTCTTGAGATGAGCATTTTTGGTCTCACCATCTTGTTGTTTGAAACTGGAAGTGACAAGCAAGGGATGGATCTCACTGTGAAAGTGCACACTGATTGGCCAACAGCTTTTCAATCTTCCTCTACCAATGAACATACCATGAATAATTCTCCTTTCTGACACTAGAGAATAAAGAAGATAAAAACTACATAAAAGACTTTTAGCTAACAACAGTAGCAAGCCACTGTTGTTAGCTAAAGCACTTACATGCATAGTGATGTTACAGCTTTCTGAAAGTTTGTTACCTCATTTTACAGAAATGTAGTGGACTAAAACTGACATCCATCCATCTTCTTCATTTATTTAATTCAGGGTTGTGAGGGAGCTTGGAGCCTATCCTAGCCGTCCAAGGACAAAAGGCAGGGTACACCATGGTCAGGTTCTCAGTCTGTCACCGAACTAACACAGACAGAAAGACAATCGTTCTCACTAACACCTATGGGAAATTTAGAAGCACCAATTAACCTGACCCCACTAACTGGATGTCTTTGGATTGTGGGAGAAGCCAGAGAGTACTCAGAGGGAAGCCACACAAACAAAGGGATAAAATGCAATCAGCACACAGAAAGGCCCTGGCTAAATGGTGGATTGGAACCAGAACCTTTTTGCTATCAGGGAACAGCACTAACTAACACATTGCATATCCAACTACTAACCAGGCCTGACCCTGCTTAGCTTATGGTATGGACATAAGCTGGAAATTTGGCATTATCGACTTATTTGACATATTCATTCAGTATATGACTGTTAGGATCCCACAGTTTCACTACATTTCCTAGTCACAGGAGTTTCCTAGGAGTTTATTTCTCCTTAAAGTCACAGTTTTTCAGTTTAGAAATTCATAAAAACCTATTCTGGGTTCTATAATCAGTCTGTAGTCCATTTCACACAGAAACTTTAAGTAAGTTATTTTTCACTAGCAGACAGAATTGACAAGGATCGTCTCTCCCACTCAAAAGTCAATGAAGAGCCGGTAATTGCTTTCCCCCCTGGTGTAGGTGGGACTTAAATGAAGACTGCACCTGTTACAATTTACTGTTAGAGAATGTGGCTGCAGGCAGTTCTATAGCTGTGCCTCTTCTCCTGTTTCATGTATAAAATTTAAATTACAATGGCCTCTGGCATAATGATGTATGTTACTTGATACAGTTTCATTGTTGAGGATTAATCCTGACACCACTCATGAATGGGCTGAAATGAATGAGTCATCACTACCATCCAAAAAAAAGAAGAAGAACAATGTAGTCATGTTAATCTCCTTTTCTTGGTGTCTAATCGTCTGAACTGAGTCTGAATCCATTAGGAAGCTTATTTGTTCTCACATGTGTCATTTTCAAGTTAATAACATAGGTGACTGAGAAATTCTGGGAACTGATAGTGTGCTTTCTCCACACTTTTGTGTCAAAACAATTCATTCAAGGACATATCATCTAATAATAACTGCAGTCTCAACAATGCATTTCAAGCCACAGACCACCCTTTGTAAATAGGCCATCCCTATACCTCACACAAGGCTTCACACTTCAGATTTAATTCCTTCACCGGGGCCCACAAAAGCCACTGGGTGTTTTCTTCTGGATATTTGTTCATGTTTGTAAAGTCGCTGCTGGATGTTGGGATGTCAACGTTGCCCTGTAGCGTGAGATAGTCACAGTGACAAACACTTGCCCACAGCAGCATCTCTTCAGATCATTAACCACCATCCATCTCCACAGGACTGGGCACTGAGCACCATGTTGCCATTAATAAAATGCTTCAGCTCCCAAGGGGAAACCTAATTTGTCAAGTAGATGAAGTTCTCCTCAAATCCTTCCTTTGTTCTCTCTTTTTCCCTCATCCTCCCTTATTTTTCTTCTGCTTCACTCTCAAAAGCACTTTTTTATTCTCTTTGATCCCACAACATTCGTTGCCGACTTACCATTTTCAAGCTTCGCTGAGTCATCTCTTTCCTGTATTTAATAGCCATCCTATTTCTAAATCCTGAGTGAAACATACTGTTAAACACACAGTGTGTACATTTTGAGGCTCACATACATCTTCTTTTTTAAAACAAAATTCCTCTCCCTTACTCTTCCCCATAGATAAAACAGATGATGAGCTTGAGATGACGATGGTGTGCCACAGACCAGAAGGACTTGAGCAACTTGAAGCCCAAACAAACTTCACCAAACAGGAACTGCAGATCCTCTATCGTGGTTTTAAAAATGTAAGCACACACCAAGATATTGTTATTTTTAAAAATGCAGTCATACTAAAATACACTTTATTGCCAAAACTCTGTTCTATTCTATTCTAAGTATTCACACACCTGTCCAAAACACTGAGGCATTGAAGTGTTCCAATCACTTCCATGGCCACAGGTGTATAGCATCAAGCACATAAGCATGCAGATGGCTTCTAAAAATATTTGTGAAAGAATGAGCCGCACTCAGGAGGTCTGTTACTGTGCAAAAAGTCCAATTGTGAAATTTCCTTGCTACTAAATATTCCACTGTTAACTGCTAGTGGTACTATGACAAAATGGAAGAGATTGGGAATGACAGCAACTCATCAAGTGGTAATCCTCATAAAATTAGAGAGTGGGGTCAGCAAGGCTGAGGTGCATATGAGCAGAGGTCGCCAACTTTCTGTGGAATCAACTGCTCATGTGCTTCATGTGGCCTTTGCTCAAGAATAGCGCACAAAGCGCTTCATGTTCTTTGGACTGAGAAATCATGCTTCTCCAATCCAATGGACAATACTGGGTTTGGCAGCTGCCAGGAGCGCAGTACTTGTCTGACTGCATTGTGCCAAGTGTAAAGTTTGATGGAGGGGGGATTATGGTGTGGGGTTGTTTTTCAGGAGTGGGGCTCGGCCTTTTAGTTCCAGTGAAAGAAACTCAGTGTTGTGGGAACAGTTTGGGGATGACCTTTTCTGTTTCAACATAACTGCGCACCAGTGTGCAAAGCAAGGTCCATAAAGACATGATTGAGCGGGTTTGTTGTGGAAGAAGACTGGCCTGCATCTCAATCTAATCTCAACCTGCCAGAACAACTCTGGGATGAATTAGAGCAAAGAATGCAAGCCAGGCCTCCTCATCCAACATCAGTGTCTGACCTCACAATTGCACTTCCGGAAGAATGGTCAAACATTCCCATAAACACACTCCTAAGTCTTGTTGAAAACCCTTCCCGAAGAGTTTAAGTTGCTATTGCTACATAATATTAAATGCCATGCATTAAAAATGAGATGTCAGTTATGTTCATATGCATGTGAAGGCAGACGAGTGAATACTTTTGGCAATATGGTGCATGTGTGCATCACAGAATCAGACAACAAAATTTTCATTGAGTACAATAACTGTAGTCTCATTTCTCCCACAGGAATGTCCAAGTGGAGTTGTGAATGAGGAGACATTTAAACACATTTATGCACAGTTCTTTCCTCATGGAGGTAAAGTACACAGTTTTTAATCTTTTTTTGTTGCACTATGAAGCTTTTCTTTTTTTACAGTTTTCTTCTGTGTGTGTTACAGATGCAAGCATGTATGCACATTATCTGTTCAACGCCTTTGACACTGCAAACAATGGTTCCATAAAGTTTAAGGTACAAAAAATGGACAAAATGTTAGTTATTTCTTTAATTTTCTGCTCATTTTTTTAGTTTATGCTTTCCCTCTTCCCTGATGTATTTTGGACAGGATTTTGTAATGGGACTATCTATTCTGCTGAGGGGAACGCTAAGGGAAAAGCTGGAGTGGACGTTTCACCTGTATGACATCAACAGAGATGGATACATAAACAGAGAGGTGACATTGTGTTACCAAAGTTTTAACTGGGTTTTATTTGTTATCTCAGATCTATATCTAAGCATGACATGAATCTCCTGTTCTTGCAGGAAATGACTGAGATTGTGAGGGCCATATATGACATGATGGGCAAGTACACCTACCCTGCACTGAAGGGAGACGTTCCACAGCAGCATGTGGATGCCTTTTTTCAGGTTCATTTCAAATTCTAATTCAAATTTTATTTGTCACACACACAACCATACACAGTACGACCTGTGGTGAAATGCTTATTGCTCTGCAGTGCCCGACCATTAAATGACAGTAAGAACTGACAGTAAGATTTACAGATTACTACAAAATTTACAGATTTTAATTTAGAAATTTACAGTAAAAGAATGTGTAAATAATGATTTAGGGAAAAAAATATGAATAAAAAGAAATTCTAAATTATAAGAAGTGTGCATATAAACAGAGTGTGTGCGGTGATGCGACATGTGTGAGAGAGTCCAGTCCTACACCTGGTTCAGGGCCCGAATAGCCTGGGGGAAGAAGCTCCTCCTCATCCTCTCTCATTTGGTCTTAAGGGAGCGGAAGCGGTTCCCAGACCTCAACAGTGAAAAGAGTCCAATGTTGGGACGGGAGAGGTCCATCACAATCTTCCTGGCTTTAGTCTTGCACCGCTTGGTGTAGATGGACAGCAGGTCAGGAAGCTCTGATCGAATGACGTGTTTGGCTGAGCGCACCACTCTTTGCAGATCTTGTCTGTCAGATATTTCCCATCAGGACGCTCTGGTTGGTGCAGAAGTAGAAGTTCTTAAGCACCCTCATTTCAAATACAGCGCAGTATTAGCACAGTGACATCACTCGTGGAACATTTTATAAACCTTATGAGGTTTATAAACCCTAGTGTTTACGCATTATGAAGGAAAGCAGGCTTTTAATGTCTCTTGTCATAACCCTGTAACTTCCCAAGAAACCTTTGTTGGTTTATAGCAGCTTTGTAGTCATTATTAGGTTGTTTCATTAGCGTTAGGATGCAAGGCAATGCCATCAGAACAGAATGAACAAAAAAAAAATAACTGTTTCTCTACAGAAAATGGATAAGAACAAAGATGGCGTGGTGACTTTGGAGGAGTTCATTGTAGCCTGCCAAGAGGTCAGTATTCTTCTTCATGTGTTTTTGTCAAATGAATAGTTAAAGAATTAAAATATAATACTCACTCATACACACTCATTAAACCTGACCCAACAAGAAAAAAAGCAACTAGTTTCTTACTTCAGCTTGTTATTCTAGTCGTGAAACCACCACTACACTTGACTCAAACAGCCTCTCCTCCTCATTCATAAAGTGGTCTACGAACACTAACATTACGGCTAACAGGTGGATTCTCGCATTTCAGTGCAGCTAGCTAACAATGAAAAGCCACTTACTGTTTGAAAGACAGAGAGTGAATGTGAACAGTATATCCTGTGTTATTTAAGCATAAAACTAAAGTGACACTTTTAGATTGCTTTTTAGTTTTTGTTTCTTTCTTTTCCATTGAGTTATTGGTTATTTTACTAGTCAGCTAAAATAATTATTGTAAGTCTATCAGCAGCAACCAACTAACGCAGTGACATTATGTTATGTACTGGTGCAAGATGGCACTATACATGTTCTAAAAACTTTAAACACTTATTTTTTTTAAATCCAGCTTCACAGACATTGTTAAATCTGGCCCTTTTTTAGAGAAGGACTCAGTAGTGTATATTAGCCTGAATACATGCAGTGTTAAAAGTGTAAATAGGCCCACATAATTTCACCATTACTTAATTTTTTTATGTCAAAAGTCGCACACAAGAAAAACCACAATCCATCAGATGATTTCATTTCACAGACGGAGGTATTCAAAATAATTCCATACACTCTTTGTCTCAACAGGATGAAACTATGATGAGATCCATGCAGCTGTTTGAAAACGTCATGTAGAACAAGCGGAGAGGGTGGAGACAACCACATGGAAAAATGAGAGGGCTGAATGTGAGTGTGTGTGGATGCATATGTGCAGTACATCCAGTCTCTCCTCCTCCTCCTCCTGTTTTATCCAGCTGTGGTCAGGATATAGGCTGAATCCCCCACAATGACTTGTATGAAGGGACTGGACTGGGATGCTCTTTAGTGCTCCTGACGAGTTTCGTCACACAACACAAAGTGACTGATGTGACAGACATGGATTTTAACACATTCGTCTCTGTTCTGTCATGAAGACGAAGATTGGCCTGTTAAAGATGAAGCTGCTCATCCATTATGAGGCTGCTCCTGACCAGTGAAGGGCGATGTGCTCAAGAAGCTGAACATTTTATTTTATTTTTTGCCAAGAAGCAGTTGGGGTTTGTTTGTTTATTTGCTTTTTTTTTTTGGTTGTTTTTTTGCCAAAGTATGATTGCATGCTTGTTTTATTTCCAAACTTTTTGACAGATTTGACCATAAGTAAATCTATACTTGTGTCTCATGCATCTTGTGGTTGACAGATATGAGATATTGCAAATGTTGTACGTTGGTTTCACTGATGCGGTGACCCTTGTAAATTTGTGATGACCTGGATGTCGCTTGTGTGCTGAGTCTGTGTTATGCTCGTCTGTCCAAAACTTACAGTACAAGTCAAATAATTTTAAAGCAGCACATTTCCTGGGTCTTACATGGTGTGTGTGTGTTTATCTTTTCTTTTCTTTTTTAGTGAAAAAGAAACCGATTCATTCTTTTTTCATATTTTCATCTGCTGCTTTCCTGCTTGTGGTCAAATTGGTGTATTGTCAAAAATGTTTTTTAAAAAAAAAGATTGAAAAAAAAACATGAATACGTTTTAGACATAATTATGAAATACCCGCAAATCAAAGATGTTGAAGAAGAGGCTTATTAGATGTTTATTTGCACAGATGACAGGTAATCGAGGCGTGAGTCTCAGATGGAAACAGCGATGTTACAGAAGAAGTTTTGTCCAAAAGACATCACTGTGTCAGAAAAAGCGAGACGTTTGCTGCTGGTCCATTCCAGCAAAGAACTGAGAAAGCTTCTGATAATCTTGCAGGGAAAACCCGCTGAATGTCAGCTTTGGAATGTGATATGACACTGAGGACAGCTCCACTTGTAATAATGAACATTTGGCACTGTGTCCTCCATCCAAACAAGGACAGTGATGTCACACTGACGTAAACGGTACACAGAAAATAGGTTTTTTCTGCAGCAGTAGCCCGCTGAAGGTTTCCTGTGAGTCGTGGTGTGTTTAAATGCGCCACCATAATAGAAAACTCGCAAGACTATCGTAGTTTAGGCACTAAAATATTCATTGCTGTTCTTTTTCGCAGTCATTAGAGAGGCTCTTTTGCTGCACCGTGCGACCGTGTGACATCGCAGCCTCAGGTCTCGGAGATCTTATTTTGGAATCAGATTATTAAATCTCACCAACAGGTTCATTCTAAGCCATATGAATAAATGTGTCAATTCTTAAATTTGACTGGTGTGCCTTTTTGTATGCTTTTAAAAAAAAATGTAATGATCATTAGAGCAGAAACCTACATAAATGAGTGAAGAACACAAAAACACAGTGCAGGCTCTAAGGAGTCACTGAAAAATTTAATGAGTATGAAAACTGTGTGAATCATATGCCATGACATTTGCAAGTCCTCAGACTTGAACCTGTTTTGGTCATGTTAAGTTAATTAGATTTTTCTCTCTTCTTACCCGTCTGTATTGATTTAGCTCAACTATTCAAACTGGGGAAAAAATCTGAAAAAAAAAAAAACATTTTTGGTGAAGAAATTGCCCATCTATCAACTATTTGCTGCTAACTTCTTGGCATTTATATTATAAGTACAGTTCTGTGCAAAATTTTAGATCTTAATCTTTCTTCATGGTGATCAAATTCTTACAGTACTTTTCTGCATTCCTAATTTCATCAGTTATGACAAGATCCCAACATCTAGCAACATCGAGCCCAAAACATGACAAAGCTGCCTCCATGTTTTACATATGGCTGTAGAGAGTCACTGTTGGGTCTCCTGACGTCTTCCACAAATGAAATTTCAGGTTTGTGTCAATCACTCCATAAGACCTGTTGCCACAGATTTTCAGTCAAGCTCTTCTGTAACTTGGCACACCTCAGACTCTTATCCCTGTTTCACTTCCCTGAGAGTGGCTTTTCAACAGCAACCCTTCTACTGAGATCATTTCTGATGAAGCATCAGCAAACAGCAAGTAGATCAACTGATCAACTGGTTAAATCCATCTCTCAGGTCCTGTGTCAGGTCTTTGTTGGATTTCTTTTTCTACTTTCAAATAGTGTCCATGTGCAGTAGATAGTTTTTTGCTACTTCTTTGACTTTATGTCTTGAAGGACACACTGCACACTATATGGCAGGGTTTTTTTTTGTTTTTTTTTGGCTAATAGCTGTTTAGAAATTACCTTGTGATGAAAAAAAAATTATGCCTATCAAACTGTGTTACCTTTGGCATTTCTCATAGACTGACCCAACAGGCTACTATGACAGGCAACTAGTAACAAGGTGCCAAAAGAGAAAATTTAAAATTGGTTCTTTAAATTGGTTCAAGCTTCATCCCTAGAGTTAGGTGTCCTAACTCAGTCATTCTTGAATGACTGATAGATCAGTGTTGAGTGGCTTAAAAAATAACTTTGAAATTAATTTGTTATTGTAGGGTCTTTACATTACATTACACCTTGTTGCTATGATTTGGCGTTATATAAATAAAATGGAAAAAAAAAAAAAAAAAAGTCAATGTCCAGAATGAAACTTCTTCTTCAGAAGATACCCAGAAAAAAATACAAGAAGGTCTGGCTACCTGGAAGTGAACTATAAAGAAATAAGGAAAGGCTCAAGACGTTTTCACTCTGCTGACACCTAGAGGCAGATTTTCAGCTACAGAACAACATAATAGGTTTGATGCGATCGTAAAATTAAAGGTTTATGTAAAGAAAACATCTTAAATGACTGTAGTATGCATGGGAAAAGAAATGAAGGACTATAATGTTGAGCCGTATCTCAAAATGACCGTAATTCCTAACAGTCAATGCGCTTTTGCGCTTTTCCAACACAAACGATGGAGCTAGCTGCATGATGCCCTGTGCATCCTGTAGGTGGCAATGTGGGCTGATTTTCTTTACTCCGTGCCTCATTGAGAATAGAAGAAGAGCGGGAGCGCTGTAGCACGTTAGTTAGTGGCTGCTGGTACCATTTGGTTAATCTTCTACAGCATATAAAGAGTTTGTCAGCGTCCTCGTCTCCAACATGAACGGGCTGGATGAACCAATGGCACCACAAAACTTTCTTTACGGTGAGAGCACCACTTTGTTTTATGTGTGGCTTGAGGTTGTTTTATATTCTGTGTTCTCGTGTTTTTTGGCGTTAGCAACAGATACATTACATGTAGCATGCTTAGCTGCACGTGCCTTCTTCCAGACGAAGACAGTGGACCTGTTTGTATTTAAAACATTTAAAATGTCTTGTGTTGTTAGTTGTTATGAGTCGTGGCAGGAGGTTGAATGAGTCCTGCTGAGCTGCTGTGCTTCAGACCACTTTGCCACACACGTGCTTGATTATCAACATGGCGGCCCCCGTGATTTATTAACTGAGTTGATATCTGATCAGTTTCTTTAAAGAGTTAGCGCTGCTGTTCTATTGAAACACCTGCTTTTTTAGATGAACTGTCCCCCTGACGCTCTTCTTCGAGCTGAAAGTTTTCTGCTGGCCGGGGAAATTGGTCTCAACGTGGCTTCAAACACACGCGGACCGCGTTGACCTCCTCCTGCGACTGCATTTTAAGCCACCTCAGATCTTAAAGAGTGTTTCTATTCTTCATCTGTCCTTCTGCCCTCTTTACTCACTAAAATTTAACCTCTTCTCTTAGGATGGATACTTCAGACACCGTTTAAACAGCAGATACGTTCACAGTGTACTGGTTTAATGAATTGAAAATAGAGAAGTTGCAAATTCTGAGGTGATTTAAAAGAGCAAGAGCTAAACATTTTTTTCACACACAGAAACCAAGCCAAATCCTTCCAAATCGTCTTAATCTGATAATAGATTGTTCCAGATAGGTGATGATTATCCAAAGCTCTGCAATTGGCTTTTAACCCAGGTTAATTGAAATGCCATAGCTGTAGAGGATGCATATTGGAATATTAACATGGCACGTGTCTTTGCTAGGTGTTTCAGAACTTTAGCATAAGTTTTGAAGTGATTTTCAGTTCTCCCCCTTTCTTCATTTGAGGGGAATTCCTGCTGTTGCCATGTGACAACGTTCACCCCTTGTTCTGTAGGGCTCCCTCTTGTGTGCATCTTGAATGTAGCGCTTTACACCTAAGTGGTTCTACTCATTTTCTACATTTGTATTCTTTTAAAATAAATCATTTTATTGAAATCTCTTAATCAGGGTGTGTGCTGGAAGCTGGAAAGGAAGTGGTCTTCAATCCTGACGACGATGACTTGGAGCATCAGCTGGATCTGAGGATGGTAGGTGTCTTTGATGCAGTTTGTTCATCCCTGTATACTTGAAGCTCTTACCATCGGGCACACAGAATGTAGAAAATGTAGTGCAAAGCGTACAGAAAATTCTCATATTTCATTGTGTCCCACACACTGAGCACATTACTTGTGTTTTGTGAAGAGAATGATGCAGCCAAGTGGTACTGTGAATACCAAATCGTTGGTTAACATTTTCAGTTTGAAATTTCTCACCACCAAAACGTCAAATGTTCTGTTGTCTTTAGGTGTGTGTGGACCCCAGCACAAAAGATGAACTTCATATGGTGGAGGTAGAAGGGCAGGACGCAGAGGGTCAGAAGGTCAAGGCAGTTCTGGTTTCACTTAAGCCCTCTACTTTGCCAAGTGTAAGTAAACTTTCTGCTTGAAAACACACCTGGGCGAGCAAATGATTTCATGCTTTAGTCTTCCTTAGCCTCACATGTAGGGGCTTCTGTGCTGCTACCTCAGGAAAAACTGCTCTGTATAGTCTTGCAGCAGCTGTCTTATGTGTGTTTTGTTGCAGGCGTGTCTTGGTGGTTACACAATCACACCCCCAGCAGTTTTCCGCCTGAAGGCAGGTTCTGGTCCGATCCATATCAGTGGACAGCACCTTGTCAGTGAGTATTCATAATTCTGAGACTGTGGTGATAACCCTCAAACAATCAAGACCCCTCGTAGCACAGCAGACTGAGTAATTTTTGATTATAAATTCCTTGTAAATTGTCCCCGCAGTGATGGATGCAGATCAGTCTTTTGATGAAGATGATGAGGATGACGACGATGAAGAGGAGGAAGATGTCAAAACATCAAAGAAAAGGCCTGCTGCTTCCCCTGCTGCAAAGTCTCAGGTTTGTTTGGTTTTTTAAATCGGTGTTAGTATAAAGTGTAAACTTGTCACTGTAAATCACATGACTGACTTTTAATCTCCTTCACAGAAAAAGATGAAAATGGAGGTGGAGGAAGATGATGACGACGACGATGATGATGAAGAAGACGATGATGATGATGAAGACGACGACGATGATGAGTGAGTGTCTGACCACACAAATGCAGTGAAGTCCTTAAGTTGACGTCCTCATGCGAACAGATGGTAGCTTTGCATCTTTCCTCCTCCTGCCTTTTAAAGAGCTGATGACTGTCGGGAGATCAGTTGTTAAACATGGCCAGCTCTGGGCAAAGTGTTATTTTATATTTGGGTCACTGCACTGCTGGGAAAAGAACGTACTTCTGCTCATCTTGCCGCCAGCATGTGTAGCTGGCTTTAGTTGAAAATGGCCCTTTTTTTTTTTTTTTTTTTTTTTGTTTGTTTGGTTTTTTTTTTTTTTCCCCGACCAACTGAAATAGTGAAAATGAAATTCATGGCGAAGGTCAGATGGCTTTTGAACACCTGTCCTATCATGTTTTATAAGAGCTTATTTAATAATTAATAATAATTATTTATTAAATAATGCTTAATGGAGCTTTCTTCATAACATGATAAAAGCAAAACTTGTAGGAAACATCTAAAAACTGGTTATATTATTTGTAGCCACAACAGTGTGCAGTTAATAGTTACTGTCATTATGAAACTAGGGAAAAGGTTTTCCGGTCCATGTCAGACTTTGCATAACCCATGTCCATGCTACAGAGGTAGCCCCTCGTTTAGAAATAAGGTCCTCGATTTGTTTTGACTCGTCTTTCTGTTTGCCATCATTTCAGTTTATTTTGAAAAATCTCAACAGGATCTTTAGCTTTATTGTGAAAGGTTTATTAAAATAAACAACCAGATGGCGGGGCCACACGCTGGGTTTACGGTCTTTGTTGCTAATGACAACACGAAAAACAGTCGCTTGTTCATCTGTAGTGTGGTTATTTTAAATATAAAAGAAAGAACTTTAAGAAATTAATATAGCCACTACAGTGACCATCAAAACAATGAAAAAAATATTGCCGTAAACAGTTTATTTTACGACACCACGAAATAAACGATAGCATAATATGAAACGATGTTTTCATCATGTTGTTGTCATCCAATATATATCGTTATATCGAACAGCCCTACTCCTCCCTCAAGTAAATGGGAACAGTGCCCTTTGACTTCTGTGCATCTTTAAGTTGTATTTCTGTACTAGAATGGTGAGGACAGTTTGGAGCGCTGTTGCTTTTAGTCAAACTTTGGCATTGCTGCAGGCAAGAGGTCAATTTTATATTTAAAAAAAAAAAAAAAAAAGCCATTCATAAAAACTGAAGCAGTAGTGGTACTGCTGACACAGAGGGCTGTAGTAGTTAAAAGGGACTTAATGGGTTTAATGCATCACATAAAAAAAATTAAGTTGTACTTGAACTACTGTTGCTTTAATCTTTCTCATTTCTTCAGGGATGATGATGAGGATGATGAGGACGACGAGGAGAGCACGGAAGAAGAAACGCCCGTCAAGGCAAGCGGATATCTTTATCACAGGGCTTTAAATTGAAGCTTGATTTGCACACGCACACTCTGAAACTGACAGCTGCCCATTTGTTACAGGCCAAGGCAGCTCCGGCCAAACCTGCAGCATCCAAGCAGACGCCATCCAAATCCAAAGCACCTGCACAGAATGGCAAGAGTTCAAAACCAAACACTCCAGCCAAAAACCAGGTAACAATGGTTTACATGAGCAAGATTTCTTAATGAATGACGAGCAAAGGCAAATATAATATTTAAAGATTAAATTCAACACTTCTAATGTCTAGGCTTTTTATTCATTTTCATTTGTTTATTGCCCTATTTAGGAAAAGACACCTAAAGGAAAAGGTGACAAGTCTCCCAAAACCCCACCAACTCCCAAAGGACCTTTAAGTATGCCAGAGATCAAAGCCAAGATGATGGAGGCAGTGAAAAAGGTTGGTTCTTGGATTTCCTTTGAAGCGGTTTTATTACCATTATTCTGTTTGGCATGATTAAAGTTGTAAATTGATTATATTTGGGTTTTGTCATTACAGGGAGTAACATTGCCTAAAGCCCAGCCCAAGTTTGAGAACTTTGTGAAGCATGGTCACAAGGTGACAGATCCCAAGGTATACAACAAATCTCTATTGCCTGCTATTATAACATTCCTGCTTTCTTAGATTATTATGGAAATGTAGCTACTAGCTGTAAATTTGATTTAAATGGAGGCGCCATTTATTTGTCATACCACTAGGGGGCATCAATGTCCAAATATTCCAATCATAACTAAGGAGGAAGTAGTGTCGCAGTAAATGTGCTACACAAGAGGCCATGTTGCTTTTTGGCACATTTTAAATGCCTATGAACCTGCTCTGGTTTTGACAACATTTTAAGTCAGCTGTTTTTATTTTTTCTTCTCAGGTCATTGCAGAGCTGTGGAAGTGGAGGCAGGCATTGACGGAATAACAGACGTTGCAGTTTTATCTATTTTTATAACTTGTTTATGCCCATAGCACCTCTTAAACCCTCTGAAGCCAAACTGAGTGCCTCACACTTGTCCTTAAATTGCTCTTTACGTATAGTCCACTTCAATTTGCCCTCCTGGATGAAGAGATTGGAGAGGTAGTGATGGCCGGTGGCTGTGCAGTGCTGGTGCATGGTCTATCCACCTCCATCACCCTCTTGTAAGAGCACAGGGTTTGGTTTGTTTTTTTTTTTGTTTAATAAATAAATCCTTGCATTGTTATAAACTTATGATTCTTGGCACCAGAGAGTGGAGGATGTTATGTTTTTTCTTTTTCTATCCCCCCAACTTTGGTAAGTTTGATATACTCTTATTAAGAAACAGTTGAAATAACCCATCATTACACAATTAAAAGTGCATACAAGCTCCAACTTTACTTAATCCATTTTCAATGGGGAACTAATACTGACAATGCTCAGTGAAGTTCATGTTTGTTTTAGTGTAATTAAGAACAGGTAAATTTGTCACTTTTTCTGGAACATTGTCGTTTGTTTATTATAATGTGAGATTTGTTGCATCATAATCCTGTGACAGCGATTCTTTCCCTTCAAAATGTGTTGGAGATGTATTTTTACCGTCCAAGGGGAAAACGATTCAGCCAATCGGTTTGGGCAATGAACCTAGAAGTGGAGTAACAACACATTTCAGCTCTGTGAAACTGTTTGCTCTGTGTTGCCATGCCAACTGACAGCCCAGAGGCCAAAGGTTACATGCTCAGTAACTGTATGTGTGAGTTAATTTGCAAATGAGTTGTGTAATGTTTCATAGAAATCTCTACTAGTATCAAGTTTGAAGAAGATGCAGTTTGACCAGCTGAGGGTATTCTGTTCTCGGTGCATGAGGCCTGTTAAAACACAAGACCATTCCATGCTGTCAAGTTTTTATGACTTTTCAATAGACTGTCCCTCAATTGATAAAATAATAAATGTGTATCTTTCTGTTATTGGTCTTTATTTAAAATTAGGTTGTGCTAACACCTTTTCTGAGTTATTGCAACATTCCTCTTGGTGTTTTATGGACAGAAAGGATGAGACTGCATGTGACCTTTGAACAAATAACTTTTTATAAGCGTTTTGTCATCTGACAAAGGAACCATTTTACAGAAATGCAGATGGGCTATAAAGTTCTCTTTGTAATGCTGTTAAATGCCAAGGCCACTTTAGTGTACACTGGCCACGTTTCTAAGCAAGATCCTTCTGATTGTGTTTTATCAAGCCACTCCAGTGTCAGCACATTTTACTCAAATATTCAGATGTGCTGCAGCAACCTGCGAATGGCTTACGATGTGAATGATTGTGCAGCTTGAAAAGGAACATTCAACCCCACATTAAGTTTACATATTTTACTGGTTATCTAGATTCTTCGTATGAGCTGCCTGTTATGGGAGATGTTAAGCATCTGCCTTCCTTTGATTATAATGGAAATAAATGGTACAGGATGTGTGTTTTTAAAGGGAAAAAAAAAAATGCAGTTTCATGCAGTAAGTACCTCTTTGCTGAACCACACCTGCCAACTCACACTGCAGAGGGAAGTGTGACAATGGGCTCGTGGTCATGCTTTAAACACTGATGGCTTCCCTCTGTTCTGGTGTGTGGATGTAGTTCAGTAGAAGTATGGTTAATATATAAAACTTTATAACAAGGTTTATGGGGGTTTTATTTTTTTTACATTTTGAGTCCCACAAGGTTGATCCTAATGTATTAAAGGGTACACATCGCTATGCCTAAACAATGCAGGTGGATAAATAGCTCTGTGAGGTGAACTGTTGATATAACAAGAAGCCTTGTGCAAGAGACCCTGTTTATTTAATAAGTATTATGTATCAGTGTGGCTTTCTATTACGTGTATAGTAAAAGTTCCTTCAATTCGGCAAGGTACGTTTCTGATTATCAGTGTTATCTGGCTGATTAGAGTAGGGGATGTATTGTGTTCAGAATTTAGACAAATGTTTTCCAACTTTAAAAACAAAATGGATTCCACATGAACACCACTATTATATATAACAATAAACCAAAAGCAATTGAAACATCTTATGGGACAATACAACAGATGTTTCTTTTTTTGAAGTTGTGGGACACTGGCAGAGAGGCGTTAGAAGGTTTGACCCTTCTAAGCAAAACCAGTATAAGTAGTTTTATGATCTGGGCCAGAGGGAGGAAAGAGTAATGATTAGAGAATGGCAGGCAGAATGAGAAAAGGAGATCTAGAGCAAGACACTACAGCCTCATAAACGGCAAGGATCTCAACCTCTGAAGGCATAATGACAAAGCGAGGGATGGGGAGAGTAAAAATACAAGGAACAGGGAATTCTCTGCTCTAGTTATAAAGGTATCGGGGTGGGGGACATAGTGTTACAGTTTAAAATCTATCATTAAGCAGTCAGGCACACACAAACTTTAAGTATTTAAATTGACAGAATGCTGTATTCATCTATAGCCTACACACCAACATGTGCAGCTTCTTTCCAACTACAGGCAGCTTTATATATATATATATATATATATATATACACACACACCACTAGGTGGCATTAAAGGCAAAGCAAAGCAGCCAGCAAAACTCATACAGCTGAAGGAAGATGGCTTCCCTTTAGAACTGTGTGGCCTTCATGATTTCAGACTCCTCAAAAGGAAATTTATCTGCAACTGGAGTCTGATGTGTCTGCACTGCAATACTGCTAAATGCTAGAACCATGCATGTGTAACGCAAAGGGGTTCCGATATCTTACAGCACAAGCTGGCTTCTGCGCACCATTACATGAAGTACAACACATGTGCATTCTAATCAAATATAAACCTGTCCACACTAACACAGCTCTTTTCTCTCCCCCCTGTACTTTCATTGTCTTCATTTTGAGATGGCACAAATCTAAAAGCCAGAAATTCTTTCCATTTTTAATGTACAACACAAATTTACAATAAAAAAAAAAAAAAATTCTTTAAAAACTGAAAATTTATTGTATGCAACAGATATTGTGACAAAACACAAAACAACAGTAATCAAGACAGAAAAAGTCAAAAACAAGGTCACAACATTTCTCAGCAAAACACTAGAAATTTTGAAAAATCTGTATTTGTAGTTCCAAATTCACTCCTGCAAATGATTAAAAAACAAAACAAACAAACAAACAAAAACAAAAACAAAAAACTACAGCTATAATAGTTTGTGGTTGTATGATTTGTTGCGTGTTTACACAGGGGAAACAAAATGTGTAATATTGGTAGCACAGAGCTTCTCATCTTGGATGGCAGACTAAATATTATGCATTCAGTCCTTACAAATGTTTTTTTTTTTTTGAAAAACAGGAGTGGGGGGGCGGGGGGTTTGTTGTCCAATTGTTGACATTGTTGGCAACTTGACCCACTATGCTCTCTCATGTGTTATGGCACTCTCTGATGGCAGCAGCAAGATAACACAGCTGCCACATGCCAATGAGAAGAATTTAGTTTGGAGGGGGAAAGAAAAAAAAAAAAAAAAAAAAAAAAAAAAAAAAAGGATTTGCTTACAACTGGCGCGCCCCAAAGCTCTTCAGACACCAAAGCACATTGCAGAGGTTCACTGAACCAAACCCATAACTGATCTAAAGGGTCTACTGCCAGTGTCACAGTACCGCATTTTGGCAGAATGAGGGAGGACTGACATAGTACGTGGGTGGTGGTGTGGTGTACATTATATAAGCACGCAAGCAGTAGGTACAGATCCAGACAAAACAAAGCCAATAATCTTGGTCTCAGGAGTAAACAGCCATCATTTAAAATATTTTACTGGATTTAATAAAATAGAGTAACATCACAGGTTAGTACTGGTGAAACTAAAATACAAAATAAAAAGTGAGGTCTCCACCTCCTGCGATACATCTTTGCAATGCTTCAATCTCTGAGTTGGACAAATGTAAATGTTAAAGTGTTCCTTCAGCCTCAAACCAGGAACGTTCCTGTTCATACGTAATCCTTGTTGCTACCAGTGGATCTGGGGTTGGAGATGGGATACTTTGGTCCACTTTGACGCCCTTTGCTTTTTGGACAGCTTGCTGCCAGAATGCCACCTCCCACAACGGTCAGGAACGCACCGGCCCAGGCAATGAAGATGGCAGAACCGAACTCATACCTAGAAAAAAAAAGTTAGTCAGTCAAACAGATGAACTATGCCAAGATGACTCGATATTCAGAGTACACAAAGGTCAGTTTGAGATCGTAATGTACATACTTAGTGTTGACAGGGGTGAAGGGATTGTAGAAGGCCCGGATGATGTCATTCGCATACCAAGAGCAGGCAACAATGGCACACAAAGCTGTGGCAGAATAAACAACATTATTCAAACTGTTAACCTTTTTAAAAAAAAAAAAATTAAAGACAACCAAGTCGGATCGCTCTTTACCTCCAATCAAGATAATAATTCCACCACCCATTGCAGTGCGGGACTTGCGCACTTTGTCATCTCCGCCACAGTTGGTACACTTCATTCCCATGCAAGCAACACCCAGACCAGCCAGCGTTACAATAATGCTCACAATCATGAGGGCGCGGGTTGCCTGAAGGGCACCTGGTTTAAAAAAAACAAACAAAACACAAGGGCCAGGGTTAAACCATCAGTTAATGTGACAAACATGAAGCACTCTGTAATATGTTACATGGAATACAAGGGTGTGGTGACAGGCTGTAGGATTTACTACCGTGAATCTAAGAGGTAAAAAGAAAGCAAAACAGCAGCATTTTCCTGCAGCAATTTTTTGGTAACTATACTAAGCTGTCACTTATATTTGCAGACTTATGTGTTTAGATTTTCTATGTGGAAGAAGATGGTGGAAACACAGACAAACACACAACAGAGAGACCGGTCTCTTGTGTCTCACTGCCACTCCCTATAACAACGACACACAGAAACTGGCTCTACCCGGAAGTCTAACAAAGCTCGAGGGGGAGGGGTTGGGGGTTGGGGGTTGGGAGCCTGGCAGTACATGCGTGAAAGTCTGAAACAGGTCTAACCAGGTTTCAGGTTTCACTCTTAGGAAGACGCTCCCAACCTCAGGCACTAACAGATC
This sequence comes from Oreochromis niloticus, assembly GCF_001858045.2. Classification (NCBI taxonomy): domain Eukaryota; kingdom Metazoa; phylum Chordata; class Actinopteri; order Cichliformes; family Cichlidae; genus Oreochromis; species Oreochromis niloticus. Next base: position 8,487,215 of record NC_031975.2, read on the forward strand.
GCTTTTTAAGCAGGTGCACACTTTGTTTAAAAAACAAAACAGAACAAAAAAAAAAAAAAAAAAACCCAAACAAAAAACCACCATCTGACAGAATCTGGGTTTCACTAAAAATCAGACAACGAGCTCGGAAACGACTTGTTCGCACTTGTTCTGAATTTGTGTTTCTCCTTCCCCAGTTTTGGTATCCATTGTTGGTAAAGAAATTTTAAGCACCCATTTCTGAACGACAGGCCATTGTTTACTCACTTGCTCCATATCTAACCACCAGGTTTAATCACACAGTGTTTATCAGAGTTGGATTGGGTTCATGTTTGAAGAGGTGATACGGCACTGCTGCAGATATTTTAATCAAATGTTTTGACAAATAACACAAAAAAATAAACTGATACAGATGGGTTTGTGTTTGTTCATCGAAAGAAACGGTCTATGAACCATCAAGTGAATTAGCTATTCACAACTACAAATTATGTGATCTGTCCCACAGTGACTTTCAGGCAGTTTGACCCCAGGGCACAGCTTCGATCAGCTGAATTTGAAGCACGGGAAATAAAGCTGCCATGCTACTATTAACCTATTTTTGCCACTGATTTATAATAGGAGATAAGAGCCATAAAGATGGTTGGAATACAACAGGAAGAACACTTTGGTCAACAAGAATGACCTAGACTTTACAGCTCCATGACCCAACTACATTTTTTTTGTTTTCCCCCTGGAATATAGTCGAAAAGGAGCTGCCATTGGGTGTTTGTTAGAAACATTTGTTGCTCTGCTCTATAGAGAAGGGTTTTGCATATGGCCTTCAGACATAGATGAGTAAATGGTGTCAAATAAACTCCCACACGGAAAGGTGAGCTCCACATGTGGGTGGGTGGGGGTGCTCTATCATACAATGGCTTATAGGTAATCATTGCCAAGGTGTGCACAGACATTCCCGTGTGTAAAATAGAAGATGAGTTTAAACATTTGGCCCGTTAAAAGCCTTTATGAACCCGAGCTGCTCTGCGCAGGTGTTGCCTTCCTCGGTGGTTTAAACAGGAAAATTAAAGAACGAGTGATTAAACCGGTTAGACCAGTTCTAGGAAACCAAGAACCAACCTACAGACTGCGCCAAAAAGTTGACAGAAAGATTTAAAGTAGGCACAATCTGCAAGTCACTTCCTACCAGACATTAAAATTTCCTCTTCTATCTTAAGAACAATGACAGTACAAGTTACCGTAGTATTCACAGTAAGCCGGAGCCTGCCGTTAAACTTTTAACCTATTTGGCCCATTACAGAGAGAAATTATGTGGACGCTCGTACTTATTTAAAAGCCATCAACTGTGTTACTTACTGTTGAGCTGCAGGATGGAGTCGTACACTTTACACTGCATTTGACCTGTGCTCTGGAACGCACAGGACATCCACAGTCCTTCGTACATGGAGATCGCAGTGATGATGTTGTCCCCGACGTAGGCAGACATCTTCCACTGGGGCATAATTGTACCAACTACTAGTCCAATCATGCCCAGAAGAGCCAGGGCGAATCCCAGAATCTGAAGACCCGAGTTAGCCATTTCTACTTCTTCTCCGACTTGACTTTGAAAACACAAAGGACGCTGTTCACCTGTTCAGGTACTCCTCAAGACACAGACTTCTCTCTTCTTTAAAAAAAACAAGTCTGCTTCCTTGAGAGAAAAAAACTGGCTCCTCTTTTGCTATCTAGGCACGTTTTCCTTAGCTTTAAAAAAATAAAGTTAGCAAACAACAGCTATATGATTTCTCGACGATTCCTCGCGCACCTGCTTGGCTGCCGCACCTTGAATGGAGAGGGAATAGCGGGAGCGAGCTTTTTTAGGCGGTTTCACAGGTGGGCGGGGACGCGCACGTAGTTTCGTCTGCCGTAGCACCGGACACCTGAAGTTTCATGATGTAAGTGTTTCCTGAACCGGACCACTGCGATGCCACGGATATGCCCATAAATAGTTTATAACAAACTGTACACATTACATATATGTATATTACAACTTCCTGTCCCGCTTTTGACACAGTGATAAGAAATAAAGAAAGACAGACAGGGAATTGTTTTACTGCTGTAAAATAGTGAGGTCTTTTAAATTGAACTGTTTCGACAGTCAAAATGAAGATTCTGGATAAATAGTTTTGTATTATTTATAATAAATTAACAATCATAAATTAACAAATAATAAAAACATAATTTTATGTTCAGCTATATATATATTAAGATATTTTTAAGAAAGCTTGACATGGTGAGAATGTGATAAACAACACAGTTCCGCAATTCTTACCACAGAAAGACGCTGAGTAAATAAAACCAATCAACAGTAACAAACACAACATTTTGCAGCACTTTCACCACTTTGTGAACCAGTATTAAAATATTGCTATCCACTGAGCTGTACAGACAGCATCTGGTGGAGACAGATTTTTCTGACCAGGAAGAGTCTGCAGCTTCGGCCTTCTATAACGGGGCCATTCTGTTAAGCATTCATATTACTCTTTGCTGTATAAATAGTATTATAAGAATACAAACTGTCTTTCTTTTTTTATTAGCCAAAATAAATTTCCAAAGTGGGAAGTGACAGTAACATGCCTGGAAGTAATGTGGGAAATGAAGTTTCATACAAATACCACAGTAACAATAATAAAAAGTTTATAAGTTTTGTGTGTGAGTGTTTTTGTTTGTTTATTTGTTTTTGAGACACATGGGTAAAACAGTATGATCACGAGTCATGTTAAAATTTACCTTCAAGACTATGAACTTACCTCAGTACTGTAAAAAAATCATACTTGTACCTTAGAATGTTATTTTTTAGTCTCAATATTCGCATATTTAATGGAAATGCCAACCTGTGAGTTTATACAATAGTCAGACCTTGTTATAGCAATATACTTTATATTACTGTTTGGGTTGTTAAAGGGTTTTAAATCTTTTTATCCAGTACATGTGACTGCTTAGTTGGGCATAATATGCTCGAGTTACAGCAAATGTGAAATTGCTTACTATACATTACATGTGGCTTATTTATTGTAGGTCAGCAGAGAAATCTAGTAGTGGTTAAATGTGTGCCCATGTGATTAGACTACAACAACAGCTATATGAGTGATGTGCACTGATGGATAGTTTTATGACAAAACATTGCATTAGCATGTAAGTATGATCAGATTCCCCCCGATCAATAGATCATTTGGAACATCTCTTACTTCTTACTATTTATTACCTGTAAACGTTCATTTTCAGTTTTTCCTGTAAATAATTATTTAATTTTGTACATTCTGTCTTTGTGTATTTATATTCACTACATATGAATATTGCCAAAACCATTGCCACCATCTGTGTTACTTAAGTATTTTCCTAGATTCCTTTAACAAGCACGTGTCTTACTGCTGGAATTATAGATAGAAAAAAAGTGAGTACTGGGGAGTAATTCAGGAAGATTAGACTGGGAGTGTTACTCACCCTGAGGGTGAGTAACACCGACCGTGTGCCTTTACCAATTCACAACAACAACATGAGTGTAGATGAGGAAATGCTGGACATTTTAATGCGAGTTATCAGTCAGAAAGTCTATAGACATCCAGCACTTTGATTTGTGTCATCTTCTTTTTTTTCAATAACTGGATTTTCATATTATTTAAATATGTACCTTACTGAGAAATCTGAATTTTGATTACACATAGAAAGAATGAAAAATAGGGCTCTCTTTCTCTCTCTGTTTGCCAACAGTGTGGTAACAGTGGGCGCCAACTCACTCAGCAGTCAAACAGGTTTTGTTAAGGATCTGCTAGAGTTGATGGAAAGCATAAAATTGTACATTCAAATGCAATTTCCACATACAAGTAAATCTGACAAGCCCAGGCACGTGGACTTCTTATTCCTGCTTTTGCGCCGGTGTGTAACATCTTAACAAAAAAGTAAATTGTAGAGCAGAGGTGTTCTACTATGAAACCGAGACTTTTCACTTTAAATCTGATGTCACCACTGTGAGTCATCATACACAAAGTAAACGATAAATATTTTTGACTTTGTCTCTTGAGTTTTGGTCAGTCACATGACTCATTCGACACGGATGGCAGCAAACGGAACAACTAAAATGTTTTTATTTTGCTTCACAGGGCGTGTCCTTTCATCGGAAGTTTCGGGAGGATTGCTGGTAGATCTCTTATCTGTTGTTGGACAGGTATGTTAAACTTTCAATTTATCCATTACATTTTAGTTAACCCGCTCTAAACGTAGCCACGTGCCCCACGTTCTGTGACTGTGAACTACGTTATGGGGGGGGGGCTACATGATTAAAGCCATCACCTGACAAGCTCCCCTCCCCCACAACTCCATCTCTAACAACAGGCCATTTCCTCCTGTCGTTGGAAGATTTGAAAAGGAGAAGCTGGATGGAAGCCAGGGGTTTGAATAGGTTAGCTAATAAAAGAAAAACAGGCAAAGGGAGGGTGTGTTGCTTAAAAACATTTAAATAGGTACTATTTTTTTAAAGCGGAAAAGTGAGTACATAACAACAGCTGAGGGACTATATATAACGAGTTTGGTAATTATTAGCAAATTGCACCAACCAGACAAGCAATTTGTCAAGTCAGTGGAAGCATATATCCCAGTATGACACATCATTTGCCTACGATGCTCTTACAAGATTTAAAAAACAAAAACCACACATACTCAAAAATGAAAGCAAAACTATGCAAGGGAACTTCATCTGATTCAAACTGATTTTATTTCTGTGGAACATTTCACAAAAGCTCAGTGTCGAGCATGTTAAAAACACAATATTGAACGGATGAAAGAAATAATAGGTTCATGTCTTTTAATCTGTATTTGCTCTACACGCTGAATTCTATGAATTACAGTGTCGATGGCCTTCAGACCTTTGGCTATACTTTAAAAAAAATTAATCTCCAATACCAAAAAGCAAGCAAACAAACAAACAAAATGCTGATTGGCTGAATGACCATAAAACTGACTAAAATCGATCTTGGCACTGCAGTCAAGCTTTTACCAACGTAGTGCTTACCACTCTTCTTCAGCTGCTTGTTTTTACAGCTCACTCCAAACAGTTTAACACGGTTAACTGAAGTTAAAGCAGTAGGTGTAGATTTCAGACACCGGACACCGTGTTATACACCCCCATTCGACTGCTCCCTTCAGCTGAACGTCTTTTTTATTCATTTGTGTTCATGAGAACATGAAATTAGCAAAAGGCTTAATTAGAAAAAAAACTACTATAACATGTATTCAGCTGTTGCAATGCTTCTATCTCTAGGGTATGTGACTGGGCTGAAACACAATCCTAGCCTATGGGGAGCATTGTGTCAGGAGTTGCATCTGGTTTAAAAATTCAAATATACAGAACCATCTACTGCAACAGACAGCAGTCCACTTTTTTGAGAAACAAAGGAGCAACCCAAAAAATGTTTTTAATGCATTTGTCGCCATCATAACATGAAATCAAAGAAGCCCTATATAGAAAAAAATGCTATAACATTGCAGTCAGCAGTTGAACAGACTCTCATCTGCTGTGCACTCAAATGAAAAAAGAGGACAATATTTTCAAAAAGAGAATATTGTGCACTTCCACCCCTCAACTCCTCAATAGCACAGCTGAAATGTGCTTCAGTCCTAAAAATCATCAGAAACACAGCTGAATAAAAACCCTGAACATGTAAAATCTTGTGGTTTATACATTAATTCATTAACAGGTGACTCAATGTGCATTTAAGCAGATTACTTCCTCAAGCCAAGGACACAGAAGTACCATGATATCACACAATAGTCATTATCTCTCACTCTGAAACAGGAAAGAGGACCATAGACTATTGATAGACGTAGCAGGATCAACAGGGCTATATACTCTCTACTCACAATGAGTCAAATGTTGCAAAACTGATCGGACAGCGCAAACAGATATTGACCGAAACTGCACCACCAAAGCAGCCCAAGAGATGGTAAAGTGTGGGATGTGATATTCTTCAATGGTCAAGTCAGTCACCTGATCTCAATCCAACAGATGATTTTGAGTTATTAAATAATAAAGTGAGATCTGCAGCACCCACAATGAAGCAGTAATTCAAGGCAGCTGCAGTAAAGTGAAGAAGTCTCAAGTGAATATTTGGTTATGATTTAAAAGAAACTCACATCTGTAAAATTATGTTAGGTTGTGGGGACTATGTATAAAAATAGCTGTACTTCCTAAACAGTTGATCCAATTTTTTTTTATCAATCACACCTTTATTGTTTAGTTTATAATCCACATTACTGACTTCAGAATACACACAAACTAACCAAACAAGTTTTTGTAGTTTAGTTCGTTTTATAGAGCAACGTAAGGAAATAACTCACTGGAACTCTTTAAAATGAAACAAATACCTTTGAAATTTTAACATAGTTTCAAAAATACTCTAATCACAGATTTTATAGTTTGCATGAAACCTCAGCATATCACGTAGGACTTTTCCTCATACAGTAATGACTCACCTGAGGTCTTTTTTCCCAGAATTGTTCTTTATGATTCTTGGAAGCAGGATAAAGGACATAAGGTTACACAGGGGTGAAACAAACAGACATGTGAAGTGAAATGCTGCCATCTAATGGTTAAAGCAAATAGAACACAAAGCAGTTCTATACACAGCCATTTTAGCTCACTCTTTTACTAAAGCACCCATGAGTATATGATGCTGTTCATATATTTAGAGGAGCTTGAATATTTAAGCACACGGTGTATGTTAGGACTTATTATATTCATCATTTAAAGTCATGGGGTCACATATATACAGGTAAAACAAATGAATGCTGTTTGGCCAATTTTAATCTTGATGATCGCAAACTGCGTTTTGTAAGCCTACTTCTTATTTGCTATTTTCTAGCAAACATTATGGAAAAAAAAATGAAAGAGCCAGCAGTCATTCCTGTTCCATAAAGCGATGGAGAAATCAGCTATGATCTTAAACAAATGGAATGGCCTCTGCTTTTGCCTTCAGAAGTGCCTAAATTTGTCATAGCATAGATTCAACAAGGTGCTGGAAACATTCCTGAGAGATATACAGCTTCGACAGTGAGTATCCTATTCCACCTCAAAAGTGCGCAATTGGTGGCTGTGGAGGCCATTTGAGTACAGTGAAATCACTGTCCTGCTCAAGAAGCAGTTTGAGATGATTTGAGCTTTGTGACATACTCGAAGCAGCCATCAGAAGATTGGTGCGTTGTGGTCATAATAGTACACAGGTAGGCTGTGGAGTTTAAATGATGCTCAAGCCGTAGTAAGGGGCCCAAAGAGAGGAAAGAAAATATCACCCACTCCATTACCCCACTGCCCCCACAATGGATCCATGCTTTTATGTTGTTTATGTCAAATTCTGACCATACAATTACAGTGTCACAACAGAAATACAGACTCAACGCAACGTTTTTAAAAAATCTTCTATTGTCCAGTTTTGCATTGCAGACTCAGTTTCCTGCTCTAAGCTGACCGGAGTAGTCTTCTGCTGCTATAACCAATCTGCTTCTTCACAGATGGTCTTCTGAATAGCTTGGCTGTAATGAATGGTTGTGGTGGGCGTGGTCTGCGGTGCCGTGCGGACGCACCTGCATGGCAGCCGCAAACACGCCCGCCTGTTAAAACACTGGGACCTCTGTCACCTCGCGCAGCTCCTCCGTAAATGCCGCCGCTCCCGGCTGGAGCAGCACCTCGCGCGGCTCCTCTTCCTCCGGCTGGCGCAGACCTTCGCGCGCCTCGTCCGCCGCCTCAAATTCGAGCGGCTCCTCCACCACTCCCGGCAGGAGCAGCCATTCACCCGGCTGTTCCTCCTCCTCCGGCAGGCGCGGACCCCCCGCGCCCCTCGTCCACCACCTCCGGCTGCCGAGGTGCCCCACGATGGTTAACTGAGTTACTGTTACCTACTTTTCAGCTTGAAGCAGTCTTGCCATCTCCTCTGACCTCTAGCAACAACAAGACATTTTCACCCAGAGAACTGCTGCTTACTGGATAGTTTCTGACCATTGTCTATAAACCATAAAGATGGTTGTGTTGGACAATCTCAGTAGATCAGCAATTTCTGAAATGCTCAGACCAATCCATACCATGTTCAAAATCACTGAAAACACCCTTTTGTCCCTTCTGATGATCAGCTTTAACTTCTGCAGTTCATCTTGACCACATCTTAATGCCTAAATTTACATAGTATATTAAATTTTAGCCAACTATCTAAATTTGGCTGTATTTCGACAGCAGCTGTAAAAGGCTTTACTCGTACCTTTAGAAAATGTTTTTCATCGCCCTCTTACATCTCGGGCATTGGACAACACTTGAGAAGAATGAAGCAGGAACACAGGCACTGTGTCTCACTGACATAACTCAACATCTCTGAATATTAGTTACTGATATGATTTATATTTAGTTTCTTTCCTCTAAGCAAACTTTTACTAAAATGTTAAATGTTAATTTTCTTTAGAATCTGTTTTTATGACATCTTTTGCTTCATACTTAGAAGTGATGCTAAATAGTAAAGCATGATTTTCATATGCATTCCCATAACGTACATGCAATTCTTGCAAATTTTTCTGTCATTCCTCTGCAACCGTTTGATGCTGTGCTATTGACAGTAAAATCAACGACAGACCATGCAAATTGCATGCAGTCGGGAGAACATTGGCACTCACTGGGAAAACATAATTAAACGCGGTGTAAGGTTGTGATTTTCCCACGTTTGTTCAAATTTAGCATGTAGATTCCTATAATAGAAACATACACATGCTGAGGGTAATTGGTTCCTCCAGCTATCGTGAGAACTATATTTGGTTTAATGCCTTAATCCTTATTTGTTGCATTAAGAAATATAAAGCTCCATTCAGTCTGAGCACAGACTGCTCCACTCTGTGTGGGTTTACTGAGAATAATCTTATATAAATGCGCGAGTCATGCTTCCATGAGATTTAAGATGCTCCCATAAAGCACAAGGAGGATCAGAGGAAGAAAGCGAGCTGTCTGACCCTGACTGAGGTCACATCTCAAAGGGGAACTTGTTGTGACAGACCAGAGTGCACAATAATCTCCTCGATCAGATGCTGCTCAACTTCGGCTTGCTCCAGAATATAACTTGTAGTCTAATTATCAAAGTCTGCGAGGCATTAATTTACCACAGTTATCGCTGACAGATTGTAATATGTAATTGACTGCTGGGTCGTGAACGAGAGACGTAATTGCAGCTATTCATCCGTCTGATATGTTTTGGTTAAATAATCTTGGTTCTTTGAAAAGACAGATTGCTTCTTAGTAGATCAGACAGATGTTAGTTTGTTAATTCCCCATCAGAAAAAAAAAATATGTATGATATGTATGTTTGTTTTTCTTGTTTGCTCAGTTCTTTGGATTTATACTGACAGATTTGACAGCAGGGATGCTGAGGCAAAGAGGAGAAAATCAAGGGGGGTAAAAAACCAGACATTTTTTTCTTAATATATATCAGGCTGCAGAAACGACAGACATGCCAAAGAGCTGCAAATAACTGACAGACTTTGTTTTGATTTTTTTGTGCTTATTGTCTGAGACATTTGGAGAGTCCAATGCTGAGCAAGGAAGAGCCACACAAGAAGACTGGCAGCTGCTGTCTTGAGCTTTCAGATCTAAAACATCAGATTCTTTCACTTCGATAACCTCCATGAAAACTCCTTGAATTTAAATGTAGATTATGGCTGTGGAACCCACGTACAACAAGATTGTCAATTGGGAAAAGGGGCAATTTGAAGGGAAATTGAAGAAACAGTGAAATCTGAGTTGTTCTTCCAGCAAATGCTTTTGCTTCTGACCTCAGACGTTGAGCTGGAGATATGAGGCACATTCTTTAAGGGGTCTGGCAACCTATGCTGTGTTCAGTATGAACAACTGGTCTCCACATATACACACAAAGAAGGAAGAGGGCACAACAATGCTTTTTTGAACTTGTAAGGCTGGAAAGGTGCAATGCCAAGAGGCAGCTCTACAATCCATACCAGTACAGTGTTTTGTCTTCGGGACGCACCTCTGATCACAGACCAGGACCAGAGTTTCTGTCTGGCTTCACACTGTCAACTATCAGTAAAGGTAAAGGTGAACCTGGATTTATAACCTTTACAGAAAAAGACACATTTGTCAGCACAGTATTCTCATGGGTGATCCACATACAGGCGGACTGCACTGACCCTGTCAGAACATCACTAATACGGAACGGCAAAGCACTCTAAGAAATATAATTTGCGCTCAAGAAGTTCAAAGGGACGGTGAGGGCCTCGAGAGCAAACGGCACATCTGAAGAGGTTCAAATCAAGATAAGTAAGTGTCCATGCTCCATTTCGTGATATAACAAACCACTATGCTGCTCCTTTTTTTCTATTAAAACTCACATGAAAGCTGGAATAGCTGCTAAGTGCACTTTAGCTGTATAACATTTCATATTTGGCATTAATAGGAGGCTGGAAAGGAATTTGTTTCGCAGCACACTATTCTTCAAACACTCTACTTAGTTGTAAAGCCAATCTGGTTGCTGGCCTTTTTCAACTGGTCACCATGAAGGAGCTGGCTCCATTCCACCAGCCAGTGTAAGGGTGATCTGTAAAGAGCAATTACAGGGTTGGATTATTTTCCTTCTGGCTCACCAGAATGCCTTTTCGGCTTGTGGAGTGAAATGAGAAGACATTTGCTCCTTCTGAATGACAGCTGCAATGGCTGCCAGCAACCAAATACTGGGCTAACTGAATAACGCCTTCTGTTGATTGTTATACTAAAGTAATTTAGGCCTTACCTAAAAGTGAAAGTGTTTCAGTGGAGGGGCACTTCTAGGTTAATTCATATTAATGGAATAAGCTGTTTCCAAATGTCATCAACCCTTTTCACATTTGCAAACCTCAATTCAGTGGGAGAAACATGTTACCTTCTAAAGCAATCAAATTAGTTGGATGACCTATTGTAGGGTCTAAGAATACACTCAAAAAAGTGAAATTGGGTGGTTTTTACATTTACAAGAGTCTGACATGTAATTTGAACAAAAGGATTTTATGTTTCTACGGTAATTTAATCACGTATGATCTGCATGAAATTCAACAACTTAAAACTAGTTCAATTTATTCTTGTTGAACTGAATATGATCTTAAACAATGACATCTAAGGTAAAGTTTAAGGCCACAGATCGCAAGGACTGGAAGTGCATCGTTGACCAAGCTGGAATCCCTACGGAACCCACAGTGGCGTATTGGCTTCGTGGACAGCCTACCTTGCTGACCGCTAACTAGGGACAAAAAAAAGAAAGATTCTTGTTGCGATGACGTGATACAGTAAGAGTAGTAAGAGTGGTTTGTTGCCTGGATATCGCAAAATCATGGACAGGAAAATCACAGGGGTTATATAAGGCAGAAAAGCATACATACACCGCGTGTATGCTATTGCTATTTATTGTGGTTTAACTTGTCAAGGACAAAAACATAAAGAAAATTCTGTATCAAATTCATAGCTTTCCAACTTTTTTTAAAAATATGGAGTGGCAGCTTGGTGGCATGGTGATTAGCACTGTTATATCAGTGCAAGAAGGTTCTGAGTTCAAATCCACCAACTGGCCAGGACCTTTCTGTGTGGAGTCTGCATGTTCTCCCTGTTGCATCTCTCTGGGTACATGCAGTTACCCTCCAAGACAAGCAGAAAAAGATAGATAGAGTGATGGCATTTCCTAAAGCTATTAAATTGGAGGGGAAAAGAAGATGCGTATGACAAGCTTCATGTTAACCAAACTCTGATTCGTTGGACACTCCAAAAAATAACTCTTTAAATGAACTTAAAATACTCATGGGAAGGATTTTCATGTTAATAAATGCCCCTCTAGTAGCATTATGTACTTTTGTTGGACTACTATTTGCATGTGTCAGATCAGCTCAATTGAATTAAGTTGGATTCAACTGCAGTAAATATGTTGATTCATCATTAATTAATTAAGTTGGTCCCACTCAAGTACATTAAGTTGGAATAACAGAACTGCATGATGCTAAAATAAAGCAATTTAATCACATGGAAATCCTTTCCATTATTTTTTAATGTTCACTCAAATAGTTCTTTTTTGAGTGTAATTCAGAGTGAATAATCAGAGATTTCAATCTAATCCACCCGTTTTAGCATGGAGCCTTTAGTTATCAAACACAAGGCAAAGGCTAAGTCTTTAAAGAAGTTAAAAAAACATTTTTGGCAAAGCAGATAAGTCCAACAAATCATCAAGCTTAAAGTGGCATTATTCAGTACAGACACTGGAAAATCACACTGCCACTCCTTAGACCTGTACACAAAGCAAACTGGTAGAGTTCTTTTATATTAAAGTTTTTCAATTCATACAGTACAAACCCTCCCTTTATTGAATCCTGTAATTTCCTGTCATTCATATCAATAGGCTCTGTTTACAATGTCCACTGGCTTTTTGTAAGTGTGCTACTGGAAAGCACACTGAGCACCACTGAAAAACATGAAAAACTACTTTGTGAAAAATAACTTTTGTTTTTCCAGTTAAATTCACTATTTGGTCCCTCGTTCTTCCTCTTCTTGTGCAACCTCTGTCCTCTCCCTCCCTCTCTCTCCACCCTCCTCATTCAACTAGAAACTAGAAAATGACAAAAATATAACCTTACAATAATTATTATAAGAGCAAGTGGGGCGTCCACAATCGACAACAGCACGCTGCTTAGTTATGTGAAATCATCATCGATGAATGTGAGTAAAACAGAAGCTACAGCTTTATCATTTTTGGTAAATTTACATGTTACACTGAATAAAAGACATAAACTGATCCATTTCAGTTCATAGCAACATTCAAACTGAATACAGGCCGCTGCTGGACATGGACAGGTAACATCATTTTGACTTGCTGTCACCAGGATCTGGAGCTGTATTGTAAACAAACACTGATGCTCAATTCGATCAGAATAGGAATAGAAATGTTTTAACAGACAGAAATAATAACACATTAGCTCCTTGGCTGGCAACTCATGAGATACCAGCAGACTAGTGGATCAGAAGGTTACTATTAGCTAATAATCTCTAGTGATATAAGTAGCTTAGATCACTAGCGATTATTAGCTGACTAGCTAGTTAGCTAGATAACATAGCTAATGTCCCCACATTATCAAAACAGTTTACACTTTTGCTGTATTTCAGTTAAAGTGTGTTTTAAATCTACATCACTGATGTGTGTCATGAAATTACCTCTTCATCTTCTTTCTCCTGCAGCAACCATTAATGGCAAGCCATTCTTCTGTGTGAGTGCACTGCAACATCATGACATCAACAACACTGGACACAAAACCTGTTTTCATTCTATCCTGTATTGTCCTCAATAGACAAGTTAGGAAAATATAACATTTGAAAATAATTCCAGAAAATGATACTAAAATATGTTATTATTAATATAATTAATTTGAGCCAGGACACTTACTTATATGCTTAAGAGAAGAAGAGTAGTTAGCAGGTGGGTTTGACAAGATCTTGCAGTATTGTCAGTTGATTCTGGGTGTCAGTAAGTAAGGTGGCATATAAAAATCTGCACATGCCTGTTGATACTACACGATTCAAATAACAATCACCCTCTTATGCAGCGACTGCTGCTAATATTTAGCTAGCAGTACACTACAGATGGAAAGTGTAGCCAGTGTCAGTTTCTGACTTTGTCTGCAGTTTAAGGGCTCTCAGGTGTTAATTCAGGTTTGACACAGGTCATTAATTTGCACTGTAAACACAGCATCTTATTAGGAACTAACCAAAACTGTTGTTCTGTTATCATTGTGCTTAGCATAAGTTGCTCTGCCTGTTGTGATGTTCTTGTGCTACTGCTATTTTTTTCTCCTTTTACTGATTGTATTCTAATTGATTTATGTAAATTATGAAATTATCTAAATGATATTGTTTTTTGCAGACTGGTGAACCTCTGTCCATCTTTTAGCTGTCACTTGAAATACCCATGCTGTCTTATACTACTGTAGTCAACATATTCTGACCCAGCGCTGTCAACATTACTATTTAAAATTTCTCATGGAGGAGCAGTTTATTTGACTAGGAAATGAGGGACAAAGTACAATCTCACATGCTCTTTAGAGAAACAAAGGGAAGAATAGGGGCAGGTCAGCTGACTCATCCTGAGCTGCCACCCTCTGTTATTTGTCTCTCGTAGCTCAACTCTGACCTACATTTAAAAAAAAAACAATGACATACTTCTTTATTTCTAACATAATTGTAACTTGGCTCAAAAACATTTTTTTCTTTATGTATTTTTTTGACTTTACATAGACCACACTATGGAATAATAAAAGTAATGGAGTATGTGACTGCAAAGACAAATAAAGGAAAGGAAAAATGTTAATGTCCTACAGCGCATTAAAGGTGATACCCATTTTGTTACTAGCTAATGCCTTTTAGAAAGATTTAGAAGGAAGCTGAGACAAAAAGAAATCACACACAAAGGTCAGAGAACATTGCTTATAATCATACAAATATATGTTATTTTATTGAATATTATTTCAGAATAAGACACCTCCTTTCATTTCATGTAGGAGTTATTGTAGAAATGTACACAGGTCTGATGGCAATCATGGAGAGAGGGTGAATTGAGGGCACGTGTCTGTCGATACTGAGAGGGAGTCATCCGTAAGGAGCCAAAGAACATTAAAGTATGCATGCTTTGCAAAAACCACAAAATTAAGAAAAAATAAACATGTCAGTCTGGACAATTAGGAATTCTTATTGCAGACTGTCATTATAGCCTGCAAGTTGTGAGTGCAGGTAGCGTGTTAGATTTGTTTCCCCTCCTTGAGTGCAGGCTGGTAGTTCTGGTTGCGTATTGCTGGTCTTTACTCCTGCTTTGCTGCTTCTTGGCATATCCAGAAAAGCCAGAATGTCCCTGCTTCTGCTGCTTCTTTGGGCTCTTAGTGCAAGGAGTCCGTGTTTAAATCCCTGGTGACACTCGAGAGGCGCCTGAGGAGTCAGGCCTGCCCTCTGTGGATAATCGGTGCCAAGGCCCAGTGTTATTTATGGCTTCTTGATCTTTTTAATTTTTTAAAGTGTTTGTTTGTTTTTTGGAAGACAACGAGATCAGTTTGAGAGAGAGAAGTTAAGAGTCTGTAAGAACAAGAGTGGGAAACCGTCTGGAAGACTTGTGTGACCGTAAGTCTGATGCCACCAAGGTCATTGCTGAACATGTCGGGACACGTATTGGCTTTAGAAACTGTTCTGCTGTTTTTATTTTATCTTTCTGACTCGGTCACACAGTGAGATTCTGATTGGGGGAAGTTTCCCCATCAGTGTAAGTTCAACAGTGCTGAGCAAATACAACAAATAAAACCGAGCAAGTCCAACCAAATAAGAACAATTCTTCATAAAAACAACATCAATGAAAAACATGAAAAGGTATAACAACAGAAAGGCAGTAAAAAAAAAAAAAAGTACAACACTAACACAGTTAGTACAGTTTTAAGAAAATGAAAATATGTGTTAGTAGATCAGATATACAATATTTGTTAGTATTAACATATATGTAAACTGACAGCATCCTGCACATATAAACCATCCAGACAAGCAGTCTACTACCCTGTGTAGATTCCTCACATGTTCTCGCATTCCTGAAAGATGCCATTCACTCACTGAAACAGCAGAAATATCAGCATACTCGACAGGTTCAGCATATTTGGCTTTGTGCATTCTGCACATTAAACAAATCCTTATTCAAAAAGAACTATTCAAAAACAGTGTTGCAGCCAAGTCTCAATTTCTGTTAGTGTCCTGTTTTGAATATTTAAAACGCTTGGAACAGTGAGCGTGGCACACATCCATTTTGTACTGCTGTAATTCCAGGACTGATTTATAATTTATTTAGGATGGTTTTTGAGGTATTTAGTTGGCGCAACTGCCTTCAAAAATGAGGTCCATCAGTTTGAACCCCACTTAGGTTATGCAAGAGGGAAAGGATTTTTAGAAAACTGTATTTTATAATGGTGTGCATATTGTGTTATCCAATTTATATTGTTAAATCTCTTGTGTATGGAACACTGTCATGTACCATTAGTGATTGTTTGTGAGTTGTAATAGATAAAATAATTCATTGGGATAGCATTAATCAAATTCAGTGAGATGCTGCATTTTGACTATTTAAACTTACAGCATAGCAAGGCGGTGGCATCAAAACCACATTAGGAACCCACGACGAGCACATTATAATCACATTAGGGTATGATGCAAACAGCCAAATGTCATGATAAATTGCCGTGTTATTAAAATTCTGTGGAAGAAAAAAAAAATTCTTGAAGTTATGCCTTCAGCACTGCGGCTTTCTGCCCCTGATTAAAAATTCTGCCTCTTAGCAACCAACTACATCCATTAGAGGGTGCTAGTTAAACATAATTTTTCCCTTTAATTTGACAAACTCCATGGTGCACATTTCTGTACTGTGAATGCAGGTTGAGTTGGTTCACGGTTTTGTGGATTTTTGAGGATCATTAGTGTTCATTAGAAAGCAATAAGGAAATCCTGCATGCAGGCTTTGTAAAATGTAAAACTCAAAAAGGTGCATGGCTCAGAATGAACTCGTGTAGTGCATGGATAAATGCTTTGCATGAAAAGGCTGCTTTGTTTTTGCCCATGTCAAATGAAATGTTACCCGGGTTTGCTGCAAAGAATTCCCTGGATGTTGGTTAGTTATTGTACAGTGCAGTAAAACTGCTGCTTCTAAGGTTCAGTTTACCTTTGGTTTAACTGGTTTACCTTTCGCAGATGTGTGTCTCAAAGCAGACTACAGCTACTGATGCTCACATTGTTCCAAAATGAGAGAAAACTATTTATTCATCTTCCAGTGTAAAAGCCTCCTCCACCGGGGGCTGTCCATGTGGCTCCTTTGTTGAGTTTACAGGTCGAAATCAAACAACAGCCCTCTGAGTTCATCATGATCAAATGGATTTCCCTGTCTTTGGCAGACCTTGGGGAGATTTTTGCACCTATTGCAGGGTTGCTGTTTTTCTCGTTTGCGTTTTATTGAGTCTATCGATCATTGTTTCATTCTCATGCCCTTTCTCTCTCTCTGTCTTGTCTTACCATACTGTTAGTCATAGATACACACACTCACACACAGAGACCTTATAAAGACACTAAAAGTATGCACACCTACACAGGCAATGTGATGTTGAGAAGAAACTTAATGGGCTGTAGGTACTGCGGTTAAGGGGATCTGTGTGGGATAGGGATTACGACTTTAAACCTCTCGTGTGTAGGCACGCAGACTATAACATTTTTTTTTTTTATTTTAATTTTCCATGTCACCACCTTACTGTTAGCTTTGCGAGACCTGTATTCATAAATGTATTCTCACTTGCAAAGCAGAACAATTCAGACTTTAAACTACAATAACAAAGATCCTCTTAACAGCTTTTCTACTTTTAGGACCACCATGTCTTTTTCCTCTCCTAACTTTTCTATTTAAGAGCATGGCTAGTTTCACTTAACAGCTGCATTGCTTAACTTCTCTACATTGCAGAACATTGCTTCATGGCCATAAAGCCATACTTTTCCATTTAGCCCCTCTGGTAAAGAATTCAACTTTGTTCTTCATTTCACGTCAGACCTGACATTCTCTGTTCTAGACTGTCTACTTGCAGTATCACCATCAGACAACTTACTGTGGCATTCGTCATTACTACAGAAGTGAGGACTGATTGGCTTTTGGGCCTAAGGAATCTACGGAGGAATTTGGATCAAGCGACAAAGGGTGCTGAGGGTTATTTCTTAAAATCTTCTTTAAAAAAATGAACTGGAGCTTCAGAAATATACATTTTTTATACTCTTTTGTGTTTTTAAAGTTCCTATTAGTTGCAAGTCTGGTAAAAGAAAAAAAAAAATGCTATTACATCTCATTCCTTTCCTGTCACTCAGTCACTGCGTTGTGCTTCAAGTACTTCCCTTTTATAGAGTGAACTTGTGATCAACTTCAGAATTCAAAATCATGTGCTGCCTGCTGTGCAGACACATTTATATCATGCAGTAGTTAGTAATGCATGGTTAGAACCCATACAAGGCTGTACCAGACTCCTCCGAGAGGCAGAACATTGGGTTTCCAAAATAGATATTTGTAGGTCTGCAATGCAAGGACAAAATATCCAAATTTAAACTGAGTGAAGCTCCCTCTGGAAAAGCCCAGAAAAATGAAAGACTTGATAAAAAAATGAAAAGCCCTCCAACTAATTTCCTCCATAGACCCTCTGTCCTAAATAGCACACAGTGCCTCTTTGTCTCACATTCATTATCATACCCACATGCCGCGCGCAATCCTGCCAAAATTCTTGCTTACTTTACTGCGCACATTCCTTATCAACATTCCTCAAGAATACACTTCCTAATCCGTCACTCTTCCTAAATAACCGCCACCGTGTGATGACTTCTTTACAATTCCGCACACAATTTCCGACTTACTTTTCACTCTCAATACGGCACATTCGTAAATCCTCTATTTCACTTTCTGTAGCATGTCTGCATATTATGTGACCATTCAAATTAAACGCTATTGCCAATGCACAGAAATTACTAGAATTATTGGGGAATTTTTAGCAGCCATCAAATGGGCACCTTTTCTTTTTCTTCCCGTTTGCCTTCTCCATCTAACATTGCTCTTTCCTGTCATAGCGAGGGACTTAACGCTGTCTGTGTTTGTTGGTACTATCCATGCACCATTCGCTTTGACTGAACATTGTGGTGACATTTGTTTTTCCCCTCAGTGACTTACCAGAGCAGACAGTGCCCAACAGCAGCCATCACTGAAATATCCCTGACATCTCCCATTTAGACACCTCATCTTCTATCAGGTCAGTTGCATACAATTCTAAAATTGCATGCAGTTCGGTCTTGATGCAATCAAAATACCGGTTAATTGAAACTAAAAAAACTGTTAAATTTAATGGAGATTCCTTTGAAGTCACTCATTCATTTAAAATATATACACATCACACAAAAGTCAGGGAGCATGGTACAAAGTATCACCTATTCCACGACACAGACATGTCAAAGACGCAACATTGTGCTGTGTCTGAAGGACACAGTAGAGGTTACCCACAGTTCCTCTTTCTATCCTCTGTGCATGCACTCATTCACACAGAATCTTACCTAACATTTATACTCTAAAAGACAGCCACATAAGGGGGTTAAAACACAATCACAGCAAGACGTTCACTCAGACAACTACATTTTTGAGGGCAATTCTTCCAAGGTGATTTGATAAAGCTAGTGAGTGGATAAGCTGCCAGACATCCTCAGAATAACAAGTGCTCCAGCTCAGCGGCTCCTTCGGCTTTGATGTTGGGCTTCAAACCTGGCTTTACGCTGACAGCAGATGCCGAGCAAAGTGTACACTAGCGCGCTTTTTCAGGTGACTGATCCACCCTGGGTTTAAAATATGAGCCAGTTGTTTCATTTGTAGCTTTTAATGAGCGAGCGCCATAATTAGCGATCACCTGTTAGAGATTACTGCAGTAGAAAGAGGGTGTCATGCACTGTCTCATTTACTTACGCCTCACCTGTTTTTGTTTTTGCTGGTATAAATATTGCTCAAGCCTTTTGACCCTTTCCATTAGAGTCTGGAAAAACAAAACCAAAAATACATGAAAGTAAATGATATTTTATGGCTCATCTTCCCAAGAAGAGTAGCTGCTTTAGGTTATTAATTTATTTTACTGGGAACCACTGCTTACACTTATGCGAGCAGTTCCTTGCTCCTGAACTTCATAGCATTTGTTGTGAAATTCAAACATTCTGCTTTCTTATCCCCGACAGGACTGAAGCAACCATCCCCACCTCTCTGCTTAATAGATATAATGTTTTTGGCATCATCCAGTTATTATCACAGATAGCAAAGAAAGCAAACAAAAGAGGAAAAGGATTCGTTTTTAGTTGCTGCTGACCTGACCCGACCCAAGCTTCCTGCAGATTTCTTTCGTCTCTAAGCCATATCATCTCACTTTGAGCTTTAGTTGACCTTAGTGATTAGCTGGTAGGCAGATGGTGGGTGGAAAGCTGGCTGAGCCACACTGTCACCAACTTTAGGGCTCAAGAGGGAGCCCATGGGTGAGGATTATCCTGCGGAGTCAGTGCTGGATGTGTGTGTGTGTGTGTGTGTGGTGACTATACAGTACAATAGAGCTGATGGTGGGGAAGGCATATGAGAAAAGATGAAACTGTCAGCAGACAAAGAAGCTTGATCCTGACAGAGAAATAAATGGGGCTGCACGTAAGCAAATCACAACAGGTACAGAAAGAGGTGACACTGGGAGAAAGGGTGGGGTGTGGGGGGGGCGGTGGTAGGAGTTCTGGCTCAGACCCTGGGCTTTCCTTCTGTGGTTTCAGGTGAGGGGGGACTCCTCTCTCAGGTCTTCTTGGCTGCTGATGGACTGCTGACTCTTTATCTCTCAGCATCTTGGAGTGCACTTCTGGAATGAGGTGGCCGCTGAGGACCATTCCCCCAGCCACCCTCAGTGCATAGTGGGCAACTTTGTTCCAAGTGTCACTGCTACCCTTTGTCCCACCCTCATTCTCCTGTGCTATGAGGCCTCAGCCTTGGGAGCTTCTTTCTGTCCATTCTTTAGGGACGGCGAATCTGATGTCTTCACCGTCTTCCGAGGTGGGCTCACTGGCTCACTGACTAGCTCGTGTAGCGATGGCTCCTTATACATTGCAACTGTGTAACAAAGATAGGAGTTGTCATTTAGCAATTTAGTTTAATGATTAATAACTGAGAAATAAACTATTTCAATATAGTTTTTTTTACATACCCTCTATAACTTTAGGCAGGAAGTGTGCAGCTCCCTTGGTCTTCTTTACCCGGTTGCCCTTCATGACCTGACCGTCACGGTTGATACCGATATACCAGGAGCGGCCAGACTGGGTCTGGCGATAGAGCATGGAGGAGTACGTAACGTAGTAGTTCTCAAACACGCTCTCTTTGAACCTGCACTCAGGAGTGAAGTGCTCCTGAAACGAGATATGGAAAAGGAGAGGAATTGCATTCATACTGTCAAACCGAACACAACAAGAAAAAGTAATCTGCAAATGTGATGAGAATATTTCAAAATTATCGCAAGTCTTTGAACTTGGACTACACTGCATGTCAGCCCAGACTAAAAAGGAAACAGAAAAAAACAAAAAGAAAAATATGGGATGCATACTGTGAAACACATTAATGAGGTGGCTGTTTCCGGAGGGAAAGGAAGGATAGAATTACATCTGAACTTGTGTTTCTTTGAGAGTGTGGATGTTCTGGTCTTTTGAGAACAGCAAGAAAAGGTGCAGACTATAACATAGATGTGAGAAAAAGCATTAACATCTCTGCTAAACATAACAACTACCCAAAGGGAAAATGCATAGACTGAAAAAGAAGATGAAAGACACCTAAACAATGTCACCAACACCCTGCAATGTGCACACATACATTGCAGTGTGTACATATAAATGACATCAAAGTGCAGGAACTGCTTCGGAGGCATCACAATATGCTGAGGCTGGGATGATTATAGGGGTGAGGGTAATACTGGTGAAGTTTACCAGCGTTTGGAATCACTGTTTCTGCAATATGTATGCCATAATTGGTTATGACATGCATATCACATTTAATTTGTGTTAAGCTTATAATTATGACATCCTGCATAAGACTTTGTTATTAATGTCTTGACTGGTTAAATAAAAGTTACATAGACAGAGACCAGACAGTAACATATGTGCTTGAAAAATGATGCCCATTGCAGAACCAAACACCGCCATTTTCAAAAAGTAGACGCCTATGTGGAAATTACCCAACTGCAGTTGGTTAAAATTATTATTCTTATTTTATCAATGCACAGTGGCAGTTACTAGTTAAAAGATGTTATGAAGCCACAGTCCGCTACCCAAAATTTCAGCCCTGAAAAACGGCTGCACCACCGCCTCTCTTTAAACCCTGTTTTGCTCTCTTTGTAATTAGACATTGTACCATGATGGAAAGTAAATGGTTGAATTTGATTTAAAAAAAAAAAAAAAAAATCAGTGAAGTCAAGTGTAACTATATTCTCTACTGGGATGTGGACGCTATTGCAGCTGTAAAGTTAGCTAAGGCCAAATTAATCTGACACTGTGTATGTTTGCAACGTTATGCATGTTTTAAAGTTCTGCACATTTTAGCGACACTTCTAGCAACGGTAACATTATATTAGCTTTTGGGTCTGCTTTGGGGACGGGGACACCCTTTTTAACCATTATGTTGCGCTCCTGTACAGCTAGACTGGGACGGAACATGTTTAACAGTTTCAGCTCTTAAAATGCAGACTGAAAACTCATTTGGGCAATATTTAACTTTGTATATTTAAAGCGTGCTCAACGTTAAATATTTTCTCAGAATTTTCCATCTTTCTGACTCGTCAACTACAGTGGAACCCCGACTTACGAAATTAATTTGTTCCCGACGGTCTTTCGTAAGTCGAAAATTTTCGTAAGTCGAAGCACCCATCATGTCTTTTGAGTGAATGATAGGCTATAGGCTAATTGCTAACTGCAACAACAATACGTCGTTCAAGTGGAACAGTGAAGCGCAAGTACGAAAGCCAAGGGGTTGTCACATGATTCGGAAGGCATCGTGGGCATTGTAGGCATTCTGGGCTCAGCCAATCAGAGCCAGCGGATTTCGTTACGCGGGCATTTTGCCTTAACGCGGGCAGAAATATTGCCATTAAGTGCCTTCGTAACTTGAATTTTTCGTTAAATGGGGTATTCGTAAGTCGGGGTTCCACTGTATTCTATTTTTTTTTTTTTTGGTCTTTTTAAACAATTAGAAGACTAGTTGCCAGGGACATCCTTAGTTAAAATGTTAACAGCCTGGTGGAAGTAGTTTTTGTTTCTGTAGTTAAAGTTACCCTGTTATGACCACAATATTGCGTTTTCTTTTTGACATAAAGTTAGTGCCATTTCTTCTTGATCCTCATTGAACCTCTAGGGAATCACACTTTTATAGTAAATATATTTCATTGTAATTGTGTTTGTTGTAAGCTAAAATTTGCCTCTTATTTAATATGGCAGTAGATAATGGATTCAACACGCTAGCTAGCCATCGCTAGCATTAGCTGATTAACCCACAGCAGAAACACACAAACAAACGGCACAGCCAAAATACCAAAGTTGAGCTTTTAAACCAAGCGGTGGTTTCTCAGTGGCTTCTGTCATTATATGAGGAAAGCAGAACAGCAAATGTTGATAACTTTCAATACTAGTTAATTAGCAAGAGTAATCGGTAATTGATTCATCCATCAACTACTTATTTTAAATCAAGAAAACTAAAAAAATGCTGTCTCTTTGGCATTTTTATTTATATAAGTTAGTCTGATTATTTGATTATCAAGGTTGTTGCTGATTTATTCCATAAAATTAATTAATCAATGCATTCCTAGACTATAATGTCTCGCTAATCTACTCTGGCCTATGTTGTATCTCCATTAGGTTGCTTTGGATAAGACCCAAATTAATGAATTGACTTAAAACCAAACATTTCAACACTGAGGTGTGATAAAGTTCACATCTATAGGACCTCTAAATCTCAGAATAACAGGTTGGAAACAAACTATGTTTTAAGGGTCACAAACTAGCATTACATTTATATTTACGATACATGTTTTTGTTTTTTTTGATGTTGTTGTTTTTTCCTGACTCAAATTAAACAACAGAAAGATCTATCACCCTGCAATCCCCTAAATGAGATTATTAATATAGGCCACTCTCTTGTAATGCCAATTGTCCGTGACTGGCCAAATGTGTATAGACAACGGAAAATCAAATTAGAAGAACTTGGATCATGTCCAGCAGTTAAACCATTCTTTGTAAGTGATCATGTCCCTGCAGCACTTTCCCTCTCTCTGTACTCAGTGTAAGGGCTACTGAACACTGCATAATGTTGGCTGGTGAGATTAACCAATTGTGACAGATATACATCACTCTTAGTCTCCATCAGGGTCTGGACAGAGTCTGTCCCCTGTCAGAGAGCAAAGCCAATCTGCTGGATTGATTAAGTGAGAGCAGCAGGCCAGAAATGGCTGAGTGGAGAATTTCTGAGACTCGGGACAAACAGTAGCATCAAACTTGGCGTAGACAAGTTTTAATAAAGACATATAAGAGACCTTCAGTTTCAAACTTATCACAGATCATCACCTTTCTGCTTTATAGGGGAGTTTTATCCTTTAGCAAGGTATTTCAGGACAGTGTGCCCTCCCTCCATTTATTTCTGACCCACTACTCCACCAACGTTCATGTCCCTTTCACTGCCACCTTCCTACCATATGAAAATAAGCTTCTACCCTTAACTCAACAAACACTCCTGCTACCACCACCACCACATTGCAGAGCTATTTTAAGATCCACTGACAGGTTTGATATCTTCTGCTGTGCTAACACAGAGGATGGGATCGATAGATGATCTGCTTCATTCATTATTAATCAGACCAGAGAGCAAGAGGGTGGGAAGTGCGGGAGACAGAAGGGGAAAGGTAGGGGAGACAGGAAAGAAAGCAGAAGATCACTCAGAGAGGACAGAGGGGTTGGTGGGTAATAAAGGAGAATTGAGAGAAAGGGAGATCCCTATTATCCCCCAGGACCAAAAGGAGCGCACGCTGAGCTGACAAGGGCTTTAGTCGTCAGCACCCCACAATCTAACACTCACATTCCTCTGGAAACAGAACCCATTACTACAGCACAATGCCCCTTAGTTCAACCTCTGAAATGACATCAGTGATAACCCTTCTCCCAAGTCATCCTATAATTACCCTTCATAATCACGCCCCTGAAATTAGTCTAATGATAGAACTCACGTTTTCTGTACTTCATTGAAGTAGTCTCAGAAGATCTAAAGAAAAACCATTCTGCAAGAGCAGACAGGACAGTAAAAAAATGTCCTTATAATACAAGGATTTTTCATGATGACCTACCGCAGTGGCTTCTATTGCTCTCCCTAACGGATACAAATATGTTGCTGTAATTATCGCCATCTGTCAAGCTCACCTTGAGGTAACCTTTAGACCCTAGCAAAACAATAGTTTCCACTCCCACTGACAACATCACTCAAGCCACCAACGTCTTCAGATGAATTATTGCTAATGACGTGTGGCGCGTTGCACATTTTAAAGAGCGATGAGGGAATATTTCCATCTAAGTGGTGGGTGCTTGGACTGAAAACGAAATAAAAATCTCCTTCTTTAACCGTGACTTATTCGGAGACTTGGCTAGCTAGCTTCCCACTTCATGTGTCACAAGCCAAAAAATTAATTCGAATGAAAGCAGATGAGAAAGATAATATGTAGGAGAATTCCTAAGATGGGTAGAACCTTTTTATGATGCAGAGTATCATCCAGACCTTCCCCGCCCACACACGCAACCTCCTTCCTCATCCCTTGTGTCTGATTACATCTGTTCTACCTGCTTCAGTAAGCTTTGCTCTCCATGCGACCATACTCTGGAAGTGCATCAAGCCGCACTCACACACTCACAGGGCAGAGTTCCCTAATCTTACCCTGTAGATAATTAGGATATAGGGGACAGGAGTGAGGTTGTGACTAATGAGAGAGTAATTCCATGCATAATATGTAATATCTTGTTCACTTTAATTTCATCATGCATGTACAAGCATGAAATCAGAACTGATGCCCCTGAAAATATAGCTCTATTTCTGTAAGCCAAAACATCATTTGCATTTATCATGTTAAAACATTTGCAGTTCCCCATTTAGACAGCAGGGGTCATAGTGTCATGCAGGCTTCCTGCATCTATTAACCGGCCCATCAACTCCTTGTGTAATCTATGGGAAGCTGTGAAATGTGCCCAGCTCCAGTAATCCCACCACATTCCCATAGTTCTGCATCACTGCTGCAGCAGCCCACTCACATGACAACATGAAATGTAAAGCTCATCCATGCAACATTCCCCTAGTACACACACATACATGCTCTCTGCGTTCAGGAAGCCCTCCGCCTCCCCCTCCCCAGCAGGGCATGTTGCTGATGTTGTTTGTCAAGCCAGATGTGGATGCACTATGACACGACGAGTTACATAAGTCAGTAGACTACAGAAGCTTATTAAGAGGGATTCAGAGAGGATGAGAATACTGTCTAGCACCACACATGTATGATCTGTCCCTAATGCAGTCCGGGGAGAAATTAAGCTCACATGACAAGAATAGAGTGGATGATAATGTGCCGAGACTCGTGGCTCTGCAGTGCTGATTGATAGCTGGAAGGCCCTTGTCAATATAATGCTGCTGAGAGTGGAGCTGTCGCTGACATTCCCTTCTTCCACTGTCAGCGACAGCGGTGACTGCTCCGCACTGCCCGCTGCCTTTATCAGAAAACCCTCTGCTTTAAATATTCTGGGACGCAGCACTGTGGTTAATAGCTATTCCATGCAGTAACAAATCGGATAATGTATCCTGAGACTTTTTTGGTAGGAGAGCCCCGATACAGGCCGGCTCATGAATCCATCACAAAGAATAGGATTTTTGCCTTTCCTAAGTGCTCCTAATTGGCTGCCTTGGAAAAATGTCCTTCTTTATTGTTACATTTCTGCACTCCGCCTCTTTTCTTTGGCTCCGGCCAATTATTCTCCCTGCTGCTTTTTCTAATGTCCACATTTTCCCCTGTCCTGTGATAAAAGCGATGCTATCTAGCGGTGGTGCTGTCCTGCATCTCAATGTAATCCTTTCATGAAAAAGAATAAGAAGGACACAGGTTTTCATCAATACCTTCTCCACTTTTCTTCTCCCTCTCCTGTGTCTGTCTATGTTTTGTCTCTTTTGGTGCCGGTCTGTTCTAAACATACCCATCAATACTTTAATATCTTTTAATGAATTAAAAGGCTTGTACACCACATTATTTAATTGCACAATGTCCCACATGAGAGTTTATATATATATATGTCTAAGTATTGACTGGTTTTGACCAGCACATCTTTGGCCAGAACTTGCTTGTCGATGGTCATGTTAGCCTTCACTAACACAAGCTCTTTTCTCCCTCCCTCTCATTCTCTCTCTCTCTATCTCTCTCTCTCTCACCCTAGCACATACACACACACTCTTTCTCTCTCTCTCTTTCTCAGTGTCCATGAGGAGTTTTTCCAGAACACATAGATTATAAAATGGGGCAGGAACAAGCCAAGCTCTATTTTTGTATCGGGACCAGCCTTTTCCTGTTGTCACCCACAGGTAGTGAGGTTGAGATTTATGTCTGAGACAACGCTACTGTTGACTTCCTTCCTCTGTTTTTTCAGAGCCTGCCACACACTACTGTATATGCATGAGGCAGGGGCATGAGAAAATTTTCCCTTGAGCATGCAGAAGCAAAACATTCTAATAACTAA
The DNA here is from genome assembly GCF_001858045.2 of Oreochromis niloticus. NCBI lineage: Eukaryota > Metazoa > Chordata > Actinopteri > Cichliformes > Cichlidae > Oreochromis > Oreochromis niloticus. The sequence continues at coordinate 8,514,606 of NC_031975.2, forward strand.
CATAAGTGGCAGAACAAGCAGTGAGAAAACACTCTGTTAGCCACCTCAGCTCTGTTGTGATAGCCAAAAGCATACTTATCACATAGAACGCTGTCTGAGTAAAATCTTTTTTTGGCATCTTTTAAATGAAAAAGATGATTTACATTTAAACACAGCACAAAGTTATGTAGACATTTGCCAAATACACTCCCTCAAAGAACTAAGATTAAATAAAATGAGACTACTAATATATCAGAAATTAGAACGTGCTTTATGGCCAAAATAAAATCATGTTCTGTTGTACTGCACTTATATGAGCCCATAACTGTGTGTAAAAGAGAGGAATCTCTCCGAAAGAGGTCAGTTTGGGATGTAGTACAGCTATCGACTGCTGCTGAGGAAATCCCTTCTCTCCTCTGTGCACAGAGGAAAGGCACCAAAGTCTAATGCATGCTAATCAGGGGCTGAGAAGATAATAAGAGATAGTGCAGTCCATATGCCAATATTCAAGATTTGACTCATGCACAGATGGTCCTCTCGCATTTATATGCATCGATGCACACTTGCATTCACTGATTTTGCATGTAATTTTCCGTTCTTGAAAGCAGCACATATAACCAGTAGAGAGAAAAGATCCTAGTTATACAACATATATGAATAAATAAATGTGTTTTTACAAATGGGTGCATGAGTGATTCAGTATTTGTACTTTTTCATAGCTAGGATATTGACACAAGGTGAAAAATGATCAGCTGTGCACAGTCTAACTTTCTTGTAACTTTAAGATAACCTGGTCTTTGTTATTTATAGCAACAAATGTAACTTTATCACCTTGGTATTTTTATCTCATGCAGGATTTCATAGAAAACAAAGTTGTCACAGTAAGGTGTAAAGAGTCAACACTTCCTGTAGTAGTCATAAATTTTTAAGCATGTAGCCATGGTTAAGCGATTTGACACTAATCGCATGTAAGCAGTATTACAAGCACTGTCCAGAGTGCTGATCAGACTTTATCCTCTTGAAGTGACACCAAAGCTGTCCAAGGTGCTGACTGAAAGAGTCTAGTGTTCTGAGACAGATGACATTGGAACTATCCATCTGCCCTTTTTGCCCATTCCTTCACTTCTTAAAGTATAAACTATTTAGTTAAAACTGTCAGATGAGTTGGTGCTGTATATGCTTGGTCTCAAAGCCTGAACATTGTATGTTCTCAAACAGTGAAAGGTCGACTTTTAAGGATATAAATTACTTCAAATGAGCTTAAATATCTAGAGTGGTAAAATGTAATATATACATAAAACAGAGACCTGGGACACATTTCTGCAAAATAAATTGTTGTATTTTGCTACTAAGCTTTGCCTCACATATTTTAAGTTGACAGGATATTTATTTTGTTGCGGAGTATTGCCACAGTGTGGTATTGCTACTTTTACTTTAGTTAAGGATCTGATGACTTATTTCACTACTATGGAGCAAAAACTACAGAACTGTACAAGTGTTGAGCTATCCCTTATTATAACTTGGAAAATTGGAAAAGGGTGCAGCAATGTATTGAAATTTGTAAATCGAGCATCCATCCATTCTTTCATTCTTTCATCCTTCTGCTGTGGCATATCTGGCTTTGGGTTGCGGGGTGCAGCAGTCTAAGCAGAGTAACCCAAACCTCCCTCTCTGGCTATTGTTTTACATGTACAGCAATTGTTTTTAAATATGTTATAGAAATAAACATGACTTGACCTCTTCCAGCTCTACCAGGGGATATTGAGGCATTTCTAAACCAATCGAGAGATTTAAACTCTCAGTGTGCCCTCCTCTCAGTAGGACATGCCCATAACACCTTACCTAGAAGGAGGTGGTTTGGAAATCCAAATCAGATCTCCAAACCACCTCAACTGGCTCTTTTCAATGTGAAGGAATGGCGCAGGGCTGTCCAACTCCAGTCCTCAAGAGCTACTGTCCTGCAGCTTTTAGATGCATCCTTGTTCCGACTCACCTGAATCAAATGAATGGTTTGTTACCAGGCCTTTGCCAAACTTGATGGCATGCTAAAAAGGTAATCCAATTTGATTCAGCTGTTTTGGAGTAGGGACTGGAGTTGGACACCCCTCGAATGGTAGGTGTACTCCAAGCCCTTGCAAATGAATGCGCTCCTGATGCTATCTCACCATCCAATTGACATCATTGAATGCCTTCTGTAAGTCCACAAGGCACATAGACTCGTGGGGCTAACTCTGATATACGCTTAAATATCCTCTCCAGTATCCTGGCATGAAGCTTCCCGGGCAGCCTCAGGAGTATGATCCCCCAATAGTTGGGGCACACTCTCTGGTTCCCTTTCTTGAATAAAGGAACCACTAGTTTTTGAGATGTGGTGGTCCTTGAAGGGTTCCACCAACCAGTGTGGTGCCTCTTGAGGTCTGGTAGAGACTTCCACACAGCATTACAGAGATCTGTCAACATCAGTGACACTCCCTATTGTTCCCAGACTTTCCTTCCATTACAGAAGGCATATCAGTGGGGCCACTTTTGTCCTGCAAGATCCCCAGCACCACTGGCTGAAATTCATCCCCAAAACACGGCAAAGCCTCCACCATGTTTTACAGATGGCTGTACATACTCACTGTTGTACCACTCTCTTGACCTCCACTGTATATACTGACAACAATTTGAACCAAAAATTTCTAATTTGGATTCATCACTCCTTAAGACCCATTACCTCTGACTTTCAGTCCAGTTCTTGTGTAATTTGACATACCTCAGCCTTTTATCCGTTTCAAGTCCGCAACTCATTACATTCCATTGGTTGCAATAAAAAAGTAAAACTTCAACAGTTAAAAGGTTCTAAAGATGTTTCTGAATTATAAACTATCTCAGTAAAATATGTGTAGCGTATCATGTTTAGCATAACTCACTTGACCAGAGCTGTTTATTTACTAGCTGTACTAGGACAAGAAGATGGTTACATCAAAGTCACCAAATTAAGGTTTTTTTTAAGATACTGCAACATAAAGATAGGTTAAATTGTTTTGGTACAAATGATCTGTAAGGTGTCTAGTATCAATGTCTATAATTGCAATTATTTAGCTTTGTTCAGTATAGCCATAGACTGACTCAACATTTTAATGGCAACAAAAGTGACCAGAATAATGCTGTATACCTGGGCATGCTCAAAAAGGATCGTTCTTGTGCTTACTATCACAATCATTGTCCTCAATGAATGATAGTTGACAGCAAAACCCTACTTTGAGACACTATTTCTCATCCCAGTCACTTCACACTTAGGTGCACATCACCTCAGTGCAAATACAAGGTCATTACTCGGTGAAGCCAGCAAAACCACATCTTCTGCAAAAAGCAGAGATGAGAACCTGAAACCACTGAGCCCGACACCTTCCACCCCTTGGCTGCACCTAGAAATAAAAAAACCAAAAACAGACTTTTTATAGAATTTTCCCCTTCCCTTTTTGAATCGGTGACAAACAGAAGGCCTCGTGGAATTTGACGCCACTTAGAATCAAGCTAACTTACTGCTGGCAATGCAAGTCAAGCTCTTACTATGGTTTTACAGGGACCAGGTAACTGGACCAGATAAAAAGAGTCCTGATATCCATTACCACCCCAAGCATCCCCGGCAGGATACCCCAGTCCACATAACACATGTAGACTGGTTGAGCAATCTCCCATACACCCTCAAATATCACGACCAGGATGAAAACTACATTATTTATCCAGAATCCAAGATTCGTCTAATGGATGAACTCTCCTCTCCGGTACGCTGGCATAGACCTTCCTGGTCAAGCTGAGAAGTGTGATCCCCTTATAGCTGCAATGCAGAAGAAACTCAGGGTGAAGCTCATCCACCCCCAGTGCCCTGCCACCAAAAAGTTGTTTAACTACTTCCTGACCTCTCTCTTCACTGTCTCTCTTTCCACTACAAAAGGTGTGTCAGTGAGACTGAAGAGATTCTCAAAGTACTCCACTGTCTGACTATATCCTCTGTTGAAGTTAGCAGCTCTCCATCCCCACTGAATAAAGTGTGTGTTGGAAGCTGCTTTTCTCCTTGTGTCACCTGACAGTTTGCTAGAATTACTTCAAGGCTGACTGAAAGTCATGCTCTATGGCTTCAGTTTTTGCTTCTGCTACTGTTAGAACCACACTTTGTTTAGCATTCCAGTACTTGTCAGTTGCCTCCTAAACTATCCACGCTTGACAGGACTCATCTCCTGTGTCCACTTTCTGGTTCTGGGCTCACTGCAGTCACAACAGACATCGACCACCTTATGATTGTACTCTGTACACCAATGGCAGTATGGAAAATGATCCATTCATACTTGTGAGGTCCTTTCTGAAGTGCTTGAACTTATAGCTAAAGAATATTTTATCTACATAGCTGTGATTAAGACGTTGAAGATTACTTTAGCATACAAGATCACAATCTAGTTGACCAACCCCATGCAACCCAAAGGGAGAAAATTAAACTTGTGTGGAAGGCCAGCTCTAAAGCTGTCCACAAGTTTATCCAGTCACCACTTCTCAGTATCAGAAAAGAATACGGTGAGCTTTGTCATTTTCTTATAGTAGAATTCTGTTGATTAGATCACTCGAAGGCCAAAATTATAAAATCTGCCAACATTAAACTGAGGACTATAGTTTGTTTTGCCATCCCATCTAATAAGGGAACCTACTTACACCCTTTATCATTTTGCTTTATCATTATTTGTGCTGCTGCCTTAAAATACCACCCTAACAACTTGACATGACTAACATTCCTCTTCTTTCTAATACTGCTAAATAACTGAGCAACATTAGTCAGGTCATTTGCACTGTGAAACTGTCATTATTTATTGACATCCTATGTAGTAGCGTGTTCTCAAATAGCTTTACAAACTGTAATACATCAACTTATATTAATACCCATACTAATATATGGTTCTTTTCACTCTTATGTTACTTTATTTCTGTTTTACACCTTTCTAAGTTCGTAGATTAAAAAAATGACTTAAAGTTGAATTTGTGTTTTCAATGCAATAAATAAGCGAGGCAAGAATCAAAAAATACGCAAGCTTTTGTGGTAAGTGAGCTTATATCTTGAATTTACCCTCGTTTTTACAGTTCTGTATATACATGCATTGCGAGGTTTGTGATGCATGTATGTATACATCATCAGACCCATGTTATGCAAATTATCCTGAAATAGAAGAGACAGTAAACTGAAGTCTAAGTGACAGACAACTGAACCTCTAAATCCAAAATGACAGTTGATGATAACGCTCTGATTGGTTTTCTCCTTTTTGATTTCCTTGTCAGTGATGTGAGTAGGCATTAGCTTTTCTGTATGAAAGATATCAGGACCCCGCAGCTGTTATCCAAACCTGAATGGATGCATTCTAATCCAAAAGCAGAACAATCATCTTGGATTTAGTGTCACAGCAACATATCTCAGATATGTCATGAAATGAGAGTATTTTGTTTGTATAAGCCTAATGGGTATACTTACTGATGTATAGAGGTATCCTTCACTATTCATGGCGAGGTACAACCCTGTCTTTGCCCCCTGAATTGCCACAATCCGCAGCCCCACTGGAATTAAGTTGAACTGTGCTAAATTGGGAAATAAAGTCAGAGATAGAGAGCATGACAAAGACAGAGGGGAAAAAGGAAAAAGTCAGAAAATCAAAGTGCAATACTATATCACAACACATTCTGCTATTCTGTGTTCATATTTGCAGGGTGAATGGCTCCAGTGTCAGTGCTGCCTGCGGTTTCTCTCTTAAGCCCAAATGCAGTGACCTCTTCCTTTATGTTTATGGAAACATAACACTCTGTCACCTTCACTGAGCTTTGTGCTGCCACTAAAACTGAACAATAACGGACATGTTCTGCCATGCCAACTGCAGCTTAGAATAAAGACAGCAATGCAGTGTTGGTAAAATACACTAGTAAGCTAGTTAACAGTTCGCCAAGAAGTAATTTTACATGGAGAGTAAATAAAATGCCACATTTAGACTTCGGTCTGAAAAAAGGCCCATGTCTGACTCTTGAAGGTCAAAAACAAAGAAATGATAAGAGAGCACTGCATAGTTTCCGCTCTGACGGCCAGATTTAGTTTGTGAAAGGTCAGGATGAACATTCACATCATCTCAACAGTTGCAATATGTCACTGCTCTCTCTGGTTTATAAAGTGCATATAGTGACCTGCAGATCCAATCAGAATCTGTGATCCAAGCATTTCTGCACGAGAGCCGAACACACTAAAGTGCCAAAGTTTGACAGGCAGTGCGACATGATGTGCTTCCTATTAAGAGACAAAAATAACAGTCCTAATTGAACCAATTTTGACAGGTGAGCTGACAAAATCCTAACTTTTTCCTCCACTCTTCAGCCATGTGTCCTTATAGCACAGCGCGACACCTGCTGTTGTTCGGTTTAGTTCTTTACAGCATTAAGTTTGGCAAAAAAATTACGAGCCCTTCCATTTTCCAGTTATATATATAAGTGGGTAGAAGCAATGCTGGAGGCTAGATTTGTAATAATTGTTTAAAAAATTACAACATAAGCATTTTATCTGTACACAGATACTAACAAAATGAGCTGCTTTCATCCCTTGTGCTGTCGACAGTGCCATCAGGCTGCATCTGCAGGTAGTATCCATGTTGGCTGTACAGCCGGGTAACGATGCCTTTCAGCTGTGGCTCTGCAAGGGAGGACCAGAAAGCAGCGTGGCATTAGACAGATGTGACATTTACTAATTTAACGGCCCTGAAAAAAAGAATGGTTAGTCAAATATGTCATTTTAAACAAAGGCACCAATGAGAAAAATTAAGAAGTGCATTATATGAAGCTAGAATGTGGTTTATGTGCGACGTAACCTTAATGATTTTCTAGTATTAACTCATTTAAAATGATCATGTGTGCTGAAGGGCAACTGGGCATCAGTGTCACACATTTATCAACTTTTATTGGTGGTGGAAGATCTTTAATATTATAATAGAGGAATATTTGTACAACCTTAAAGCAATTTGCAATAACATGTAAGAATATTATACGGCTATTTATTTTTTGTACAAGACATCGATTTCTCTGTAGGCAAACCAGTGTGTGATGTCATGCTGGCAACATCCATCCTTTTTATATACAGTGCATAGTTTCTTTTACTGTTCTTTTTTAGCCATACGCCATGAGTAAATAAAGTAAAGTGAGATACTTCACAGTCTCATTCTTGCTAAATAAACAATATAATCAAGGGGACTGGGTGCTGAATGTGACTGACTAGAGGAGCTGAATGTTTCATGAGCGGAGTCCCCACAGCCTACTCTGTGTCCATTTAAGAAACTGAATCTCTGCAGCACCAAGCTCTTTGTTGTGATTTCTCTTCTGAGCTCAGCACCTTAATGTCGTGCTACTCCAACAACAAGGATAACCCTGCATTTCCCCTGATTTCACTCATAACAGAGTGCTTTATTCAGTCAGGACCAGTGACCTGATCAGCCCCCTTCATTCCAGCTTTGATAAGACAGATGAAAGATGGTAAAGGAGCAGTTTATGATGGAGCCTCTGGAGGGCCATCTGGGAGTTCCCCTTCCACTAAACTCCTGCCCTCGCACACACTCCTCTGGGAATGACCTGGGGCACTGCGCAATCTGCCCGTCTTCTTCACACTATAGTGCGAGGAGGCTGAGCGAGGCAGAGGATGCAGGGATGAGATCTGTAGGACTATTTCCCAGAGGAAGTGTGCCAGGGCTGAAACATCAGTGAAACTGTGACCTACTCCCATTGTTACACGCATGCATCTGCGGCGCTACACGTCCTTTTGTTTTCAAAGCCTCCTGTCAAAACATTTCTCTGTCTCCACTCTCTCACTTTCCTCTCCTTTTCTATTCCATACCCTCTGAGTTATATTTGCTTTCATCCCACCTAATAACATCATGCATCATCCAATCAGAGCAGGGAAGCCGTTCATTACTTGTCCCCACAGATTCAAAAGAGAGAGATGAGAGACAGAGAGAAAGAAAGGGAAATGGGAGGATAGGGGAGGACAGAAGCGAGCAGAGGGACAGCAGGGGAACAGAGTGAATGAGATGACACTGACATTTCATGAAGAGTGACGGCTGTATGTGCAGGAGAGAAAAAAAAAGCACATTTAGGCAGAAATTCAATAGACAGCTTGTGCAATATAGCTGCAATCAAAACTCCCATGCTTGGTGTCAGGCGCACTAAAACTAATGTTTCACTTAGCAGAGCTGGCTCTGACTCCACAGTCCTCACCGCAGCACCAGCGCACATTAGATTCTGATCCAGCATAATGAGAGCAGGCTCCCAGGAAAGAACATGACAGCTGTATTTTACCACAGCTGCACTGAGGGTTCATTGTGGTCAGTGCATTGGTCATGTCGTGTGAAAACACTGATGTCACCACAGTCCCATCACCATTTATACTGGCAATCAGGGCACCAGATTGCTGAAGTAGTCTCCTAAATGATGTGTGTCACAACTCGGGGGGGGGGCAGGCCTCCTGGATCACTGCTGGTGTAAGGGTAAAAGTTTTTTCAAGGAAGTCTCCTATTTTGCAACACCTTTCTATCATAATATAGGCATCTCAGAGCTTTTGCAATGGTGTGTCATTGAAACCAGCTCAATCGTACTCTTGTATCTTCAAAGCGCGGTTTGAACCAAATGCCCCATCATTTCTGGCACACGTCACCATTTGTGAGGATGTGAGACGCTGACATAATGTGCCCTGCAGATATGTAAGGATCATTAGGTAAAAATGAGTTTGATCTTCAAAAATATTTCTGCTCTAGAATAAAAGACTCTGTAAAAAAAGACAGATAAAGTCTCAGTGAAGCTAATATGGAAGTGACTTAAACGTAGTAGCATATTAGCTTATAACTTCCAGTTCTTTCCAAAGGCCAGCGTTTTTGCAGTTGCAAAAACAAAGTCAGAAAGACCATAATTCTTAGAACATTTATATCCTTAGTCAATTTCTTGATTACCATCTATTAAACTATTCTCTTTTGATTATTCAATTCAAGGTCGCAAGAGGGCTGGAGCTTATCCCAACTAGCATAGGGTGACAGGTGACAAATATTTGCACTCACATTTAAATCTTATTGAATACAATAGTGCATAATACTGCTTCTTGCATCTTTAATGTATAGTGTATGTCTAAAAGTCAGGCAGATAGACACTCACTCACTAACTTTTGGCCCAGAATAATTCTTCTTGTCATATTTTTGAAAGAATGAATTAATAAAGTAATCCATTGATTAATAATTAATTAGTCAAATTAGCTGCAGCCTTGAACTGATAAGTTGTTTTTTGGTTGGCTATTTTAAAACTGAGGTAGTGCAGTTTCTGAACCTTTTTCAGTTCTTTTTACCAAAAAAAGGATTAGTGGAGCAACTGAGGCCAAATCCGCACAACAAATGTCCACAGTGATGAGATATAGTCCTGCCTTTCGTGTCTGAATTCTTCCCGGTAATAAGAAGTCTCTGATTATGTGGGCTCGGAATATTAAGATTGATGAAATAGGGCTTTATGAAGAATTACACTGGGCAGCTAATTCTTTATAGGGCACCAATGGCTTATGTAAAAAGGAATAAAAGGAATAAATATGTTTTCTATTGCCATATTGTAGTTACTTGTTGTATTAATGGATTGGAGAGACAAATAAATAAGCTGGAAAAAAAGAGGATGGTTGTGCCAGGGATTGAAAAAAAAGCAGACTTCATAAGGATAATGAGGAGAAGGAGTTGGGCCAAACAATTAGATTTTAAGGCCAACATGGGTTGTTGTGTTTACCGTCCAAAAAGAGGGGATAGTGTAATATATCACTGGGATTTAAAGCAAATTGGAATCTGAAGTCTTTTTAAACACCAAGCTGAATGAAATTCACACAATCATGAGGAGAAGAAATCTGAGCAAAGGGTAAAAGTAAGAACTTATTGTTTATTCAAGAAAGATTACATTAAAGATATGGAATATTGTCATTACATATTAAAAGTGGAAGATACAAGAAAATTCCCTTCATTTTATTTTGATATTATTTATATTTTATTTATTTAAGTCCACATTCCTGATTTAGATAGGCTTTGATATTGAAGATTCATTTAGATTTCTTTTTATTAATGTTTTTTTTTTTTTCATTTTCTAAATATATGTTTCTAAATCATGTAAAGAGGACAACAGTAACATGTTAGACAAATTCTTCATATTACTTTATGCGGGTTATAGACTTTTATATATATGGATTGTATCAAATATGCACATGCAGCATTTACATCTTTGGTTAGAAAACCATAGTAAAATATCTCCTGGAACATTATTAGGAGGTCTCTGTTTATGTTTACGTTATTATACAACTCTGATATGCTGATGTTAGATCACAGTGGGAAACATGCTGTCATGTTTGGTCTGTTGTTGTTGGGTAATATGTCTGAATGATTCTGGGAAGTACAGGTTATGTAAAAGACAAAAGTAAACACTTGTTCATTCATTCAGCTAAGAGTGAGCTTCTCTTTAGCCATTTTTAAAAAAGTAATAGCCATGTGTACCTGTTTAAATGTGCTAGCTGTGTTGTAAATGTAAAGAACATTTGACACTTTGTTAAAGAGTCAACTGGAAACACCTGAAAATATTATTTTCTGCCCATTGTCCAGCATCACTACTGAGAGATTTTTGTTTCATTTTAAATAGAACAATTTAGATTAAAGGTTTAAATTAAATAAATATCTTACTATAATGATTGTATCATATGCACTTGTTAATCAATGGGAATGAAGAAGAATAAAAAATATATGTATTTATTATTAATTTATCTGGTGTGTATAAACAGCCATTTTTGCCATCTGACTATATATTGCAATATAATGAAGAACAATAACATGAATAAACAGACAGAATCTGTATCTGCAGAAAACTGAGTGACTAAACTAAACTGATTTCATTTTTTTTAAGTTACAAATGATGCTTTACCCCCTAAACTAGTTTGTGAACATGCCACAGTATAGCAAGCGCACATTATTAGGCAACCCAACTTCTCCTGCTTTTATAAGCCCTGGAGGAGCATTCTGATAGATAGTGACACAGTCTGACAGCAGTCTACCTCTGGATTAGCAAAGCACACAGAGTTGTTTACATGAGCAAAAAGCCTGTGTTTGTATCATGAGCATGCTTAGTGTGCACACTGAGTATCTCCTGCTGCTCCACAGGGGTAAACAGAGAAGATGATAACTTGGAGAGCTACTGGCTCAAAGGTCATGTGTACTGATTTTGGCATAACAGGGCATACTTGCACTCAAACGGTAAAGGCATATTTTGTCTAATGCAGGGGACAAAACAGTGACCATTTTATGATCTTCTAAGTCAAAGTACTGCATGCTTAATGGAGTGGTGGAAAGCACACAGGTACAAAAGTACAATTTTGGGGTTGCCATTTTCTGCTGTTTCTTAGTTCTGTTTAACTGTATTCAAAAATAATAATAATTCTAGCTCAGAGTGTAAAAAAATAAGGCACAGGGGCCAGACCAAAGACCAACCAAAGACTGCAATTTGGCCCAATATGGACTTGTATTTTCACAAATTTTACAGCTTCTCCTACTGATAAAGAGCTCCACTATGGCCATTCATACAACAACAAAGTAAATAAGTAATACATAAACAAAAAGTTTCTATTTTTTAACTGTCTATTATGGAAATGTATGCTTTTTACAAATGGATTTACAGTAAGAAAAAAAACAAAAATAATAACATTCAATCGAATCGTTTATGTAATTTTCCACATTTATTTCTTAACTAAGCCTAAAGAGTCGTGCTGACAGAGTTTTCGTTATCATGTTGAAAAACTGAGAAGTGTTAGTGAAGTAAATTTTTTTAAACATATCAGGCATTAAATGTTTACTTAAAGTTTTTTACACTGACATAAAGAGTAGTTTCACTGGTTTCTGCCCTCTTAAGGGGTCTGAATGTGGCCCACCGTGCACAGCTATAGTCCCAGCTTTAGTTGCTCGTTAATTGTTACTTTTATGTCCTGTTAACGATTCAGTGTGGTTTTGGCTTGTACTGCTTTTTTAGTTAGGGCCTTCTGTTGTTCCAGCAGAGTAAATTTCCAAACTGTATCTAAAGTAGTTAAAACTAGCTCCGCTTCAGCCAGACGCTACTGTAAGAGGGCATTTACACATTGTTGCGTAAGCATTACGATGATATAACGCCTTACTCAGTATTATAAAGTGACAGGGGACTTTCTGTAGATGCCTTTTTAATATTTAAATTACTTTTATCTGTCAGCTTTTTGGAATTTTACTTAAGTAAGCAGGACTTTTACTAAGAGTGCTTTAAGATCAGTTTACTGTTTTGGGGGGATGTATCTGACAATTTTTTTCGGTTACAGTCCCATTAACTGTAATGAAGGGCTGCAGCGTGTGATATACACTGTGAGAAATTATTGAAACATATTTGCAAATCCAGTTTGCTTACTTTAATGGGATTCAGAAACTGAACTTTTTATCAAAGTGGTTGCAGGCTCTCTGCAATTCTATAAATTCTCTAGTTGGCCAATTGTTTCAACTTTATATATTTATGCACACATTATCTAACACAATAACGTGAGACAGTTAATCCTCTGGGGGGGTTGAAACTGAGGCCATTAATCAAACCAGCCTTGTTTTTGCAGAAAAGAAGAACAATGTATTTTTCATTGGGTCATGACCAGATGCATGACATTGAAAGTGTGCTGGAAAATGGAACCTGCTTTCATTACGGTGAATAGATAAGAGAAGCTTTTGGTAATCAGTGTTTCTGCAATCAAACATGACCACATCTTTAAAGAAAAAAAAAAAAACTTCTTTCCTGAGCTCATAATCATCATTAATCCAACCATGTTTATCTGCTGTGATTCATCCAGAGTCAGTTGCAACCCTGTTCTGTAGTTACACGAGCAGCAGGCAGTGCACACATTCTTTCAGGGTGAACACACCTACATCTGCCTTGCAGAATTTTCTCTAAATATGCCAGCAGCACAACGTGCAGCTTCCACCGTCCAGGGTGTTTCCCATGGAGAGGAGGCACATGTGTGTGTGTGTGTGTGTGTGTGTGTGTGTGTAAGACTACATTCATCACTCCTGGGACATGTGTGGGCTTGAGTGACAGGAAACATTCGCTGATCCAGGTCAGTGGAGTGTGGGTCAAAGAGAGCTCCTTGTCTGTTTATGTACATCAACACAGGTATTGTCAGCTCACTCGACAACATGTTGACTCATCAGCCGGCCCATTTTCAAGTGACCTCTCCACACATGAGAGGAAATATGACAAGCAGAAAGGAAAGTGTGTAGCGAGTCTCCCATTAAGAGATGTGGATTTAAAAGACGCTGCATAAATATGACACAACACAAGTCCCACGTTTGCTGCACAAAGTATAACGCAGTTGTCAAACGGCGAGATGGAGATATTAAGTTAGGTAAGTTGTTGAGAGCAGTTTGTTTATTAAATTGACTTTTCCTCTAATCCCAGCAGAAGCCGCTGCTAGGTTTACACCGGGATGCCCCTCATCAATTTGCATTCCGCATCGATAATCATTTTGAGAATCGCACGGGGGAGAATGGAGCCTAGCCCTCCAGTTCAACCATACACACAGCAATTATGTGGGTCTCTGTATAAATGAGGTCAATGCACATAAGAACCCAAGGTAATCACTTCATACATCCCGGCTGCCATCAAGGACACTTAAACCCTTTGCTGCTATGTAATTGCTCTGAAAAATAAGCAGCGGTTGAGATTTATCTCTAATCAGCGTAGTGTATGGCTCAGTGTTAGTTATCATTACACTAATGTATTTATCTGGCTTGATTTGAGCTCAGTATGTTGCTGGCTGATCTCCCCAAAGGCGAGCTCCTCTCGATAAGGTTGGAGGTAATTACTGGGGGCCTGCATGACTGAGCAGCCAAGGGCATTTTCTTCTGCTTTGACCCAATCGAACAACAGGGGTTTTCCTTGGCTTATATTTGCAGGAGTCCCCGATTCACTCTCACCCTTTTGCGTGAAAATACTCCACTCTGTGTTTTTCCATGCATGTGCTCTACTGTATTTTACACACACAAAAAAAGAGACGACCTCCCGCATGTGTGTTTGATTCTGCATGTAATAAAAGGAGAATACAGTTTCTCATTTTCTAAACTGGGCCAGGTCTACAGTACAGTGCTGCTAGTAATTATCAACCTTGTGGAAAGAGAGGAGGGAGAGGGAAGGGAAGGAGAGGAGCATGGGAGGCCTGAAGTCATGGTACCCAGCTAACAACTTTAACAAGAGTGAGGAATGCTCTGTGTATGTCCAGAAATAAAAGAGATAAGGACAGCAAGTGCGACACAAAAAAGGGCAATGATGGAGTGATGGAGCTGCAAAAAGATGTGACAAGAATAACGGGGAGGGAGAGGAGACATGGGAAGACGCACCGAAAGGGATGTTGTAGAAGAGGGATAGGAGGATGGGGCGAGGTTAAAGAAAGAATAGGAACGAATGAGGTGTATCTCATCACCAGCGAGTTCAAGAGTGGCCTCTTAATTTGAATTCAAGGCTTCATAAATCATTTCCTGTGACAATGGCAGCGGTTCACATAAGTGAGGCACAGTTATTGCTTGTTATTAATGGCACTGACAAGAGCATGTCACACACGAGTACGAGCAAATAGGATTCACACCGCTTCCCTGACACACATTCAATATTCACATATGTGCTTCATTAGCATTATGACAGAAATGTATCAGTGACAGTTAACAACATGCTCAGCTCAGGGGATTCAGAGTAATGTGGGGCAGACCCCATGCTGCAAGTTTCTTCAGGTTGAAACGTACTTAGAAAAACACACACAGACACAAGTGGAGGAGTGCTCAAGCTCACACCTCACCTATCCTTTTTTCTCCTATGGACCCGCCAGCAAGGACACAAATAGGCACTTTGATATATGCAGAACAAACAAAGACAAACATCCTCTGAACTCCCACAGGGGTCCAGACCTCTGTCAGAATGTGTGATGATCACGCCAGCGAACATGCGACTGCGCTAAACAGTGTGATTGGGGCCAGAAAAGGATTTACACTTTAAAGTTGTGGTTCGCAGTGTTTTTCTTCACTGAACCACTTATATGATGAGGTCCCCGCACAGCAGAGGAAAGTCATGCATAGAGATGCTTAAAGGCAGCTTCTCACCCATTGTAGATTTTCTGCCAAGCTTTGGCTGAGATTAACTTTAGCAGACGCTGCCACACATATAGCATTTAAATAGAAATGTAAAGACCCAGGCGGGATATACAAACAAGGAAACAGCCACAAACATTTCCAGTGCAATAATGTGCATATATTCACATTTTTAAGTATTGATGCTTAATCAACACGTAAGGCATCAGAAATGGGAGACTTGTGACATTTCAGTACTATATTTATATTGCACATTATCATGGGTAAAATACTGGGAGAGCATGTTGTATATATATTACATTGCGAGTAATTCTGTTATATATGAAATAACACCTATTTTAGGTTAAAGACCTCATTATCATTTCATTGGTCCTATCATTAGTTCTATATTTCTAAACTTGGATTCTACATGAATATCTTTTGTTGATTCACAGTCAAAATAATACTTATATAGCTTATACTGGAAAGACGCACAAGCTAGCAACTACCGGCCTCTAAGTGGAGGAGTTTAAGTATCTTAGGGTCTTCTTCACAAGTGAGGGGATAGTGTAGCGAGAGATTGACAGGCAGATTGGGCCGAACCCAGGGCTGGACTGGGACAAAAAATCAGCCCGGGCATTTTGACTAGAGACTGGCCCACCAGGTATAATGGGATAAACCATAAAGCCTTTGAATGAAAACAAACGTCGTTGTGACAGTGATGTACACTGTCTTGTTGGTATATATGTATCAATCTAGAACTTAACTTAAACCTACACCATCCTCCCTATTCTGGTATTCTAAACAGTACTTAGCCAAAACCCAAAGACTGCTTGGTTTACCTCCTGAACTATCTACAACATATCGTGGAAACTTGAAATTAAGACAGAGAAGACTAGAGGTGAGACATGACCATTACTGAATATTAAAAATAATAAATGACAGATTTAGTGATATTTTCATAAACTATTTATTTACCACATCAATAAACAGCATGGCAGGGCAAAATATTTTTTCTAACATGGCAACCTTTAAAAAGTGAAAGGAGACAGAAAGAAAGGTGAGAAAGAATAAAACTTCCTCACTCAAAACTTACCATCAAAACTTAATTTTGATGGTATTTTACACACAGTACTGGTACAGTATCTAGAAAATGTGGGAAAATACTGGCATCATATACAGTACTTACTTCTGAAGAAATTATGTTGGGACCCTGAAAAAAATTACTATGTACAATAATGGATTTCTATACATTTGACATCAGATGAAAACTTTGGTTGTATGATTCAGATAATTATTTGTTAAAAGCTAGAAATTTTAAATGAGAATAAGAAAGAAACATATTTTTTGTGCCCACCTTTCCCTGTTAATGCCCTACCTGGCCCCCTGGCAAAACTTTGCAAGACCCGCCCCTGCACAGTTACCAGCTGTCAGCTACTTAGAAAAGGATCCTGGTGTTATTTGTCTCCCAGAAACAGTTCATAACTTCCCTTCAACCCTTCATCCCTCCAGCAAACATCAGCTGATACTAGAAATTAATATTAAATAAATTCTAACAACAGCTCATCAAATTTAAAGGTGCTTCTGTTGTTTAACGCGACCTCCGCTAGTTTGCTCTTTCTGACGCAGAGAGAAAAGCCGATCAGCTGATCATTGATCATTGATCAGCTGATCGGGACAAATCGCGTTGCTTTTCACCTCAATTTTAAAGTTTGACCTCCTCGGCTGTAATTGGTCCAGCCCAATCCATGATGACCAACTGGCCAATACACCACTCATTTATACCGTTGAAAAAAAAAAGAAAGAAAGAAAACCCCATCGGCCCATAAAAACGAAAAATCATGAGCGGCCCACCAGGCAAATGCTCGGTATGCCCGATGGCCAGTCCATCTATGGCCGAACCGAGATGTTGTAGTCAAGAGAGAGCTAGGCATAAAAGCAAGCCTTTAGACTTACCAGTCAATCTACATTCCTACCCTCATCTATGGTTACGAGTTGTGGCCCCTTTCAACACAATGCTCCACATTGAAAGGAGCCAGTGGAGGTAATTTAAGCATCTTGCTAGGATGCTTCATAGGCAAGGTGTTTCAGGTACGTCATACTGGGAGGAGGCCCTGTATGACATAGGACTCGCTGGAGTGATTATATCTCTTAGCTGGCTTGGGAACGACTTGGTGTACCTCAGGATGAGCTGGAACAAGGTGAGAGAAGTCTGGGCTTCTCTGCTTGGACTGCTGCCCTTATGACCCAAACCCGGATAAGTGATAGTAAATCGATGGATGGATATCTTACATTGGGCCTTGGTGCAATCCCTCTGTTCATCATCTGTCTGAAACAAGTCCTTTTAGCTATTTCCCTCTCTCTTTAATGCTACAATCACACTAGGTAAAACAATGTTTGGAGATTGTGGCACAACCAAAAAGATGGCAATTGCAAATTTGCAAAATTGCAAAATGATATACGTGCTGGACAACGTTGGTTTTCTATGGGAACAAATCCAGAATACAGGCAACCAGTTGAGTCCAGCCTCCTATTGTAAAGACGAGTTGAACATATCAGCACAGACTGACTCAGATTGATTGCAATGTGTTGGTAATCTGTCTGTGCTTATAAATTAGACTGCAGCTATTTGCAGACTTTCACCAACCTGTGTGAGAGTGATGGTAGTCAGCCTAAGATGGACCACCATTATTTGGAGACAGGTTGCCTCCCACCAGGTGACCATAACAATTGCCTTGTGATCGAAAGTTGTTGTCCAGATTCTGAGGGTGTTGCAAGCTCAACCACTGGGCAACCATTTGGTCACTGTAACTACTAACAATCAGTCAGTGAGCCATAAGGCAACTTTCTTCTGATTTGCTGTCTCTTATAAACTCAAGGGTTTGGCACCGTGGGACTGACGGCTTCTTCACTCACAGCCCATGCCGTGTGCCTGAGATGACCAGGGATATCTGCTGTCCGTGACATTGTGGAGCCAATAATAGAAAAAAAGCAGTCCGAAGCGACTGGTATATACTAGTTTAACAATATATATGAGGCAAAGTATGTAACTGCATAATAGGTCTCTTTTATGTCCCTAAAATATATCTTTTTTGGTTTCCCATCACAGTATCCCATGGTTGTCTTCCATTTATGATCTCCTTCCTCTTACACTCTCCAAATTTCCCTCCACTTGTCTTCTCATCATTACCTCTTTACAGTAGGTGTCCTCTATTCTCAGTTTTTCTCTTGTTAGAGGTAAATTCAATCTACCCTTGTCAGCTTTAATCAAAGCACCCACAGATTCAATTTAGCAGGCATGTGTGGGAGGTTAAGGTGGCATCTTCAGTAGGACAGGAAGAAAAAGAGGCATTTTTGTACACACATCCCTCCTCCTGCCTCACTTTGAATAAGATTTAAAGCCATTGTCAACAAGCTCTCTAAGGCAGCATCTTTTTCCACAAGCCAACTCCTAAACTCTAGCTGTAGTAATACTTTAAAGTAAAAGAGATCTGTCATGTCCACTCGCTTTATTTGTTAGACATAGGCAACTTAAAGATAAAGATAAAGTTAGATAAACAATCACAATTAAAATAACTAAATCTCTTAATCTCTGGTGGTTTTTACTTTACATAAGAAACTGCAAAAGATTAAAGCTTAATACTTTTTCTTTCAAGACACACCATTTGGTGCCAGATAGTTTAGATGGCTGTGGAAGTCCGCGGGCTCTTTCATGCTGAAAATCTCCTGACGTTGGTGGGATGACCTCATCAGCAATCAACCACTAATCTTCTGTTTGTCTCATCTAGATGTTGTTCAAAAATATGCCAAATTGTGATGAATGCTAATCTTATTACAACTTTCCTGCAATGATACGAGACAAACAATCTTCTACTGCAAAATTTTAATTTAGTCTCTAAAATTTAAATCAATAGCTGTCTAATAAAATAGATAGGATTAGAAGTCCAACCAGGCATTTGACGTCAGTCTTAAGTAAGTCTTGAGTTTTCTGTTCTTGCCCTGACTTAATGGGCAACAGGACACTTATATTGTATCTGGTAAGAGCTGGGAAGTTAGAAATGAGTACTGTTATTGATCCTGCTTGTCAGTAGCGAGTCTTGTTGAACCTCATTAACTTAATGAAACCTATTAATGTTATTCTATAAGTTTTGTACAAAATAAGCTATGACCCTAGGTAAGTTAAGACACTCACCAATGATGTTTCATTGGTGTTAATAACTATAGAAAATAAGGCATTTGTTACCTCTTGATGTCAGGACAGCCCTTAGTAAATTCTAGCTTAAACTAACTATGAGTATTTTTTAAAATCTATCTTGCAGTTTGCACACATGCATACGACTGAAATGGTAACACTGTTGAATCTGAAATAAACTTGCCAACACGCCCCGTTTTCCCTCAACTAGCAATTAAGATGGGATTTGATTTGAGTGTGTGACTGCTCTCCACTGATGAAGCTATTGCTGCTGCTTGTCCAAAAACTAATGAGGAACATTTAAAGAAGTGCTAAAGCCCCAGTGCGAGTTAATAACTAAAGTTTAATTTGATGACGATGGCTAATGTTTCCGTGACTTGAGGTTGGGACACTTGCATTTTTTCTTTTTAAAAAAAAAAAACTTTAGCAAATCCCATCAATATCAGAGCTGGGATCCGGGTGGGTGCACTGAAGGAGCCGGTATAGCAGCTGCACTCAAACCTGCTGCACAGCTTCAGATAAAGTTGCTGGGTTTTTTTCTACTGAGCTTGCTGTTTTTATTCCATTTACACTTTGCCTTTACCTGCAATTTCAACACATGTAGTAAAGTGAGCCTACTGGAAGCAAATCTTGAGCATGATTACTTGAGACCAGCATCTTCACTATGAGGAGGCAGTTTCTAACTTCTGCATGTCAGAATGAATTACTGTAGCAACAGCATTTGTCTTGACACTTATTAAAAGTTTGGTACTGACCAGTCTGGCACAAGACCAAGTTATATCAGTCCTTGTTTCCCATCCCTGGCCACAAAAGACATTACCGGTATATCCAAGTGACAGCATTCTTATTCAACAGCAGCAGGCAGCTGGAGCTCAGCTGGTGGAACAGGTTGTCCTCTAATTGCCAGGTTGAGGGTTTGTTTGACAGCCTGGGCATGTTGCTAAAGTCAAAGTTGCTCTCAATGGCAGGTGAGCACCTTTCACGGATGGTCTGACACCAATAGTGTGAATGAGAGAGAAAATAATGTATAAAATAAATTGCTGTGGTTACCACTAAGATCAACCATTTAACCCTTACCACACTCAAAACCACCTTTAACCCACTACAACGCCCACAAGCCTTCATTCCAATTCAGGAAAAATGCTCAACTTTCAAATCATGACTGACTACTCTCTAAACAGATTAAGAGGATAACTGAAGAAGTGTTTTGCAGTGGCACTTAATATCCAACCCCATGATTTCCCATCTCATCTTCTTCTCCACATGCTGCCGCTATGACAGCCTGATTCACAGCTCTCTGCTGTCCCACCCGCCTCCCCTTTAATCTCTCCACCGATATCTCTCCTTACTCTTCTTCTGCATTTTTGATCTTTCGATCTGAGTCCACCCCCGTCATCACCATCCACCTCCACCTCTTAAAAACAATTTTCTGTGGCATTAGTAATATCTTCTACTCTTTTCTTTAAGCTTGTGTTTACCTCTGCAGACTTGCCCTGCCTCACTGTCTCTTTCTCTCTGTCTCTCTCTCTCTCTGACCCCTGTCACAGTCAGTAAAGTTCTGATGAGAAGCTACCTAACACTGCATTGTCTGATCAGGTGTTGTTGAGTAAGCGAGTTTGCAGCCTCGATCTCTTGGGGTCAGCTTAATGCTATCCTCTGCTGGATCTCTCCTTGTAACCCGGTCTGCTGCCTGCCAGCCAGGCCCTACATTTCTGCTCCAACTGTTGACTGGCTTCTTCAGTGCTTACACCTACAACATACTACTGCACCTCCATGCCAAACAGCTCTCTCAATGCTACAAGATGTCCAGGTCTGAACTATATTTGCATGCATTAGTGTCTAATGACTCAGCTAATAGTGTTGCTATTTTTAATGCCTATTAATATGTTTATGGTAAAACTTAAACTTAAGCCTACTAACATTTTTCATCCACCAAAATCAAGATATATGGTTTATCTGAATTTTTTTCTGTATCTCATTTTATAACTACCTGCTTGTGCTTGTTTTTTCCAGATCTGTTGTCTGTGTGCTTGTTTGATTTAACTTAGAAAAAAGGTACCAAAGTTAATCCGCAGGGCCAGGGAGTTCGATATCCTTTCACTTTTCAAGGCAGATTCAACCTTGAACAAACTAAGAGGGAGATTATTGATTAATTGCTATACATTAATGAGCCAAATTGATCTGAAAGGAGGGCAGGAGTATAGATCACTGACAGGGCAACCACTTGAAAGGGTCTTCTGTACAGTAAGGGACTGTGCAGGACACCGAGAGGAAGGTGATTACAAGGTACAATCAGGTAGATGATCATCCTTTCTGTGATTTGTGCCAGCCACATTTGCAAGTGGTGGGCAGTAGCAGTAATAAATTTAGCTTGTGTCTGCTGGCGTGATTCTAAAATGACAACTGAAACTCTTCGCGGCTCAAAAAACACTACGGGAAGAGAATTTACACAGCCTTTTGATGGCTGTTGTGGAGAGAGAAAATGTATAATTATATTTTCTGGCATCAGAGTATTAACTTGTGCAAATGGCTTTTATATGTACATGTTTTTAAAAGATATGCACTTGTGTTATATAATGGAAGTTTAATCTCCAATCTCTAAGCCTTTTTTTAAATCCGTAGAACTTATATAAGATATTTACATTGTATATCCTTCCAATGTCCCCATGTTCCACACAATGCTATATAAAGGCCAGATTCCTCCCCTCCCCCCGGTCCATTTGCATACACTGCTGCAGATATTACTTTCCTTGCCTATGAGTGGGAATGTTACCAATAAAGCAATCTAAAGTTTAAGTATCTTTGCTTCCCTACTGGCAGGGTGCACACTTTGTTGTTGTGGCCCTGAAATTATTCAGCTAACTCTCCAGTGACTTTCATGCAGTCATACTGTGAGTCTGGCTTCACCTTTCGGATTGTGGCTGTTAACTGTAGTCCTTATTCTGCTCTGCGAGCTCGATGGCCAGCCTAAAAAGGTGGACAACTGGTTGTATTTAAGGCTTTTCCTGGGTGATCAGGCAATAGAGTACTTAGATGTATGTGATGGAGCATTGTCCCGCATTATAGTTCTCCCTGCTTTAAATGCTACATACTCTCCAATGTTTCATTGCTTGAATTGTAGACAGTCCAAATAGCTCATCCTTAAAGAAAGCAACCAATACCGATACCCTCCTCCACTGTGCTTTCATCTGGTCCATTAAGAGTTACTCTCATTTTATCTGTTCATCAAATCTTTGAAATATCTTGCTTTGTGAAATCTTGATGCTTCCACCATGTGGCCATTTTATGTTGGCCTTATTTCTGAGGACTCCGGTCATTCTTATTCATTTTAATTGTTTAAATTTAAATGCACAAAAAAGACAAAAAGACCAGAGATCAGATGATGTTAAATAGACTGGCGCTCATATGGGATTTTTCTACTCTTTTTGATTACTCAAAACACTTCCTTATTACAAGCCCTGTTCACGCATTTTAAGTACTATTTTTAACTTATCAGTCACACTACAATGCATGCATCAGGGGAACTCAGGGTTCAGTATCTTGCCCAAGGATAAGAATCACATGCAGATTATAGTAGCCAGGGATCGAACAGCTCACCTTCTGATTGGGGAGATGAGCTGCTTTACTTCCTGAGAATTTGGGTAGAATTCAGTTATTGTGGATACTTAAGAATATAAAGAGTTTTAATTTTTTGTGTCAAAAAACCCTCAAACCACCAAAAGTGGTGGTGGATTGTAACGCTTTCCATCACATTACATTTTTCTATTACATCTTTAATATTACCTCATTACAGTACTAACTGTATTAACATTGCTACTGTTCAAGCAACTGTTATTACTTGGGTTATATAATTATCTTTTTTTTTTCCTGTTTCCCTTACGGTGCTGACTTTAGAATCAGCTGACTTCTGACAGATGACAGGTCATGTGGAGAGAGGAGACAAATACATTTTAACAGTCTAACTTTTGAGGAGTGAAGATTTGGAAATAACTTTCATTTTTATTGCAAAAAAATACCAGAATGTGAGTGTGCAGGCCAGAAACAGCTATCCATTGCAGCTTACACACAGACAGCATGCTAACACAAAGTTAGCTTGATTGTCAACAGGTAACAAAAGCAATAATAAGCATTGTTGCTATGTAGCATCCATTTTTACCCATACCTGTCACTGTAGAAGTATTCTTTGGGCTGTTTTTCACCAACTTTGCTTCTGGTTCTGTGTTTATACTTAAACACTAAAAGAAAATGTGTGTGCCTTCATTAGCATAAGGATTTGTGTCAGCGTATGGCTCTGTAGTCTCAGGTTTACATTTTTAACTCGTAATTATGTGTATTATTTTTGTATGATGACCCCAACACTGAATGTCACACAAAGCTTAAAGCTCAAACAGCAGATGGGATATCTGATGATTTTCCCTGAAAACACAATTAACTGTACTATATGTGGTCATAGCCAGTTTATTCATGTCCACATCAAATCACAAGCCACTGCAGCTCAGACAACTCATTATGTAAACAATTTACAACCCATTTCATAGAAAACAGGAATCATTTAGGCTACACTGAACAGATGCAAAATGAGGGGAATTTAGGGATGCAAGGAAATACGTCTGCAATTTTTTTTCATTGTTATGTCACATCTGTTAAATCTGAAAATTTTAGCAATGTCTTATCAAAACAGACGTGGTTTCTGAATAGTGCATTGGATGTGACTGACAGGAAGTTATTCCTGTTTTAATGATCTGGTGGCTTAAATCTATTAAGCCAGCACAATCTTTTCATCAAACAATACCACCAATACAATTAAAGAAACTCCAAGAGTAAAAACACTCAGATGCTCAGACCAAATGTAGTAAATAGTGTGAACTAAGATAAATACAGCAATGCAATATTTTGGCAATGAGGATCAGGTTGAAGCAATGTAGACATATGTGAACAAAGGGATGCAGAATGAAATGAAAGTCCTCGTCAAGCATGAAGCACTGCTCTTCGCTTTTGATTCTCATGTGGGGGAAACACTCTGAATTCACGGTTTCTTCTCCAATCAGCCGTGAAGGTATGTTTCCTCTTTATGAATGATGTTTGTTCAGCAACATATTCTTTATGTTGCTGAACAAACATAAAGAATATGTTGCTAATTGTGCACCAATAAGCCTAAACATTTTGAAGACATCAACTCATTGCAGCAGTCAAACCGAAGAATTAAAACACACAAAGCACACAAGGGTATACATATAAGGAAAAGCAAAGAAGCTTACTTTGTACGAAATGTTAAAAAAAATAGCAAGCCATCATATAATGAGTACTATATTATGAGTACTAATACTACAAAGCTTTTGTTTTGCATCCTTAAAATGGTAAGAAAGAAAGGAATCTTAGCATCACATCACAGGAATCTCTGTTCAGAGACTCAGAGCTGAAGTTCTGCTTTCAAAGACCAAGCATATCAGACAACCTGACAGAATTAAGCCTGCACTGGGAACTGCAGTGGTTTTTAGCTATTTTGACAATTTATTGTTTGTGCAGGTCTGCATAATTATGTCTGGAGATGCAAAAGCTCTGTTGTGTGCATGGAAACTCATGTCAGAGTTTTGTCTGACTAAAAACTTGTTTTATTTTTACTATGCAGATTTGAGAGACGTGGCGACCATTGGGAGAGGTGAGGCTGCAGGAGGTGGCTGAGCTGAGAATGACTGCTAATGGGAAACTCAGATATGACAATGACAAGTGTGAATGGTTAGGTGTGATCTTCACTGTTCATTAGAAATAAATGAGGACTGAAAAAAGAACTCTCAAACTAGTAAACAAACCTGTGGGTCTGAGAAATACAAACGCATTAAAACTGCTTACTTTGGCATTGATTTTGCACTAAAATGTGTGTGTGACTAGCAGGAAGCTATTCCTTTTGAATGATATGGGGGCTTAAATGTATTGAGCCAGCACAATTAATTCTTATTATCAAACAATACCAGCAGCAAGATTTAAGAAGCTCTGAGACTTAAAACACTTAAAACAACCAAATGTAATAAATAGTGTGAATTATGATAAATATAGTAAATAAACCTTTTGGCAATGAGGATCACGTTGAAGCAATATAGACATATGTGAACAAAGGCGTTCAGAACGAAATGAAAGTCCACATCAAGCATTAAGCTCTGCTCATCACTTTTTACTTTTCATCACTTTTCTCACTCTGAATTCACAGTTTCTTCTCCAATCAGCCATGAAGGTATGTGGCCTCTTTATGAATGATGTTTGTTCAGCAAAATTTCCTTAAGCTGTGGCTACCATTGGGAGAGGCGAGATGCAGGAGGCGGCTGCACTGAGAATAACTGCTAATGTAAAACTCAAATATTACAGTGACAAGCGTGAATGATCAAGTGCGAACGGAGCTACAAGGTATTTTGTTCAAGTGCTGATCGTCATTGTTTGCACAGGGAATAAGAGGACCAAACAATGTGAAAAAGGACTAATAACAAAACCCTGTGAGTGTCTTTCAGATTGAAAGTTGAGAAAGTTGAATTGGAAAACTTTGTATAAAAGTGACTTATCTCATTTTAGTGCATAGGTACATTTTCCATTTACGTGAAGTGTGAAAAGTAATTTTGGCCCAGTTTTAAGATAACAGGTGTAGCTCTCACCTCTGCTACAATATCCCAAAATATGAGTGAACAGAGAAACAAGATGGAAATGATATTAGTGACTCACCTGGTCTTTTGTCATTTCGCCCTTTTCGACCTCCGCATAGCCGTACTTTGGAGATCAGGACGAGGATCTGTTTCTGGCACAGGGACTTGTTGCTCTTAGGACAGGGCTTGCGCTTGCTGGCTACCGGTCGGTTGGCTTGGTCGTCCTTGACCGCCCGTTTCTGTCTAATGAGAGAGCTGGCGAGAGCTGCCATCTTCCCCCCCTCTCACCTTTGGGAGGGGGGTGACTTCCTTCCCGGTACCCCCTTTGCTGGTTTGGCTTTTGCTTTCCTCAGTACACTAGAATAGGACGAATGTTATAAAGAAGACCCCACAGGGGAGATCGGGAGTCTAAGTGGGTTAACAGGGAAGAGTTTAGTTTGAGGGTTCCCTTGGAGAGGGATGAACTGGATAGGATGCAAGTTCACATGCAGTCCAATGTAATGAACCAAAAAAAAAAAAAAATCAAAATCTGACAGTAACAGATCCCAGGAAAATTTTTTTTGGAAGTGATACAGTCACATTTTCAATGTAAAACTTTGAGACCAGCTTTAAAAAGACAGACTTTTCCAAAAGGTTACGCTCGAGACATGATTCTATCCCGCTTCCCCACTCATCTTTCACATCAAAATGTGCACTGGCAGCCAAGTACAAAATGTTATATTGCAAAATAACTAACCTACTTTAAACAGGCGATACAGAAGAGAAAGATCTCAAATTAATTTACGTATAAAAACACTTTTAATGAAGAAAAGTGGGCTCATTTTGAATGCTAGGAAGCTCTTAAAAGCGCAAGAAAAACCAAACTGTTTTTCACCATTCGTGCATTCCATGGCGGTCCAACTTTGCCTCCCATTTAAATGTGGCAGCGTGGAATAATGAGCCGAGAGTCCAAGCAGTAATCCAGCTGACTTAAATCCAGAGGTAGCACAGCAGGCGGGACACTGACGGTCTTTGTCGGAATGAAGCCGGGAACGGAGCAGAGACATGGACACAGACAGGCAGAGACTCCTCTTCTGCCTCCAATGGCATGCCTCTTTCCCACAGACCTCACCGAAACCCCCCTCTTTCCTCCTCCCCTCCCCCCTCCTCCTCCCATCCAAAGTCAGCGAGTGGTTGTGAGAGTATGTGTGTGTGAATTCCAGCAGCCACCATCAGTAGAGGTGACATTCATGACAGAGAGAGAAAGGAAGAGGGGGGGGGGGGAGCAAGAGAGAGCAAAAGAGACTGAGGGAGGGGAGGGGAAGGGGGTTGGGGGGGGGGGGGCTGTGATGTGTAAGAATGAGCTTGGCGGGGAAGACGGAGGAAAATGTGGGAGAAAGACGTCTTAACAGCCACTTCACCGAGGCTACAATTTTGTTATTTCACAGAAAACATCCCCCTAAAAAAAACAAACCAGAGCCCCACTGAAACAGAGACACAGCGCCAGAGTAGGAGAAAGACACCAGAGAGTGCTGGAGGTGCAGATTGTGACAGTTCTCTGTCTCCTCGAGAGGAGCAGCATCACCACGTGCTACCTTCCTGTCACATGCACCCACTCACACACACACCCAACACACACACACACGGAGCAAATCAGCATATTTTGTAATGGAGTCTTCCCTGCTGTATAATTGCTCGTCTCTAGTCTGTGTTTTTCTTCATCTCCCTCTTTGAAACTCACTTACATGATAGTAATCTCCATATTCTTCTTTGCTTCCTTCAGCTTTACATATACAATTGAGTGGGGGGGGGGGGGGCTGACATTTAGTGTCTGACATAGCCGACTGCTGGCTTACACTAACCCTGACAGAAACATGAGCTAGGACAGATTGAGTAAGACAGCTAGCCCTGCCAACACACACATACTCTCCTGCTCTTCCAAAGGCAGACTTTATGTTTGAAATTTTAGAAAAAGAGCAGGTCTGATTAAAGTTTTTCCTTTATTTCACTAAATGGAATGAAAACAATCCATGCATTTGACTGCATTTCTACACGAAATGTCATGTCTTTGCTTGTAAAAGTACATATATAAATTATCTTAAAAGATTTGGATCATAATGTGAAAAAGTCATCACTGAATCTGTAGCAAAACTGGATATAAAAACACTAGACATCTCTGGCCCAACCCCTCAGACTCAGAGCCAATAAATTAACTTATCTGATTGGCAATCAATCCAGTTTTATTTGGCATGGCACCTTTTTACAAGCCAGTCGCTGGGGAAACCAGCAGTAGAGGCGACTTAAAAATGCAAGTTCAATTCAGATCGTTTCTAACAATGCCAAGCAAGGTCACTGTCTCTCAGGGCTTGATTGACAAGTGACAGCAGATGTTTAGTCTCAGCGACGGACGAGGGCATGGCTGGGGCAGAGGAGAGAGAACCACGCATGAGATAATGCAGTTTGTATTGATGTGAAAACAATTTTTTTTTTTTCTAATGATCCTTCCCTCCCCTCCCTTCCAACAATCCCCACCATTTCCAACCATCCCCAGCCACTCCCTAGTCTTCTTACTCTGGGTTAAGAATCAATCTCCTAATGGACATTGCATTACACACATTGCCAAAGGTTGTTCTTCTTTTTGCTTTTCCCAGTCACAAGTACATGCCAAGTTACACCAAAAGAAAGCTAAGTGGGGATTCTTGGGACATTATACTGTCTCAAGGTTAAGAAATGTGTCCAATATTATAATGAAATTTCACGCTATAAACTTAGAGGACTCATTAAGACCCAACATTTTTTAATTTCTTTGTAAGACCAACTGTATCAGCACAAAACCAAACAAAAAAAAAAAAAAAAACACTCATTATGCCAGAACACTTTAATATCCTGGTTATAGTCAATTAATTACCATATCACTTTTGTCTCAAACACCTAGCTAGGTTCTTATACCCACAAATGCTCACACAGGATTGGCTGTGCAGACTCTGCCAGCCTTAGGATGTTTTATTCAGGAAGGAAAGAAACAGTAAATCTAAATGAAAGTAAGAATGATAAAAATAGCAAATGAGCTTTCTGTCAAATGTACATGTATAAATTCTCATCATCTGAATAATATAGAAAAGGGGATTAAATGATGTTTTGCTAAAAACAATCCATCACACAATCCCTGCATGCATATCAAATTACATGGAAACGGAGGGTATTAACAGCATATCCTCTTTTAAAGGGCTTTATACAGAAATGTTTTTCCAAGGATAATGATTCTCAGGTTTTGGTACATTCCATGTTACTTAACAGTCTTTTATAATCTTCCCTAGATAAGCCAGATGGATGAAAGATAGGTGGAAATGAGGGATTGTTTATCCATCTTCATCCTGAAAAGTAATTACAGTTGTGAAAAGTACGTAGCTTGGAAAGCTATTAGTTGGCTAATAAAAGTGCACCAGGTTGCAAAAAAACCCATAAGACTCTTGAAACTACCAGACTGATAGCTTGGCTGCCAGAAAAGATACATCAGAACAAGCAAAAGTCAAGAGTATAAATGGTCTGTAAATGCTGTCCAAGGAGTCATGAAGAGCCTACTCCCAGCTCCAAGGGAACAGCAGCACAAAGACTAAACCATCTATAAATGACACTAAGCAGTGATGCAAGGATATCTGGGAGAAAGAGACATTACACAATACCATTGGCTTTGGTGGATGGAGCTAAGATATACAGTAGCTACCAAGAATAAGAAGATCACAAAGGTGGTCCACTGCCTGGACCAAGCACGATCCAACTCCTTTTGGCCGAAACACCTAACAGATATCTGTGATCGCCTGGCAGCACAATTGTATGAGCTACAAAGAACAGGCACACCCAGACTTGCTAACACAGAGCAGAACAATACTGATGAGGATTCACACAAGGGTAACTTCCAGCTACTGGCCAGTAACTTGCCTTTCTGTAGGATGGAGTCTCCTGTAAGTTGAGTAGGCACATAAGCTGACACATGCGTGAAGCTCAGAATGGCACTGGAAGCAACGCCAGGAGATCAAAGCACCACCTAATAGTGGAATTAACCTAATCACTGCCTTGATTGACTACAAATAACCCTATCACTGAGGCCCCATACATGTCATCCACCTTACTGCAGAAGTGACGTGACCATCGGCCATCTACATGAATGACATCAAGCCATATGGTAGGAGTCAATGAGACATCTGACACACTAATCCATCCAACATCTATATGATAGCAAAGAAAGGGCAAATGAAAAGTCCTATCAGTTATTAATTAAGCTGGCCATATAAAAGGTAATAGATTGATGTCAAGACGTGAAAACTTCTCACTGTTCCATGCGAAGAGGGTCTATGTGCAATCAAAAGAGGGAGGATGTGGATTAGTGTGTGTCACAATCACGGCTGAGAACGAAACAAGAAAAATACATCAATATGTCCCTCTGTGAAGAACTGCTATATGACTGCCTCAGGCAGCAGAAGACAGATGACCTGGAGGAGGAAGATAAAATATAATAGAAGACCCAGCCCCTCCATGAATGCATCATCTGCAGATACTGGCAGACATCAAGATATTCTTCCAGAGGATAGAAAAGGCCACCCTGAAATATAGCACAGAGTCTCAAATCACGACAGCACAAGAACAAGTCCTAAGCACCAGATCCGCAGAAGCAGGTGTCGAGCACAGCAGACAGAACCCAATGTGGTGATCCAAATGAGATAGTCCAGCACACTGTAACAGAGTGTCAGACAAAACAAACCCCGAAAGCCTTAGCCAGGTGGATGGCATATAGCCACATTTGTGTAGGAGTCCCAAAGTCCTGATGGAACATATATCTAAAAGTGGTTGAAAATAACCAACAACTTCAAATTCCAGATGGACAACCAGATGCTGGCTAACCAACCAGACACTGTGGTGGCTGACAAGGAGCAGAAGACTGTGACAGAAGTTCCATCCCAGCTGAAGATTTTGGATTTCTTATCAGTCTAGATTATAAAAGTTATTTGCAAATAAGACGTATGATTGCTCATCGGACACTTTGTCTTGCAAGGTCTTTTTCAGACCCGAGTAAAAGCAGTGAGCTTGATAACGCCAAAGCAATTATTTAATTGATGATCAGTTATTTATTAAAGAACTGCAAGAAATGTTGACAGGGATTTATACACTGATGGAAATACAGACAGTAAAGCTGCTGCAAGGTGCTCCCTGACAACGCTGCTTCATTGAACTGTGATGGAATATAGCTACCCTGAACTTTAGACATGCGCCCATGTTTATGTTAACACATAGATACACACAAGTGCACACACACACAGCCAGAAAGAATTAAGCACATCAAAACAATTGGCCCAGTTCTGTCTCTTTCTCCCTCCTCTCTTCATCACTCTCTCTCCTTCAATCCTCTCTCAGCTCATCATACTGTCCACAGATGACAGGAGGTATTCTTCGTTAATCCCCCTCCATTATGCGACCATGTGGAATCCGAGGCCCGCTTCTTGCATAGAGAAATAATATTTCCCGTGTCCATGACCCACGGGTGAGTTGCCCATTAGCTTTGAGCTGCACATATCATTCTCAGTTTCATTCCTTTTTTTTAAGTGTTCAGACCAGTCTGGTAATTAGGTTTTAATACTGATTATTCTGACAGATGCGGAATCTCTTTCTTTAGTACGCAACACCTCCTGTTTCATTTGCAGACGCCTGGTTTCTGAATAAAGCTAATTATGCTGATTTTTTTTAAATAATTCAAGTAGTTATGTTATTGATAATTTTCTTTCCAATATATTCCCAGTGTACAGAAAGTTTATTTAGGAAACAGTCGTCTGTTATCAGATAGAGTACCATCTTTATGCAGTTTCCCACAAGAACAAT
Source organism: Oreochromis niloticus (assembly GCF_001858045.2). Taxonomy (NCBI): domain Eukaryota; kingdom Metazoa; phylum Chordata; class Actinopteri; order Cichliformes; family Cichlidae; genus Oreochromis; species Oreochromis niloticus. Next base: position 8,546,420 of record NC_031975.2, read on the forward strand.
CATCAATACAACAATGTAAGTATGACTACCACAACTTTACTATTTTTATAATTTATAAATTATGGGTATTGTGTATTTATTCAGAATTGTACTATGCTTATGGTTTGGGCATAGTGCAAGTATGTTCGTGTGCTTAGATTTATCTATTTATTATGGTTTTTTTAACCATGCTAATGCCATGGCTCTAGATATGTCTAGTTGGCCTGTCATTTGGCCTATCTGTCATTCAGTTGTCCTGGTCCAGACAGAAATATCTCTGTGTGGTGTTAATGGAAACATTTCATGACTTTGTGGGCAGAACAGTCTGCAGTATTATTGAGTTTAATGATCCCCTTTTAGTGAGGACATGTGCAGAATACTGGAGCTACCTAGCAAAAGCTTGATCCATAAATTATAGTATCAAAATGATAACACTCACCTACCCCAATTTCTTAATTGAGAACACGGTGAAAGCAACTTTGGTGCTTCTTTTTTGTTTGTTTGACACTCTATGGTGGCCCTGAGAGGTCAAATGGACTGCAGCTTAAGATACACCAGCAAATAAAAAAATCTGCAAAAGCACACAAAACACAACAGAAATAGAAAAAACACAAAAAAAGAGTTTCTGGGGATACAACAATGCGACGGACCAGCTACGAAAGCAACAGAAACCAAAACATATAAACTAGCACTGAAACAGGCTTAAAAGAAACAGAGGATTCATCAGTGTTGTAACAAAGAAAACAATGTAATTTAATGTGTGTTTTTATCACATGTTGAGAGGCATTTTTGCCATTAGCCATTTACTCTTAACTTGTCACTTGCTGTTCCATCACATATTGTCTCCCAAAAAAACCCCTCAGTTTTGTTACATGATTTTTAATTTGTAATATTTTTTTAAGCCTTGCAGCATTTTTTCTATTTCTGTTTTCTTTTATTCAACTCTCGTTGTGTTTTGTGTGTTTTTGCAGTGTTTTCCTAGTTGCTGGTTGGCAATGGGCAAAATGCTCAAAGTATTGTGTTGGCTACATCCATGTTTCTCTACAGTCTATGGTGTTCACTCAATAACTGTGCCTCTTTTATTCTGCATGCTAATTCAGCATTGGCATGGGTCTCAGGTAGCTAGCTAAACTGGACAGCTACTTGAAAACATATTCAGAATTTATATTGTCCATCTATAAAACTGCTAAAGTTACAAGAGCCATGCAGACAGAGAATGTTGCCATCTTTAGGCTCTATTTAAACCTGTTTTATATTGTGTGCACCCCTCATGAACACTCTCACTGTGTTTCCAAGCAGACTACAAAATATTATTTGAAACACGGATCTTATTGATCTTACTACTATCGTCACTTCTTTACAGGAATTGCAAATCTTGAAACATTCTTTTGAAACATTCAACTTCAACTCTAAAGTTTTTGTGTCAGTAAACCACAAGAATTAACAAAAAGGAAAACACACCCATCTTCTCTACATAGTCTTTGTACTTGTACGTGATGTTTTTCTCATTGTCTTTGTCTACACTGTTGCCTGAGGTGAAGTCTTAGCAGGTAGATCTATAAGATTAAGCTTGACTTTTTCAGAGTAAGTAAAGATTTCATGATGAATATAGATTTTTGGGAAGCCTCTGTGTTTAAAGTTTGCTCTAACCCCAGCTGGTTCAGCCATCACCACACTAAAGCCCTTCCCTTTGTCCTGTACTTCCATACTGAGTCTGACAGTGCTGCAAATTGGCATTTATGTAACCACTTTGAGGGACTCAAGAAACTTTGGGCATATAGAGAGAGAGGCAGAAGATATAGCCCTAGAACAAAAAATGTGGCAATGTGGTCTTTTGAAAGTGACAGTAGGTTCATGCAGGGGGAGAATTCTAAGGGATGGTAGGCACCACTCAGTTGTCCAAGGACTTCAGACACTGGGATGGAGTGCAGGGTAGGACGAGGTCAGATAGGTACTTAACAGCAAGGTTGTAAAGCTTTTGCAGAGGGAACATTGTGTTTGTAATATTGAGATATATAAAAAGTGTTACAGTTTTAATTCTGGATACTTTTAAAGAAAACCAAGCAAAAAGGAGATTCTCTGTGTCTGATTTCAATCCTCCATTCATCTGAATGTCAGGGCACTCAGAACAAAGTGAGATGTTGTTTAATTCCAAACTAAATTTTCTGTCAGTGAGCATTAGACCTGTGAAATGCAGTCTATAAATAATCATTTTTTTTTAAAACCAGTTAACTGTGACACATCTCTAATGCTTTTGTTTGTTTTGTTTACAGTCAGTGTAATGTGTTGGTAGGATATGAATTTAACTGAACGCTCGCATGCAACAGCAATGTTTTAGTGTCATTAATACAAGCTGGGGATCATTATTACTTTCATTGCTTCATACTTTCATCTCTTTTTTTTCCTGCTTCCCAATATTTATCCTCCAGTTTCTATAAAACAGAAATAGACCAGATTAGGGTGACCTTTCATTTCATGGATCAGAATTGGAAATGAAACGTTTGGGTTTAAATAAAGACTCCTCATTTATGAACCAATCTTGCTACAGCCGATTGTCATCATCCCCAAAGGATTGGGTGTTTTTTTTTAGTGAACACAAACGGCTCAGAAATGCAATCATGGTGTGTTTACATGTTTGTGTTGAGTGCGCACAGACCCGAGGTGATACAGCAGATATATATTTATTTATTTTTATTGCGTGTTCTCGCATGTATGAAGAGCATTCACAGAGAATCAGTTCAAAGTTGGAATACAGAAATGGCAGCAAAATGAGGTCGAATAAGTGGGTTTTGAGATTGGCTGTGTGTTCAGTATAAATACTGATTTTATGTTTCTGGAGATCTCTCAAGTGCCCCATCAGTCTTTTTTGGCATTTCACTACACAACATTTACTGCAAATTCTGAGAATAACTCACTGTGATTGACTCACCAAAACTAGAATTACTGTATATTTGTGACGCTGGTGTAGATTTACACACAGTGCCGTGTAACCAGCATTATTCATTTAGCTGTAAGAATGTGATTCAAACATCCAGTTAAGGTGGTTGAGGAGAGAAGTGATAGGCGAAAACTGGCATGTCAGATGGGCACCTCCCATCGCAGATGTTGTAATGAATTAGGATCGTAACGTCTCTAGAAGGCTTTAAACTAACCAGGACCACCCCACCTGCTCTCAACACAGTTTCAGTAGATTGTTCTGTTTATTATTACAAATAGTCTTCAAATCTAAATTCAGACAGCAGCACTTAAGACTCTTCTCTACTCTTTATTCTCATTTAAAAGGCATATATGTGAAAATATAATCATACTACTATTGTACAAAATAGCAGTGCTGATTATCTCATGTTTTTTGTTGTTGATGTTGTTTTCTTTCTAATCATGCTCATGGTATTAACAAGCAAGTTATCAAGAGGAATAATGTCCAAACCACACTGCTTAGTGAAGCCATGAAGCACCAAGCAGGCAGACGTGGGGTGTATGAAAATCACAGAGTACATATTAATTAATGTATTTATGTCTCATAGGAAGAGGCATATTTTGATCATCTTAGACACGCCATCCAATGGTTTACACTGACTTGTGCTATGTTCATGAAGTTGAAGCATATTTCCACCCTCCTTATCTACTTCCTTCTGTTACACTGATAACTTCAATGATTTGTGTTGGGCTCTGAAGGCTGCCAAGATGTGGGTGACCTACAACTTAATATGGTTCTTGAACATTTTGTCCAAACACACATGGAGCCAGAGCTATATCAGCTGCTTACAGACACAGTGTGAGCAGCACGAACCCCACCTCCTTAATCAACTGAAAAGAAGTTTTCTTTATAACTGTATTTCTAAGAATGCAAAAAATAACAATAAAGAAATATGGCAGAAAAATGCTAAGTGCATTCTCCTATTAGTAACTCCGGGGATGGCAATATCGTTCCAACACTTTGGTTAAGAATGAAATATCTTAAGAATTTTTTATGGGTTGCCTTTTTTGCAATATTCAAGAACCCCGCCTGATGAATCTTACTAAAATGTTAAAATGCGCCGACTTGATGAAGGACAAAGTGGTGTACTTATCAAAATAACAGTGTAAGTGCAGGTTTTAAGCACTAAACAGCAAGACAGTCCAGATCAATGAGAGGCACCTGAAGGAGAATTGCTATGTTCTGATATGAGGGTGAGCGCTTCCATTAGAAACTGATGGAAACTGTTTGAGTCTGATGAATCATCCCAGAATGCCAGAGTTACCCATAGAAGGGCTGCTTTATTAGAAACAAGTTTTCTGTATAAACCTGAAATCTGTGTATAATTGTTAACTTGTGGAATGAAAAACTGTTTTTACCATCAGAGTCTGATCAGCTTGTAAGTTAATGAAGTTACTGTTATGGTGACACATGTGTACATGTGCAAATTTTTATTATTTTCTTTTTCTCTATGTCATGTGAATCTACAGCTATTAATTGCTGTCTAATCTAACTATCAACTAAACTACTCAATTACTTAACTATTACTTAAACTACCAACTTCTAAAAGTGAGTTTAGCCTTGCGCCCTCAGAGTGCTTCTTGTTTTGACTGACATTCAGCAGATGACATATTTTGAGATAAAATTCAAAATAATGTGTATTTGAAAATATTTTATGCAACAGATCTGACAATAGACAAATTCAAAAAACATGAAGATGATTTTTGATGTTGCAGAGCTCTGTATGTGCTTGCTGCTAAGTAAAGACACACAATTCTGTGCCATTTTCATTATTGACTAATCTCTTCTCACTATAAAAAGAACATGTAATACATCAAAGTTGAATGAGTATGCGGCTTATATTTTCCCTTTGGTACTTGTTAAGTTCTACTTTGTTACAAAAAAATACCACTAGATTGAGGACTACAAATACCTGAGGTTTTTGTAAGACAAAGCCACTGATCAAGCACTGCATTCAGACCTTTGAGCAATCTTCTTGTTCCCCTTATGAACTGTTCTGATAACGTCTTGCATTGACATTCCACATAAATTAACACTCCGAATGGCAACGAAAACAACTACTTAAAGCGAAAAAGTCACACATTTTTAGGGGCTTTAATTAATAGTTAAATTTGAAGTACACAGTAAACTTAAGTAAATCAGTTTTTATGTTTCATTTAAAAACACCCCTCCCTAAATTTTGTGTATTTATTCCTACAAATACAAATGCACTGGTTTCGGGCTTAACATTAGTTCCACACATCTTAGTAAACCTGAAAGTATTTTTATTAATGTCAGTGTGAGATTTTTTGCACTTGCGCAAATGGCCCTAAAGAGGAGGTATTAATATGCTCAAACATAGTGAAAAACATTACACATGCATTATTGCACCAGTATCACTCATTGCTGAAGCTTAGCTTTTTCCGCTTTCTGATTTTTTTCTCAGCTCCTGCTACAGAATCACAGGGGAAAATGTTTTTTGCAATGGCTCTATGAGGTTTGGGATGTCTGAATCAATTGTGACAGTAACATGATGAAATGTGATGCCATATGCAAAAGAAGGTAAGTATTTTAACCTCCGAGAAGCTAAAATAACAGAAAGGAAAAGCTTTACAAAATCCCAGACACCAACTAAGCTAGATTTTCCTTCAACAAGAGCTATTTCAGCTAACCTATTTTAAAGCATTATCTTAACCATGCCACAGTCTCTTTCAGTGTAATCTTGCTCTGAGTTTCCTTTTCCAACCCTGATCTCTGTCCAAGGTGTATAGCTTTCTGTTTAGAGTCACGATACAGTTTATTTCCAGCCTCTGTGTGCCTCATCTGTCACACTTATCCGGTGGTCACAGCAGTCATCAAACAAATCCACTTAAAGCCTTCCATTCTGATGTAATTATTTCTTGTGCTACTTTTGATATTCCTTGGGTGGAGTGGAGAAAAGCGATGCAAGGTGGAGGCATATAGTAGATGTGTTATTAAGTTTTTAATCTTTTATATACCTGCATATCTCTTAGAGCAACAACGCTCACACTCATGCAGTTGCACACTTTTACACCTGGAGGCTGTCCAGCACAGCTAGACTTATCTGCTCACCAGTGAGTAACTTTATTGCAGCAGATGAGAACAGCTAAAAGCTACCTCAGCGTGGTAATGTAGGTGGGGGAGGTAAGCAGTGTTTCTCACTTTCCCCACTTATCTGTACCCTATCTCTCAATAAGTTAGTACTTTATTTAGTTTTATCAAGAGTCATCTATCTTCAAAGTTAAAGCAATTTATTTTCCGTATTTAGCAAACACAGTACAAAAAGTTGATCATATATATATAAACATCCATGAAACAAGTATGACTTTTACAGATGTACAGATAACGGTTTAAGGACATTGCAATGATAGAAAGACATAAAACTAAGAGGAAAATGATTGTGTCTGATCTTTAAAGCGACAAGAATGATCTAAAAAATGGATAGTATGAACTGTACTAAATTAGACTGACAGCACCACATTTATAAGGTATAAATGTTTATATAAGGTATAAACAGCATATTTTGTTAGGTTAATGATTCGAGATAGAGATTAGATAAATGTAGAGAATAAAACAAATTATTGTTGAATCGTGATGTTTGTTCAGTTTCAAGTTTGAGACATCAATTAATTTCTGCTCAATTGCCAAATAGGCATTAAACTAAGACAGCAACATATACTCCACATAATGTGTTGTAAGATATGTAAGCTATTTAAAGTAAACACTGCAGATAGATTTCTCTTAAGGTATATGAGTATGGATCATCGGGGAGAACACTGATGTGGAAAGAGACTGCATGACTCACAGGTGGAGAACATTTATGGCTTAAATGCACACAATTCCAGCTGTGTTGAGTCATTAGAACGAATTATAAACTGCTCTCTGTTAAAAAGAGCATAGCATTTTCACAGTGTCCTATCACCAAGCTTAAGCTCACACAAACACCAACTAAAGGATGATTCTCAATGTGCTGAGTGTGAGGGATGTCAGACAGGCCAGCTGAAATAGTTAATGTTTTTCTTACAGAAAAGTGTCTGCAGATGGTCTCACTATTTTATAACAATCATATTGTTAAAGATAACAGCTGTGCTTTAAATTTGATTAGTATTATCGGCCAATATTGGCTATTTGCCGATTTATCAGTGTGCGCTTTTATAATGAGAGATCAATGAAATAACTAAAGTAAAGGAAAAACACCCTTCAAACATGAATACTCACACTGCATAGCTTGTCCACCAGAGGGCACACTGCAAGTTCACAGCTGATGACCTTGGTACACAACCCAACAACCAGATAATCTACAGTAAGCAGTGTTGGGGAGTATCGGAATACATGTACTGACGTTACGCATTTAAAATACAAAATATGAGTAACTGTATTCCGTTACAGTTACCGTTTAAAAGGGTGGTATTCAGAATACAGTTACTTTGTTGAAATAAATGGATTACACGGCGGTCTTTTCCTGTTTCATATGTTAGGCTATGCTCTCTCTATTTTTGGTAATTCCACGCCGGTGGAAACCCAAACAAAACACGCATAAAGAGACTCTAGTCCCTGGGTCTGAATCTCGCGGCCCATGTCACCCCTACTTGCAGCGTGTGTGTTTATTTCAGAGGAAATTCACTGTGTTCGTGTTTTCCTGTGAAACAATAAGTTCCACTGGAGCAGCCTTTCAACGCCTCTCTCTGTCTCTCGCTAGCAAAGTTGACCCAGACAACAAAGTAAAGCTAGTTTTCGACTATGAGCCCGACACGGAACCCGGTGGATTAGCCAGAGGTCTGTTTATGGTTTTACACCTTTAAGGTTCGGAGCCGCGGACCTGTTTTATATATGTGCGGAATAGTTTTCTATACGAGATCGCTGCAAAAAGTGCAGCCTTACCCAATGTCCACACTACTGTTATTCATTTTATATTAAGATTGAAATAAATCTAGTTGCTATTGGTATGGCGAGTAGCCTTCAGTAATAGTAACAAATCACACAGCAATAGTACATTCATGTAGTTGTAAAAAGCATGATAATATATTAAGTAATCCAAAGTATAAGTCCAAAATATAAGTATAAGTATAAGTAACGTAACAGAATACGTTACAAAATACATTTTGGGGCATGTATTCTGTAATCTGTAGTGGAATACATTTTAAAAGTAATCTTCCCAACACTGACAGTAAGTAAGTCGATAAATGACTTCACTTAACAAATGTTAGGGAAAGCTGTTTATGCTACATGTATCTCAAAAAAAAAAAAAAATCAACTGAAATCACCAAACATGAGTTGCTTAAAAAAAACACAATATAAGTGGAATTTAAATTTTGGCTAGGTATTTTAAAAAAAAAAATTCTAAAGTCGTATGACAAGTCAGGGATTCTAGATCTTCTACTAAAGATCAATGCGGCATGTCATACACCCAAGCTGAAACTGAAGATATTAATGTTGGAATTTTAAAAAAATTGTAATTTGAATCATATAGAAATTATATTTTTAACCACTATCTGAATAGTTGACTGTTTAGGTAGAATACAAATTTTTTTTTAAAAAAAGGACCTTTAAACATATTTATATATTTTTTTCTTTATCATTAATATTAAACTATGTACAGAGTACAATGTGGATGACCTAATCACCAACCTTATGTCATATTTAATGAGAGGCAGTTGTACCGTTAAATTAATGCTTAAATTACTGCTGACATCATTAGAGGGCTATGAGCAGAACGAAAGCATCTTCACCCTTTGCATGCAGAGGTCATTTCAATCAAAACCAGCTGTAATTGCGTCTCTTGGTGGATTCCAAAGAATCTTCTGCAGCTTGGTAGATAGCTGAGTTTCACATTTTACTGCTACCCTTCATAAGAGAGCACTCTTTGATGTTGTAGAGCTCCGCTGCAAGACAGCCTTTGAACCAGTGGGAAACTGCAGTGGATTAATGGATATTGCAGTCAAGTCTCTTGCTGGGGGCTTGCTTGCGCTATTGTGAGCAGACCATGCAGATCTTTGTTATTATCAACTTAGCACAAGTCATGCCCCGCATATGCCCCAGCCAGAGGCAACGCCATGGGATCTTATATTTGTTTAAAAAAAAAGGCTGATGCAGGACATGGTCATGCCAAGAGTGACCATAAATAATGAGGTGTAGATTTCTGTATTTCACTTTCTATGGGCTTTTACAACTTTTGTAAGTTAACGGCAAATTACTTATTTGATAGTAGCTGTTCTAGATAGGATCTATCCCTTCTTTACCATCATCCGTGCCCATGAATTTTGCCACTGGGCTTTGAAAAACTGAAAATCTAACATCTAACACCAAGACGCACAAAAAGCATGACAGTTCTAATGGAAATCCTCCGGCATATGATAATTAATCACCTGCTGTGATATGAAGACAAGCACACATGCACTGTCACACACACATAGAGATTGGGGGAAAAAGTTTTTTTTATTTGCTGCACCAGGCAAGCCAGTGAACAAGCACTGCCCCACCTGTGTAGCACAATTAACTAACACACAAGAGGACACTTAAAAATAAAAAAAAAACCATCTATTGTTTTTTATGGATATTTCTTTTTAAATGCCCAGTAACAAATTTGAGGAAGGGCATATATTCATCATATAAGGTAAGGGGTTTTTTTTATGTGTTGCTTAATTTTGCTGGGTTTGATAAGTATTTTTGATCATACATGCCAACTTTATTTAGTTTAAAATGTACTCTCAGCAGCCTGACTTCATGTGCTCTACTCTATGTGCTGTGTTCAGAGATGGGCACTGCACAGGAGTAGTCTGGATAAGTTTAATTTAAGGGGTCAGAGCCTGCTGTTTATCTCACGTGAACCAAATTTAAATCTGGCTTTAGAAGCAGTGAGGTACACGCCAGGGCATGATTTGAACTCAACTGTACATGTATAAATTCATAGGAGGCTTGTGCCACTTCCACTTGTGCAATTCTAGTCCATTTTTTTTTTTAAATTGGATAAATCAGTTATAGTGCTGTGTCGTAAAAACTGGTCAATAGCCAGCCCTACCTTACCTTTACCTTACAGAGGGCAATAGCTTATCCTAGCATGCCCTGGGCTGGATGTCTGTCCATCACAAGGCTAAAACAGATTAACACCATCACAGTCACATTCTCACCTCTGAGGAAACAGCTTGCTGCGAGGCAACAGAGCAAGTCAGTGACCCACTGTTGTGTTCCAAACGGTTTCAAATGCAGACTAATTAACACCTGTGCTTTAACCTGCCGATGGAAAACGTGCTTTTGTGGCAACAACTGAATTTTCCCTCCAATCTTGTGGGATTAATCAGACATTATACATGCATTTCTGAGCTAAAATGTGAAATTTCATAGCTGAGATTGCACAGTGAACCAGCATATTGTGCCTGATGCACATGCCTTTGGTAATCAGCTCATGGATTTGCATACACGCCGCCACAGGCAAGATGCTTCTCGGCCAAAACTGAGGTTTAATCCACCAACTCTGTCCTCTCAATTCCCATGGAGGACAGCCAAAGCCTTGTTTACCCCTAACCCCTCATCTGTCACCACATTAAGCTTGTCTCTCAACAGCGCTGACACTGCCTGTGTTTAAAATATTAACATGATACCTTTCACTCTCACTATTAGACACACAGCAGTATTCTCCAAACATGCTACTCTCTCACACTGGCACCAGTGGGTGATGAGTGTACTGGATATTTATGTCAGCTTATCAGATGAGACTGATGTGTGGATGTAAATCTCCTGACTGACTCTCGCTGACACTTAAATCCACCATGTTTATTTGTCCCTGTGTCAACCAGCTGAGCAATGTCCACACTAAAGAAATTTAAGACTGGCTGTATTAAGAAAATTTACTTGACAACCCTGTGAAGTGGGAGGAATCTGGAAAGTCTGAATTTTTTTGTGATACCACAAAACCAATGTAAGTAGTAAGAAACCTATTAGTGACGTTATCATAGACGGTACATAGATGTGAAGTGTAAAAATGACCTGAGTTTACGAGTTTATATTGCAAGTGAAAAATCAACTCTTTACACTAACTGTGGGTTTACCTAGACTAAAATGCAAATGTCAGACATGCACTAAACATAGCTGAAATGCTTTGCGGATGTGCTGTTAGCCACATGAACAATGAATTTAGTGAAAAATAACTCGACAGGAACAGATTCAGCTGTACATCTGCAAGGATAAAGGTCACTCTTTTGAGGATGCCAAACTCTGTCACATTTGGACAGAGAAGACAGATTGAGGCCATCTATGTGCACTGTGAACAACCGTCATTGAACAGAGAGGCTGGCTTATGACACCGACTGTCTCCCACCTACAATGAAGGTTTAAGATCCCTTCCCAGCCGCCTCAGCCCCCACTCACATCTTGGGTCAGATGATCTCAGTGGTTCACTTGATAGGGTGAGGCAAGGTGTCACGATGATGTCACCTGAAACCTCTGCTGATAATGAGTCACGCCTTTTTTCACACCTTGGGCACATGATCAATAGTGGGTCAATGACCCTCTTAAGGGACAACTCCCACTAAGGATTAAATACCTGGGACTCTCCACCACCATGTTTTAGAACTGAAGAAGCTTATTGGATGAGAGTTGAAACGTCTTCAAGAAACTTAAGGAAGTCCAGTTGCTTTCTTTCTAAGCTCCTTGGACCACCATGACCCTGATGACTGAGAATGTCACAAAGACAATCAAACTCCAGTATCTCCTCCAGGGGGATTGCTCTGGAAAGGGTGGACAGCAGTTGAAGCCAGTTGAGAGTCGCAACCTTCCAGCGTGTCCTGGGTCTGGCCTGTCATGTTATCCCCATTGCATTTGCCTGAAATGCTTGCCCTAGCAAGCATCTTACTCAGACGCCCAAACAACTCGACTGACTCGTTTTAATACACAGGAGTAGCTTCTCTACTATAAGCCCCTCCCATATGACTAAGCGAGTGACCCTGACTCTGAGAGTGAGTCCAGCATCCTCAGGAGGAAAGCTGATTTCTGCTGCTTACATCTGCAAAATTCTTCTTTTGGTCACTACCCACACAAGTGTGGATGAGGCTCTCCATGATTGCCACGTTACAGTCATAGAACGGTTTGCATGCCCGAGTGATCGCAGGAGCTATGTTGTTTTGTATTTACTTTCTGGAGTCTCAGAAGAGCATGTGTTAGATTTATGTCTGCCACCACCCAAGACACAGGAAGAGGAAACATTCTTACTGTATGTTGCTTTGAGGCTAAAAACAGCTGCCATGAAACTTTTTAGTCCTGCAAACTCCACATGCCATCTCGCTACTTGATTGTGATTGATAACGCTAATACTGACTCTGAAAAATCGACTGACATATCTGTTCATATGATAATGAGTAATAGCTTTCATTTTCCTCGGAGATTTCTGCTCACTGATTATTATTCTAACTTGAGGTGCTGCGGCACACGAGGAGCTTGGCACAATAAGCCTCGGAAAGCCAAGACGAATATGTTAAAACGTTGTCGCTTCCATGTGCCGAACAGATGCTGTTATTTCAGGACAGCACATGTTGTAGCTCTTGCTTTAAAAATTGAGTAGTAAAAGTTTACATCCTGGTAATGTGGGGGTTTAATAGGCCACTGTATCTGCCTTTAAAGCAGGCAGCCTAAGCTTTTGGCAATAAGGATTTTAAACGGAGATGAATTTTAAGACACAAATTTACTGGAGAGAGGACCCATAAAATGCATCACACTGAAGACCGTACAGTGGACTTTACAGACCTAAAGACAGCAAGTTCAGCGTTGGTTAAAACTGGCAGTGGATTCCAACCATAAACATACAGTGCTATTGTTCTTATACTGGCGGAGGCAATGGCAATGCTCATTAAATTTCTGCTCCCATATGTGCCTTCAGTTACTTCTTCTGAGCATCGCTGACTAAATTCACATTTAGAAGTATGCTACTCTTACCGGATAGCGAGTGGAAAGAGGGAGAGGCCTTTTTCTCTGATTGTTTTTCGGACTGCAGCCCATCTAGTGCGTCATGGCTTAAGGCATCATTTGTCACACTCCGCTAGCAGTCTGCTTTTTTTCTTTTTCCATCTCGTCAAAGTGTTTCTTTGCGTCATCATCTGTGTGCGTGTCATTTTTCTGCGTCTGTGGGTTGTAGTAATCTTTCAGACAGCAATTCTACTAATTAGGAGCTAATGAACGTTTGAGACTCACCTCTTCGTTTATCATCGTGCCATAGCAGCTGTCACAGTGCAGATCCTTATATGAACTAAAACTGACGCAGAGCTCACCAAGTTTATCTGAAATAATCTGTTTCTGGTCGTGCACTTCAGTTCAGAAAGTAATGAGAAAAAATGTTGCACTACAGACTGCTATATCTCTTGCTGGAGCTGAGCAAATAGTAGGACAGAGTAAAAGACATGACGCAAGCAGGGAGAAGGAGAGTGGATGTCTGAGAAGAGCAGGAGACCAGAAGTTGTTGAAGAATGAAAAACTGATTACTTATTACCCCCTTGACTCTTAATCCAGTTTACAATAGTCGACTTCACCCAGGCAGTTTTACTTCAAAGGTTTTGAGCCACAGCCAATTTTGTTGCATCCAAGTGTTCCTTTTCGAAACTGAAAAAAAAAAAATGTCAAAGGGAATACTAATTAATCAAGTAAAGTCAGTGCCAAAAGCTAGTTACTAAATCCGAACAAGTGCTGTTGAACATAAGCCCTGCAAAGAATGGAGAGCTCCAGCATATTTCCAAAATGCCCTGCAAAGAGTTACCATTTTTACTCATTTTTATCATATCATTTTTAATTTAAGTGTTGCCTAATTTGCACGAATTTTGCTTATGGTTACTAAGGTAACAACTGCCATTATATTAGACTACACACATTAAATTTATTTCTACAGCGCCAAATCAAAACAACAGTTGCCCCGAGGTGCTTAATATTGTCAGGTAGACCCTACAATAATACAACAGAGAAAACCCCAGCAATCATATGACCTTCTGTGAGCAAGCACTTTGGCAACAGCGGGAAGGAAAAACTCAGTTTTTACAGGAAGAAACCTCTAGTAGAGAGGCGCAGCCATCTGCCCTGACCAGTTTTGCCACGTTGCAACTACTTAGAAAATATTTCAACACTGTATAACAATTAGTTGCCCGTCCTTTTTAGACCTTAAGTCACGATTGAAAAATAGCTTCACAATGAAAGTTGTGCTGACATAGACAACACTTGTAACCTGAATTTCTCTTGTATGTCCTTGTTGGACTCTCTACAGGGCAACTTTGTGGGTTTTGCCACCACAATAGGAGATGACTTTGATGGGCAACAAAGCATTTAAAACTTCGATAGAGTTGATTATTAAAAAGACTATAACCGATATCTTGATTAGCTAGAGGAAAGAAGAACAATTGTCAAACACATAAGTCACTGGTGCAAAACATTTGCATCAATACAGTATACTAATGGTATTGGCATTAACAAATTCTAATAACAAGCATGAAGATAAGGATGAAACAGGAATGAGGACAGTCATGAATGCATACAAAGTAAGAAAGTGCTCAAACTGTAAATCAGTCATTTAATGACCAATGTAATTTGTCCCAAAAGTCCCAATAGCTTCCCATTTTCCTTCCTCTCCCTGAAACTATTAATACTCTTACTGTGTTAATGGAGATTAATGGGTACGAGCAACAAACAGACATAGAGGAGCAAAAGAGAAAAAGCATCATGAGTGGTGGTGAAGACAGAGCAGCATGCTGGAAGTGGGTGCGATCAAGGACAGACTGAAAGATGGATAGATTTCATTAGTCTGGGGAAAGGATACACTAAGTTCTGAGGTGAAAAACACCTTTGTACGCAAGCTGTTCCCCAGATAATTACAGTTTACTGTCCATTCTCAGTGTTGCGGAGTGATCATTGCATGGTGAAGTGTAGCACAACATACAGTACAAAGGGGGTAAAAAAAGCTTTGTTCTGTAAAACTAGAGAAAGAAACACAATTAGCTGAAGGGAAAAACATTCCTGCAGAATTGCATTGTTCATAGTTAACAAAAGCAGGTTTTTCGGCATCTAAGACAGTGTCAAATGGCTGAGATGCTATATGAAGCTAATTGACTGCAAACAGGCTCTCCTGCAGGCTGAGCAGTGTCACAGCAGTGGAATCAGTGTTTGAGTGATGGGATCATGTGTTCACTGGACAGCTTTGGGGACACAAGAGAGGATGGGGGCATGCTTATGTAAGCAGTGGAAGACTGGGGCATCCTTGCTTGAGTCTAGACCCCAGACCAGTGCAGAAAGATGGAGAGAGGCAGTATTTTGTGTGGGTGGGGGATGGGAGGTGGTTGTTTCGGGGGCTGCAGAAGAGAACAATCCAGGAAACTCAGCGGCATAATCTCCTCAAGTGTGGCAGATTGCTTCAGTGTGTGATGTTCACATCCATGTGTGAAGATACGTTTGTGCATTAAATGTTTTGCTTTTCCTTCGTCACTGCTTCTTCTTTGTCTTTAATTTCCCTCCACTTTCCTCCATGCGTTTGAGTCTAACCTTCATTCGCTCCACCTCAGCACACACACACTGGACCAAGATCGGCTCATTAGTGCCTCTTTTCCTTTGTGTCGGTTTGTGCTTTCCCCACGATCAGAAGATGAAAGTGACCCCAGAACGAAGTGAGGTTTCTCACCGAGTCTGCTGGTGTTCCTCTGCCCCTGGCCATGGTGGGGATTGTGAGAAGGGGGTGGTTGTATGGCGGAAGGGCAGAAGAGGCGGGGAGGGGGTGGGGTGCCGTGGACCAGATTCTGCTGATTGTAGGAAATTATACCCTCTAATTTCACCTGCAACTCCAAGAGACAAAGGGCCTCAGGGAGAGAATCCGATAAGGAAGTATTTCACAGAGCGATAAGAAGAAAACAGAGAACAAGAGGGAGGGATGAAAAAGGGAGAGAAGGTGGACGTAGGGGGCATGGGAGAGGCTGTAACACTAGAAGAAGCGTTGGTCTGAAGCCAGTCAGGGAAGACAGAGAAAGAGGACAGGGAGAGGAGAGGCAGCCACCGAGAAGAGAAGTGGTTCTGCTAAACCAAACCGTGTCCTTAAGGATCACCCATCCAGCTTTAGCACACGTGCACTGCGCACACACTCCAAATACACATCTGTGGATGTACTCACAACACTTTTTTTCCCCCCACACCACCTATACCCTCACTTTTCATCTTAACACCTTACTAAAGCACCATTTGCCTTGCCGGTCCCTGTGTATCCTCCCATCTTCCTTTTTTCGATCCCGGTTTCCCTCTCCTCCTTGATGCTCTTACTCGCAGACCGTGACTATCTCCCCCTGACAGAGCCGGTATGGGATTAGAGACCGATGAGGAAAGCCAAGCGCAGTCAGCCAGCACCTCCTGCTGTTCACAAAACGCAACTGAATCGCAGGTCTGCTGCATCCTTGAAAAACACAGCAAGGGCATGTCTTCGCTCATTCCCCTGGCTGCTTTGTTCATTCTCCAACACTTTTTTTTTTTTTACAACAAGCTCAGTGCACATTTCAGCATGCCTGTGCTCATGTGCAAAAGACATTAAAAAAGAGGGGTATATTTAATCAGTATAATTATGGTGATTTTATGTCAAGGTATTCACTGCGAATAACAAATGATGTCCCATCTGAACATCTGTGTGACTATAATCCTAGCCGTCGTGTTTAGTCTTACGAAACATCCTCATCTGACTGGTGAACACTGGAAGTGACACAAGCTGACTTACCTTTAACAGATTTGATTATGTTGGACCATTTTTAGTGTGAGTAAGGTTACTTATGAAGAATTTAAGACCTCACAGCTGCTGACCAAAAGTGCATAAGGAGTTGTAGAATTTTTTGTTATAAAAAGGCAAGTCGAGGGTTTATTTTAGCACCATGTAATGAAAGAAGGCAAAACATTTTAATCAAATCTCTCATCTACTTTGCTAAACAGGATGTGGGATGTTGGATGACCCACATGTCCTGTGTCCCATCAGTGTTGTGTTAAAACAGCCATTAACTATAACACATAGCACTTCCAGCAGCTATATAATGTAATGTGATTTCCCTATTTAATCCACTCCAAATGGGTTTCAACTCATTTAAAAGATCCTTGGCAAATTTGGATACAATGATGGGAAAACTGGGACAGGCTCTGTGTTTCACATTTCTGATTCCAACAGCAGCCTCAAGTCGTGCTCCTCGATACCAGACACTTTTTCGCCCCTTTCCAAACATTCATACTGAAACATTTTCTCACCAGTATTTAATACTCTTTTAGATCCTGCAAACGAAGCTTGCACCAGAGCTCTTTTTGAAATATTGAACTTTTAATGTGGCGTGCGCTGTGCATAAAAGTGTGAAAAACACGGTGGCACAAGTAGTCAACCACTTACTATTGCTCTCTTTTTTTTTATTGCTGCGTCCTTGCTGGCCCTCTCTCATTAGTCTGGAGTCTGTGGGAGTGAACGGTGTGAGCCAGTGCTAAGTAATTCTGAGCGAGGAGAGTGTTTGAGGGGAGACAAAATGAGGAGCTGAACGACAGAGAGTGAGCTTGGCAACGCTACAGCGTTTCACTGCAGAGGTTTTAAATCCTTTAACATGATTTTGCTCATCCTATTAAAGACATAGCTGTGGCTATGGAGACTGTAAAGTGTTACGTACAGACGGGAGGGGGACTGAGTGAGAAGGAATGAAAGGGAAGTAAGAGGGAGAGAGATTAAATGGGTGTTAAATATAGGGAACAAATCATCATTCCAGCCCTGTCTCTATCTGCAATCCGGCTCCTAATGTTCTCAGCATCATGTCTTGTAGATTGGACTGGATGACCTTTAATTATTTGCCCTCCTCAAATATAATTTCTTTTTCTTCACATAGTGATTTAAATATAGCCTTTCCCCCTTACAGTTAGGGTTTGTCAGAATGTGGCTTTTATTTATTTTATTTTTTCTGTACAGCAAACTTTAAAGAACTATTTTAAACCCCTTTTTAGGGGGTTACAATGACATCTATGTAGGAGCGCAAGGACAGCATGTTAATACTTGTGTTGCACACTAAAGGAAAAACATAATTACACAATTAAGCTCCTTTTTAGTATGTTTAAACTACTAAATGAAAAAAAAATAATAATAATAATTAAATGTCAGAAACTGTTATACAGAAAAACAGAAAGCCTGAGTCAATATGATATTTGTGTGATGAAGGTTTGGGGCAGTGCTGAGGTTATTACTCAAAAAAGAGAGAAAAAAAGTAATGTATTAATAACGACATGTTACTTGCAGTATGTTACTTAATTACACACAGGAGAAAGTAATTCATTAAACTTTACTTTCACGTTACTGCGTAAAATGACCTGAAACGCATTGTCACATAATTACAAGTTAGCAATGTAAATATTAGCCTACAGTGCCACACACCAACATAAGCCCCCCTCCCAATGAGCACAAAGAAACTTTAAAGTGATCGCCAGTTATTCTACTGTAAAAAAGTATAAAGGCAGAAATGGAGGCTACAATGCTGAAAGTCTAAATGCTCATCACTGCCTTCATTACCTCTTGAAGTTCAGGTTCTGGCTACTGGGCCGCTCAGCTGTTAACTCTTGGTTTTTTTTGCTAGCTTTGTGTTAGCATGCTATCTGTGCAGATGTTAGCAAAGACCATTAATGCCGTTGTTTCTCTCCTAGAAGTAGTTTGTGCTTCATCTTCGTGCTTTTATTCTTTTATGCAGTAAAACATAAAAGTGATGTTTAATTCCACGCCACTTTACGTTAATAAACAATGTAATGTGATTGCAGTAGCATATTACACCCAACACTGGTTTGGTCTGGTTTGTGTTTTGGCCTTCTGATATTGTTTTAATATTGTGTTTATTTTTTGTCATTTTTCCTTCCATGTTTCCATGCGCATGTCTGTTTTTAGTCATTTTATGTTTGGGGGTTTTTGTTTGGTTTTACTTCCTGTATTTATCTGCGCTGCTGTCATTGGTCTCATTTTAGATTTAAAGTCCTCGGTTCTTAATATTAGTCATCCATCTGTCTTGTTCTTGTCCACGTGTTTCCTACACTTTGCTTCTTGCCGGTATTCCTTGTGCAGTGTCAGTCTGCAGTACTGGTTTGTACGCAGTATGTTTATTAATTCCCATCATCCAGCCTCAATCTTTGCCGTGTACTTTTGTTCTCAAGACTTTTTGTAAGCCTCAGACTGCTGCAGGGCTTGTTTTAAGGGCTTGTAGAGGTGAGGACCTAGATGCAGGAGGCAGAATATTTCAGCAAAAAGTGAGGTTTGATGGCTGCTATGAAAAAAAAATCCAATAACAACAAAGTCTAAAAAGTAAAGGAATAGAAACCTAAGAGAAAAAAGGGTGAGGTCTGGAAACCAGGGACTAAATCCAAGAACAGGATGGCTGAAGAAGTGATACAAACAGATAGTTGTCTCATTAAACAACAGGAAAGTAATTGGTACAGGTGAAGATAGGTAGGATGGGGTTGACGTTCTCACAGAAGGAAAAAACAACAGAAAGTAAAAACATTGAGGTACAGCAGAAAACTAACCTTCAAAGTACTGGATGTGTAAAATGCGTGGTACTCTTTGATGCGTTAAAATCTTTTGTGGATTCACTTATTCTTAACAGAGCTGTTCACACCGTCCTCATAATTTTGCTGGATGAGTCTGAAGCGTTTATTTTTTTAAATCAACCAAGCTCAATTTTTCCAAGTTTTCGGCGAATAAACAGATCTGACCAATCAGACCAATACATTTGGCAGCAAGTGCACTCATATTCTGCAAATGCATGCTAAGTGCCTTAAGGCAACTGATGTTTTGATGTGGCATTATAGAATTAAAATGGAATTGAATTGAATTTTTGCTCAAAACTTGCACTGGTACTGAATATGGAATGACATGGTAATAGTAAAATAATGCCATTTTTCCTCGGACACACAGCTAGACATGCTCCGGGTCAGTTGGCTGTCTGAAATTACTTCTCTGCCTCCTCAGATGAGCTCAAACTGCCCCACTGACATTCTGAAATATGTACGAAAGCAGCCGTGATAGAGCTTCAACTCCTGGATCAAACCATGAAATTCTCCCTGCTGCTGCCTTACTGTGAGAACTGGATGAACCCAGAATCTCTGTTTTGTTCTTTTCTTGTTCAGAAACATCAGGACCAGATCATCATCAACACGCATTTTTTGAGGATTAATTTTTCACAAAAAGGTGATGCTTTTGGTGTGCATACACGTTACTTAAAAAGTTCAGAATTTTGTGCTGTTGTTTTTTTTCACAATGCACTCAGTGTGTCATGGCCTTAAAACAGGAAATAATCAAAAGACAAAAGCAGAAAGTTGAGGAGGAACAGGCCAAGACACACCAAAGGGAACTGAAATTATCATTACTAAAAATCAAGACATAAAACAGTAAAGACAAAAATAAAAAAACAAAATAATATAACAAAAACTTCCATTTTGCTAATTTAACCTCCTAAGACCCGAACTCTTCCACGACATGCATTTTTAATTTCTCTTTGATATTTGGGCATATTGGGGCCCGATGAATGTAAAAACAAAGAATTACCAGATTTATTTATTTTTTTACCTTATTTTTGTTTTTAAGAAAAATAAGAGCCACATATGAGGATATTTGTTTAAAATTCAGGTAAAAACTGATCAATTTAGAGTTGAAATACCTAATAATCTTCCCCTTTTATTACAACAAAGCTTCAACAAGCTTCCTGATAACATAGAAGTGCATTCAAGCACAGTTGTTAAAGTTAGCCTAAACTGATTTAGCATCAAGGACTGGAAACACTACACAGCAGGTGTGCTAAACTCCTTGTTACATAAACTGAAGCTTTTTGCTGCTTAATAATTTTACACTGGATTATTACTGTAGGAAGCGAGCTGGTTAGCCAGACATGCTAATGATCAGACTTTCTATCACCCTTATGCTTTGCTTCTTCGCTTTTCAGGATGTTATTAATTGTCTAATGTTCATGCAAAGTTTTATTCAGATTGTCCCAACCATTAAGGAGGAGATAAGGCACATACAGATCATATACATACATATGCTACGATCATCATAGTAAGATTATTTTTACATTATCATTATTTTAGTATTAGCCTAATTACCTTCACAGTACTATACATGATTCATGGTTACCTTTATGATATGACAGGGTCATCTGGATATTTCACTCTGAATAATGGATTGATAAAAGAGAAGACATCCATCCTGGATATTTAACACTTACTGTGTTTAGATCCTTGATGACATGCTAAATGGACATGGACATGGAAATGGTAAGAATTATAGTCAGCATCCTTCAGCCTTCTCTCTGTCATGAGTATTTTTCTCTCCCATTTATAACCTAAAGCTCCAAAGTTTCTGTCCGACTGCTCTGACTCTGACCTCAGTCGCTGGTCACATGTTCCTCCTGTTTCTTAAACAGCTAGCAGGACAAGGACCTCAGCTCCACAGCAGTGCATTTATAGCAGCAGTACAGCCGTTAACTTAATGAGAGTGGGCTCTACATTTTAACAATGCAGTTTTATGCCCTTCCTCTTTTCACAGCGCATCCAGAGTTTTATAAAGCATATCTTGCTAGCCAAAGGACACGACTTGCTTTCCTTTACTGATTACTCTCTGCAGACACTGTAAAAACTAATTGAATGGAGGGGTTTTGTAATAAGTGAATGAGATTAAGACCGTTTGACTCATTTTGAAATGTAAGTATTCACAAAATGTTTCCACTGATGATGGTGTGCTGTCCTACTACACTGGCGCTTTTTAAGTCTGTTATGAGTATATGTACTTACTTAAGATCATTAGTACTTTTTTTAAAGTACAAAACGGGGGTGCCGAGTTGAATTGTGTACCCTCGAAGTACTTTAAGCACTTCGATTAGACCTTTGGCTGTCTAGAAATGCAACAACAGCATCTATCCAGCAGAGGGAGGTGTTCTACAACATCTGAATACAGGAAATGCGCTGTCTCCTCATAAACTGGATCCCGTGGCTTGTCTAATTCTCTTGTGTGCTTGTTTGATGCTGCTCAGTCAGTTAGCATGGGAGGCTCAGAGTCTATTTAATGACCACGACAGCATTTTAATACAGGATTACAGGTTGTAAATGGGATTTTATCTGACTAGACAGAACGTGTACTTTGCGGCAGTCCTGACCGCTGGATACAAAGTTATCTTTTCTTGTACCTTTTTGAATCAACATCAGGGCAATATACAAATTATTCCAGTCATATACCGCCTTTTGCAACCCATGGATGGGAGATCAGCATGCACAGCCTTGATTTACAATAGGCTTATACCCCAGCTGAATGCAATCCAAGCCAGTCGACAGTTTAATTCAGCAGCGCAGAGTTTCACTATTCTCCCTTGAAAATCTCGCTTGTGATGCAATCCAGGAAAAAAAAAAGCTCTCTCCCACTCACAGTTTCTGACAGCAAAGGCTCCAGCTCCCAGTCTGGTCACATACCGCTTTGTTGTTGCAGTTAATAATATTTGGTAAGCAGATGATACTCTTGCAGCTGTTGACTCCCTTTAATCTCCTCCCTGACCTATGATGAGAGGCCAGAGCCTCAGGGACCTTTGTACCTACAGTATCTCCCCTCTCGTTTTAACAAGACACCTGAGATCTGCCCTCTGCACAAGGAATGGTGAAAAAAAAAGATTTCCCTCTGCACCGGCCCAGAAGAAATAGTGCTTATCAGCTACCTTTTCTAGGTTCTCTGTCCAGGTTGACAACAAGACTTTGCTAACGGTGTGTGATTACTCTTCTTTGGTGCATTCTATGTCTTTATAAGACACATTTAACATACTGAAATCTTGACCTTGGAAATTGTGCCCTTTTAATATCAGCCCCCTTTATTTCATATGACAGAATACCTCAGAACACTTCTAAGTGACAGTATTGTTTCACAGGGGTTAGAAATGGATGATTAAACACTGTACACACATTTAAGAAATGAATGAATGCAGAAAAAAAGGGATTTTAAAAACGCAGGGTCAGTTTAAGCTAACAGTAATGAAGTCACAGTTTTGCATCCTAAATCAGGTGAAACTAGCTATCAGACCTCTTCACTTCACAATTAAACTACTCAAAGAGTCCAGTTCTCTTTGTATTTCACTGCACTGAGCAGTCATCATTGTTGTACATAGCAAAGAGATATTGCTAAGATCATCTAACATTTGCTTAAGTGATTTACAGGGTCACGGTGCAGTTCCTCTGCACTAATGGCTATCATAATTGAAGGCTAATCTAGTGTGCATTTATCTATCTGTCCACCCATCTATCCATTTCCTGCCACCTATCTGCATTTAGTAAGTGGCCCAGACATACTTCCAGCCACATCTTTCTTTCCATGAGGCATCAAGCTGCCTTCTGAAGGCAAAATGGGTTACTTCATCCCCCTAGTGTGTTCTGATTGTGCGTCCAGTCACCCCGAAGACCTTGCACGAGTCATCCCGGGCTCCAAACTATATCGAATGACTGAACTCCTCACCTGACTCACTGACCGTAAAGACGTATCAACCTCTGTCTGCATGTCTAAACTCAGACAGTCATCCAGCGAAAGAGGCTTGTTTGGGTAAATTACAGAACGTCTTGGTTCATTTTTTCCTGTGACTAGAAAGATTCCATCATGAGGACTGTAACGTTGAACTGTGGATTCAAAGCGAGCATACTGAGTGTCATCTTCACACTCTGCTTCTTCTGACCACAGCTTGGTAACACCCAAAATTTGCTGTGCGATGATACACCTCACAGATTGTATGGGAAGACTCACTAATGAGTCATGAATCGACCAACAATCATCACTTGACTTGCTTGACCTCGTCTCTTTGGCCCCCGTCTTCATTGTTTCACTTTTAGGGCCCACTGTGTCCTTGGGCAAAACTTCAGCAAGTTTCCTCCTGTCGTCTTGGTGTCTACGTGGTTAAAATGAGAGACAAAAATGCTGAAGCTCTTTGTAAAGAGCTAGGGTAAAGAGGTGCTATATGTAAGTGCAGTCCATTTACCCTCCTCATCGCTCCTATCGGCATTGCTTCCAGATGCAGCCGCAGTTACTTTGATCAAAAACAGCTTTAAAAGCCCCCCTGCTTCATGCTACCTGTCGAGGACCAAATGACAAACAGAGAAAGCATCTAGCAGCCGAAGGGCCACATATTTCCCTCGAGAGTGAGCCAAGAACAAAACAGAACTTAATAGAAAGTCATTATCGGGGCTAGATTCATCAAACAATTGACTGCCAACACGACTGATTCAGCTCAGTTGTATTTATATGGCGCCAATTCACAGCACAGAGGCGAACCCCAGCGATTTAATTTGAATACGCTATTAGGGACACTAACTGATCACTTTTGGCTGGCATGTTGTGCTTGTGCTGCCACCTAGTGGTCACATCAATGCAGGTAGTCTTTACTGTGTACCAGCTGAGCTCTGCATCCATGCTCATTTTCCTTAAATACTGAACCAGGAAGCAGAAATTATAGGTAAGCATTTATTGTTGCTGTTATTTGTATTATTATTGCTCTATATGTAACCCGTGCATTCGTATATTACGATGTTTCATATTTCACCCACCAAAAAAGTAACAAAAAATACATTAAAAAAAATTAAAAAGAAGAAAACAAAAATCTGACGTCAGCCTGGCACAGATCATCACCTATAAACGCTGGAAGCAAACGCGTTTTGCTTTTCCACACGAGTATTTCAGCAGATCGAGCGCCCTTTTCCGCCGAATTATGCGTCTCGCCTCCTCGTCATGACAGCTAGCAGTGAGACTGAAATATTGCGCGAGAGTCGATGAGACTGCGCTCAGAGAGAGAGCGAGAGAGGGAGATTGAAAAGCAGTGGGATCTCCTTCAGTGCGGGCTTCAAAAATAAATGCCACTGCATCATCCTGATATTCACAGCCTTTCAGGTGTTGTTCCAAAAGCACCAGGGCTGATCGGAAGGTGCGGGCTCTGTTTTCTCATTCCGAGCTTTCTCTCCTCAGCATCAGAGACCAAGTGAAGAGAGAGAGGGAGAGAGAGAGAGAGCACCACGCAAGCGCGCAAAGAAGAGATTGGACACCTGATTTCGGTGGGGTGTCTTCGCTGGAGCGCTGTTTCGTGTTTTAAGTCAGTCAACCTGTAATCTTTTTTTTTCTTTAAAGGGGGCCGTTCGGCACAGCGGGGGCGCACACCGCGGATTATTATCAGCGCGGGCAAATGGGGGGAGAGAAAGAGGACAGATCGCTGCGTTGACTTTTGAAGCGACGCGCGAGTCCTGACGCTATAGCGTTACGCATTTATTTTCCTGTGAGTTCATTTTCCCCCCTCTCTCGTTCTCCCTCTCTCCTTCCCGCGTTTGAGTCGCACTCGCTGCTGCGTCTCCACCTGATTTAAAAAAAGAAGAAGAAAAAAAAGTCAAATATTCCGTGGAGAAGGAAACATAGCAGGGGTGTTGTCAGAGAGGGATGAGAGGAGGAGGAGGAGGGGGCCAGTATGAGGTGTGCTTTTTTTGGAAAAGCCGGAGAAAGACGGACACCGAGAAGGTGTGCTGATGTGCGGAAGCCTGCGACTGCGTTGCTCTCCTGAGAAATAATTGCGAGCCGGAGAGAAATGGCCTAGTTAGGAGATCATCGACACGCCGACGGGGGATAGAAAAGAAGAATCGTGCTTAGATGGACGGGCCATCATCATCATCCTATTCTTCATCTTAATTCCGGTGCTTGCATCGCGTCTTTTAGGTAAGCCATATGTTCACCACCAGCACCCAAACGTGACTGGAGATTTGCTGTCTACCGCGGGCTTCATGTGTGCGCAATATGTTTGGTGACTTCGCACATTGCGCACGTTGCCCGTCCTGACGCACTGTCAATACTGAGGAATGAGACTCCCATGTAAAATCCTCGGGCCACTTTGTTGCTATAGCACACATTTTCTTCCTTTCAGTGGGAGCCTTCTATTGGCCTTGCCTGTTGATAAGCTGTGGCATCTTAACGTGATCGGTCCACTTTGCGTATCCAAGTGGTTTTAACAGCGGGGAGATATCGCTGCGATTTAATTGGAGATCAGCTCAACATGCACGGGGACCGTCAATCAGACCGGCTTGCTATTCTCAGCCGGGGCTGCCGATCCCTCTCGATTGTGGAGGTATTGATTATTTTCTGATGATCCCTTTTTTTTTATCATTACATTTATTGATGACAGCTTAATTATTCGTCTGTGCTGCAACGTAACTCATCTCAAGCACAGTGTGTGACAGGCCTTGAACTCAGAAGACGTCTTCTCTAATCAACAAATTCACAACAGCTCTGACACACACACACACACACACACACACGCACACACAGGCAGTCAAAAAAAGCCTGTGCCCTAGAAGATGCAGATAGGATTGTGAATTAAATGCACATGCTGATGATCCAGGGAAGGCTCCATTAATATTCAGCGGTGGTTGGGCAGTGCTCAGTTAATGGCAGACAACAGGACCTCTGTTCTGACAGGTCATGGATGAGAAATGGTATATTTTCATTTTTAAAGGAATGAATGTGTGTTGGTCTTTCCCTCTCTCTCTCACACACACACACACACAGATATGGGGCCTGTAGCTACGGAGAAGTGACATTTAAAATCCATCAGAAAACCAATAAAGTGGTTTTGTAGACTTTTGAAGAATTTCGTATTACTCTTGTTGGCGTGCTGTTCAAATAGCTGTGATTGCTTTTCTTAGGCCAGCGTAACGTCAGCCTCGGCACTGGCATTTTAGGAGGCTTACTCAAAGACAGCAGAATGGAGCTGAAGACCGGGAAGCCTTGCCTGGGTTTCATCTTTTAGTGGGAATTTTGTTTCACTACATATCAGACAAAATAAAAAATAAAAAAAATAGCACGCTACAGTGTGGCAGAATTGTAGCATGACCATTCTTCTTCATATACACCGCAGGTAATACGTGTGCTTCATCTAATGTTTTTTTTTTAATCTTCAAGAACATACAGAGATTGCCACCATTCCCAGAGCACTACGTCCAATAAACTACAGTTAAGGGCCAATAAAGTTAATACTGTGGCGAGCTCGGTGTCAGTCGGTTTCTAGAGAGAAAATGGCCTAGAAGTGAAGATAAAAGGGACGAAAAGGAAAGAACGGCTGCTTAATGGATTGAATGAGAACACAAGGTGGGGGACTTACAATCTGGAACAAAATGTGTTAAGTCTTAATGTTTAATGAAGTATGTTTGGGTGAGGAAGGTGAAGTGCTCAGAAGTGTTCACTTTAATATTCTCTCTCCTCTCGTAAAGTCAGAGCTTCCTTGCAGCAGCACAGCTGTTGGGTTGTTTGTATAGATGTATTTGTTTGTTTGGATGATGCAGCCTTGTCACATATCAGTGCTTGATTCCATCATCATAGCCCAGAATTTTAAAACAATATGATTTTTATTATTATTTTTCTTACCTCTCTTACTTTAGGGATATTGTCTTTTTATTTTGCTTTTTTTTTGCTTTGATTTCATTTAATTTTGAGCTGAATTTCCTCATCAGTGCTTTGCTGTTTGACTGCTGCTAAGTGATGTCACTGCATGTCTTGAAATAACAGGTAGCAACATGGCAGCTGGTGAACAGGCTCATGCACGTTAGCATTCCGACCTTGCAAGCTGTTCTATGGTTTATGGGTTCATAACTGTAAGATTGAGGTGTAATAAGCGATGGTAAAATGAAGTGTCATTTGTTACTTCATGTTTGAGGTTGGCACACACACACACACACACACGATTGCTTTCATCTGGCTGCACAAGGCCAAAAGCCAACTGCATTTATGTGTTGTTTTTTTTTTCAGTTAGAACCTACATGTTACTCCATGTGTTATTGCACTGCGAGAGACAAGGCAGGAGTTTGTGATCACTGTCATTTGATTGTCTTTGATGAAAGAGAAAATGCACAAAAAAAAGGAAAATTCTATCAGGGACTTGGCCTTGGATGAGACAATTTTCTTCAAATACCTTCTGGGTTTACTTTTGTATTATTTGCTTGGAATGCTCAACGCTAAAATTCTGACTTTACAGCCACTTTAGATTATTTTTGGTGTCATAATTGTATTTTAGATTAACAATAGAAAAACAAAAACATAAACTAGAGAACTAAAGACATTACACACTGGGGGGAAAAGCCTTAATAAGGGGATACTTTGAAATAAGATACTTTGAATTGTGCAAAAATATTATATTTTCTAATGTATTTATATGTTTTCATATAATCCAGTTCAAAGTGCTCCAAGCAGACCTTGAAGAAGAGGCGGAAGATTTACACTTCCAAAACAAACAGTATGTTTTCAGGTTATGGCAAAGTCAGTGTCGTGTTTAAATCCAGAGAAGGTTTGATCACTAGTGTGAACGCTAGAGTTCGTTTCTGTTAAAAATACCCAACACAAAATAGCCTTCATTAGGGTAACGCACACCCAGTGCACTTAAACTGATTTTATTTGTGCAGAGTTAACATGCTCTTATATTAATGTTCAATATTTCCATGGATACTTCTTGGGTTTGACTCTCAGTCCTTTTTTTTCGAGTTGTGAGTGAGTTCCACAACGAGAGTCTTCAGGGTTGTGCACTTAGAGAAAGTGTTTATCAAGAGTCCAAAAATTCCACAAAAGAACCCTCATGCCGTTTACAATTGTACTGTGTGGGACTGACCTGAGCCCTTAGAGATTTATCAAGAACATTCTTCACAAGTCTGTGATTCTTGTTGTTCTGAACTTTGGGATTAGATGTAACCCATAGTCACTGCAGCAGTACACTTAATACCACTGACTAGCTGTCCATAAAGCTGCACACAGGACATCACTTCTTACATTTGGAGTCTTTAACACGCTAATGGTGGGGTTTTTAAAAAAATTGAACAATAAAAATCAGGACAAAACTGCACTAAAACCCATCTGCAGCTTGTTTATATTTGAATTGTGGGAGCTGTTACTATCCCCTCATCGCATCCCGTACCTTAGCCAAGTGTCTTTAACCCTTTTTGATATAAAACATTTACTGTATGCTGGGTTTAAACCTGTAGCTGCTGTAATGGAGGCTCGGAGATTTTATTTTCTGCCCGAAGATGTCGAGTCAGAGGAAAGGGAGGTTAAAATGACCCAGCTCTCAGTCATATCACGACCACAGAGAGGAGAAGCTGTAGAATAGCTTGACCTGACCCATTATCTGTGAGCAAAGTAAAGCTGGAGAAAACGCCTGTGCAAATGCCATGGTAACCATCTTGTGCAACCTCCTTTGAAGCAACATCACATAACAGTGATCCATAAGATAAGCCAGGATAAGGGCCGTCCTGTCTCGCGCGCTCCGAGAAGAATATCACGGCAAAACCCATTAAAATGTGCGCTAAGTTAATGCGTCTTTTTATTAGTGACACAGGCAAAAGCCCATTAAAAAGGGACACGTGACCTTTCCTGAAACACAAAGATCCACCTTTTAAATTCATCGCACGTGATCCATTAAGCAGCTGTAATATTTGATTAATTTTATTTTATTTATTTATTTTTGCAGTGGTGTACAAACTCCAGCTGGCATTCAAATATGACATGTATTCTTAAAAAAATTATATTATAATAAATATTCCTTTCAAGCAGTCTGTCAGTGATGGTTATTATGGAGCTGTGGGCTGTGTTGACATGAATGAGACACATTTGACATGATACTTTTTATTAGGGCGGCAGCCCATTTTGCTGTTATTTAAATGTCAGCTTCTACATTTTTAGATGGGGATTTGATAGCTGCTTTACGACACCGGCGTAGTCTCATCGGCTTGGAATACAGTGAAGGACACTGACGACAAGTGTGAAATACAGCAGAACTGCAGGAACTGTAGATAACCACTTGCTTTCTGCCACTGCTGCAGGATTGAACTGTTGCTCGGTGTAAAGTACACAAGAGTGTGTGATTCATGTCAGCTGGTGCTTGGGCAGTTCAATCACTGCTTTACAGGAGCCCAACAAATAAAGGTGAAGTCATAATTTGGGAAGTCAGTGAAAACTGATGCGGTGATTAAGAAGTCATTGTGTCTCCACTGTCCTTTTTGTCTCTATCACCAAATCAATATTTAAAGCTGTGAGAACGTGGCCAATAGAAAGATGCTAGGTAATGCAATGCGCTCTCAATTTAAAAACACAGAACAGCAATGATCAAACTCTGACCAGCGCTGAACGGCATACCGAATATTACTGATGTTTAAAAATGTTTTTCAAAATTCGGACAAAAGCAGCAGACGTTTTGCATTCGTTGCTGAAAAATATGAACCCCTGGGTGTGGATTTGATGAAAAGAGCAAGCTTTGAAGCATCACTTTAAGTGGCGAGCTTTAATGGGAAAATTGGAACTTTTTCAAATTTTGTCTTCTTTTGAATCTTGGTCTCTCACCTAAAACATGCACTGTACACAACATTTAAATAACTTTACATTAAACTTGCTGCCCTGTGTAAAAATTATCATCCCACAAGGATGATTTGTTGTATTTTATTTATTATACATTAAGTCACTAGATGCTGTATCCTGCTCAACTTGGTGTAAAAACCCATGTTAGATGTGCAAAATACAGCCAAAATTCTATGTATGTACTTTGTTACACTTTGAGTGTATTTTTACTGAATATCTAGATTTGATTACATCAGGTGAAACTTTATTAATCCCTGGGTTCCTCCGGGAATTCAGTAAGAGGTGTTCCTGACCGGGAATCGAACCCAGGCCCCAGCGGTAAGCACGCCTATTGCTAACCACTAGACTACCAGGGATCGACAGCAGGTGTATGTGAAATTTCAGTTTCCTAAATACAGTTCCTCAGTGTGCCACATGTAGGAGAAGCTGCTCTGCTGATGTGCTACATATGCTAGGATTTCTACTGTACATAGTGATTCATGGGTAATTCAGCTTCATGTAAACACCTAAATCATTATATTAGACCATCCATATTTTCACCTGATCATCTGTATCTCCAGAGCATGCTACTGCTTTCTACAAGCCAGCCTCTATGCTGCTTGCATTGTGACCATTGTTTTACCAGAAGAACAATGGCTGACCTTGACGATCATTTTCAGTTGAACGGAATATTCTGTTTGCATTACTAATCTTAGGACTTCCTCAACAACTGAAAATAAATTCAGCAAAAATACAGAATAACAAGACACGGCTCAGGTCGCTTGAAATGATTGAACATCGAGGACCACTGTGGTAGCATTGGGAGTTCAGATGCACCCTTACAGTATGTCAGGTAGTTCAGTCAAACACATTCAGGGCAGTTTATTGGAAGCAGCAGTCCACGTGAACTGTGTGAACACTGCTCTGTGTTATTCTGCTAATGATGATGAAGCCAAGTGGCATGGCGGAGTCTCTCTGGTGTACAAACTATGACAGGAGAGAACTGAAAAAGTCTCAAGAGCAGAAGTGTAAGCTTCACACATAATCAAATTTAGTAAACAACAACCTTCATCCAGTTAACTACTCGTATTCTCCTCATTTTTTTTTTTTTAATTTTTAAAGTCTGTACCGGCATTGAAACCCAGATTGCGCCTACCCCCATCTTTTATTCAGCTGACCTCACAGCAGTACCTTTGGAGTACAGGAAACCTCTCAACACTTTTGGGCATACAAATCATTCCAGCAGAATACATCACATACAGCAAGTCTTAGTGCTTTATGTAAGCTAACCCAGAAGATCATGACTGCAGCCATCCCATCTGTTAAGAGTACACCTTCCAGTGAACGTGACAGTCAGTGTTTAACTTTCTGTAGCTGTTTTGCGTTGTGTCACCTTAAACAGCACAGAGCGTATTTACTCATATGAATGATGCCCCCATTGTAAGACGATGAAGCAGGCCCGCTTTCCATGTTGCTGAACTCCGTGGGACCGGCTGCACGACTTATAGACGATTGTCCTGCCCATTATCACGCTCATTGATGAGCAAACATAATGCACCTGCTCTCTCACGCATATAACGTGTGATGTTTTTGTTGTTGTTTTTTTGTTTTCTATTCTAAATTTATTTTAAAATCTGCCACATTTCCAATATGATGCACATCTACATTACCAAATAATAGCTGCTCTTTAATGGATGAGTTTAAAATGGCTGTAGACAAGTTATTATAATATTGATGCGCTCTGGGTATCCATCGATTTATGCCAGAGTGTAATAACACTTGTTCTACAGTGTTGCATCTCAGACAGTATTACAGATTCCCCTGGCAGCAGGTTTTCATGAAATATAGATGTAAAACATATGATAATGGCTTCCTGAAGATCAAAAGAAAAGCATATTTCTTGCAGCCGTCACCGATTGGTCTTGTGCATTACTGATAATGATTCCTCAATATGTTGAAGTCCAGATTGCACAGTCTGGATTTATCTTTCAGTGTCTGGTCATTGTTACGGTGCTATTTTGAGGGCAGCGAAAGATTTGCAGGCAATTTGCAAAACACAGTGTGACTTTTATTGCAGCAAAGCCACAGGAGTAATATATTTACTAATGAATTTAGCTTTGACAGCAGTCTTTCACCAAAAAGCTCTCCGCTAAACAAGATAATGGTAATTAATGGGAGATCTTTCCCTTCAGATCAGTTTTAATTTCGGCTCAGAAGCATTGGCTCTATATTTAGTTTTTTGAGGAGGAGCCGCTAAGGACCGGTGTACATTTTCAACTCCTCGGCAAGGTGACCTCCTGCTGTTGTGTGAAAAAACCTACTTCAGATCGTGATTGTGCCTGATCGTAAAAAGCTGATTTTTCTTTGGATCCTTACTAAAACGATGTGAGGTTTTTTGCTTGCTCTTTTAGACCACAACATTTTCCCTTTCAGTAACTTAAGTTAGATTAAGCCTTATGCAGTGAAAGCACTTGGTTAAAGGTAGATCCAGCTTTTGTAGTAGTGATTGTTATTTCACTTTTTATTTAAGTCTAAGGGTGGATAAATGGAGGTTAAAAAAGTAAAGAACGGGAAAAGAATCTTTCGACTACGTTATGAGTGTCAGTGTTGCATAGCTTGTCCACCAGAGGGCACTGTGCAAATTCACTGTTCGCAACAAGTGTTTGTAATCCTACAAACACAACAAGCTGATCTGAGCAGTCGGGCAGAGCAAAGCGTAAATGAGTAATTAAATAACTACACGTAACAAGTGTTAGATTTGTTGTGTTTATGTTTTGTGTGTCTGAAAAAAGAATTATCAGGTTTAAATCAAGAATTATCGGTATTGGTGTTCGTCCTAAAAGTCCTAAATAAGTCAAACAATCAGAATATACAAGAACCTTATTTAGCAGATATACAGTCCACCTAATATCAGTTTCCATGCCATATCATCCAATCAGATGAGTGTATTTTTAATTCCTTTGAGGCAAATGTATTTTATTGTATGTATTTCAATTATTCAGACTTTTCTGAAGAGAATGAAAATGCTACGTATTACTGCGTGAGCTGATATTTATGGTTTTCAATGCCATTTTCCCTTTTCGGTGTAAAAAAGGGTAAGAAAAAAACAACCCGAAAGACTCAATTTGTTATTCTTGGGATCCCCTGCTGATATTGCAGGAGTAACTGCATTCACACTTATAGAGCTCGCCTGGTTTAATTTTCAGAGGAAAAAGGCTGCCGCGTTGCCAAAGAGGAGAAAACGCTACGCAGGTTATCCAATCCAGCCTTGTTTTAAAAAACATTTTAATTATTCATTTGTTTGGATGTGCAGAACACAACTGGCCTACAGTGCATTACCACAGCAGTTAGGGAGATGGGTTTCAGCAGCGCTGAAAGACTCCAACTAAACAAACAAGAACATGCGAACAGAATGGATGCCATGTACTTAAAAACACAAGACAGTCATTGAATTCCAAACAGGGAGACAGTAACACGCTGGTGTAATCGCATCAAATGTTTCAAAGCATCTGAGCAACTAAACAAACACCTTTGCTTGTGTAAAGACTTATTCAGTATTGAATGAAAAGGTTTATTGATACTCATGGTTTTGGATTTGAATTGGTTACAAAATTACCGTGTATTATCCATTTCAAAATATATGTTTTTGCTCCTATAGTATTATAAATGGTTTTGTGTCATTCTAAGTAAAATCTTGCTCATGCTGGACTCTTTACCATTACTTTATTAAGAAGTTATCCGCCCAGTTTCAATGCTGTTACCAGCTGTTAGCCCAACATACATATTACAAGTAAGCAGGCTCCCACTATTACCTATAAATAAGCCCAGACGTTATCTGCTAAGAAAAAGATAATGAAGGAGACACAGTGGTTGTATGATGTCTGTGGGAATGCTATTGTAAGCTAGCGAAAAGAGCTTTTTAACCTGTACGTTACAATGTCAAAAAAATCCCTAAAGCTAAGCAAGTACTTTTGGTACCTGAACCTAAACAAGCATTGTGTGGAAACCAAAGCAAATCAGGTAAAAAATGATTTGAAACAAAAAATATTCTAAAAGATTTTGCTAAACCAAAGTTTAAATTTGACATGGTAACATTTCTTCATAAAACTATGTGTAGATGCTGTTGCGGTCTTTTCTTTCCATTCTCACTTCAACAGGAGCTTCTGTGCACAGCATTACATCTACTTACCACCCAGTCTTAGTATTACAGCTCCATTTTCCTGCTTTTCCTGTTGCACTTCATGTTATGTCTTTTCAAATCTTTCAAAACATCCGTGGTTCTCTCCAAATACACACTTCATTGTCAGCATGTGATCTCTGTAGCATAGCCTTTTTTTAACGGACATAGTTTTACACAAGAAAGAACCACACAATCTCCTAATGCTCCTTATGTGTATTATTTCCCCTTGAGAGTGTAACTAAAATTCAAATTGTAACACCCATTAAAACATATCATTTTAAATCCATAATAAAGAAAAACCTAATCACATTTTTGTTGTAATGTTCAAAACACAAGTGGCTAGACTTTGATTATATGATAGTAAAAAGGCAAGGCCATGCTTGTTACTGTGACAACACAGATTGCAGTAATAGTTCAATTAAGCATACGCTCAGTTCACATTAAAGTGATTTCACCCAGCAGGGGTATGTTTAGTTAGACCGGGGGCAGTTTACATAGACAAGGAATTACCGAGAAATGTCAGGCCATTTTCTCTGACTTCTTGTTGTTGTTTCTTTGAGCGAGGTCTCATTATTCGCAAGGTTACCTGAAAGCATTCAATCAAAAAAGACGAGGGCTTTTGGTACTACAGCTCCATTTTGTCGGCCTTGCAAACACACCACCAGGGAATTCTTGTCAAATCCTTCCTAACCCGTTTGACAAAAAGAACACGTTTAAGCAAAAACATAAATGACTAGCGCCTGGAGTGTTGGTGTTACTACCAGGTTATCCCCATATCCCGCTGTCACACATACAGTAGACCACTGTTGATGTGACATGTTTAACATCTTAATACAGGGCTGTGTTTAATTGACTGAAAACAATTATGATCGGTGAAAAATATTTTCTTTCATTCTTTTCAACATGGGCTTCACTGTAGTTTGATATTAATTTTTTAAAATAATATTCAAAACTCATTAAAACTTTACAGACTAGTCTATCTAAGAGTAAAACAGAACTGTGGCTACTTGGTGAATTTGAATATTAATGCTTAGTCCTTACAAGCAAAATTTACGTTTACTTGCATATTAAACTGACCAATGCTCTAAAGTAAATAAGAACATTTTAAAAATGTGCGATAACATGCTGTTCTGGTTCTGATAAGTCAAGATTGTTGCCTCCTAGAAAGAGATTCTTCTCTCTTTTCGTCCGTGGCTTATGAAATCACGGTTAACAGCCATGCTACTTCTCCTTTGACACTACTGAAATTGAATTGGTTTGAAATGAGCTGCGAGGGAAACTTTATGGCAGAATGGCCATTTGAAAATATGAACAGCGCAGGCAGAAAAGTACTGACGAGTGACGTGTTATGAAGGTAGACCGCCATGTGGAAAGTGAAATGAAGCAATGACTGTGATGTAAAAGTGCTGGCCTTTGGCTTTAGGGACATTTGAGGTCCACAGTAGGTTTGTACAGCACCAGGGTTTGTATCACTGTTTTAGATGTGTAAATCCTTGGTTAGATACAATAGAGGAAACCAGACCAGACGGGAACTATTCAACCTATGCTAAGAGTATAATTCTTTCCTAGTTATGGTTTGACATGCTGTCTTCAAAAACTATCAGTGTGATTTAAGACCAGGAGGAAGAGCTCTAACATGACAGCCAGCAAACCACTCTACCCTAACTATCAGCACCTGCCTGTATTGTGGCCATGGCTCATTTTATCTTTCCACCATTCTCCTCACATTATTTCCCAAGCCTTCCCCTTTGTGCTAACTTTGGCTTCATATCTTGTTCTTTCCATCTTTATTCCTTGGGATATTTTTCTTGTGCTATTATTATTATTTCCCTTTTTCAGTTTTGTTGGCAGAAAAACTATCACGTCATCTGGAATCCTTTTAAGAAAGAACAGATTGTTTTTTATTATTTTAAGTTGATGCTCTTAATCCAGTGAACAGTGTTTTTAAGATAAAAACAGCTAATAACTATAAGACCTTTAATATTTTAATTAAGATTAGTTTTGTAATTGATATTTTTTTTAAATTTTTATTTAAAAAAACAACTGGGAAGCCTGCAAAGTTAGTATTTAGTACCACCCCTTTGGCAAGCACTACGCTTGTCAGTAAAGAGACTTGCAGTTCACCCTTTTATACCTAGTTACGCTAATATTCCCGAGACTTTGTGCATATTTCTAATCACAGTTGTCATAGGCATGGAAAACCTTCAACTTATTTGGTATTTTTTAGGTAGTCCGTTGTGGATTTTGAGTTGTTGTGTATTCAGCCTTTTGACAGACACTGAATTGCTTGGTATTTAACTGAGCCCGTGCTTCCGTCTACCAGTGAAGTGTTCCTTGTTTCACTGGCTGCAACACAAGCCCAAAGCATGATCGATCCATTCCCGTGTGGAACATTTGGTGAGCTCTTGTTTTCATGAAATTTTGCACCCTTCTTTCTCCTGCAGGAATGGTTTTCTACTGATGAATGTTCCATAAAGGTCATGCTTGTGCAGGTGTTGCTGCACAGTAGAACAGTGCACCACCACTCCAGAGCCCGC
Organism: Oreochromis niloticus; assembly: GCF_001858045.2. Lineage (NCBI taxonomy): Eukaryota > Metazoa > Chordata > Actinopteri > Cichliformes > Cichlidae > Oreochromis > Oreochromis niloticus. The sequence goes on from NC_031975.2 coordinate 8,583,454, forward strand.
TAAACCTCCCTAAAGGTCTTCTTTGAGTCAAATAGGGGTTTTGATTTGCCTTTCTAGCAATCCTATGAGCAGCCAACTTGACCTCCTATTTCAGTTAACTTCTATTTCTTAATAAATCTTCAATAGAAAGAGCTTCCTAAAAATGCAGTGCTATTTTGTTTTCACATTCCCATCTCAAGTATGAGAGGGAACTGCTTAGAGGTGCACAGCTGCTGATTGTTGGGACAAGATTTGAGGAGTATTTCTAAAGCTTTGAAAATTGGATCATCTGGCCTTTCTTACTAATGACTAGTGATATATCATAAACTGAACAAGCTAAATGAGGTCTTATGCTTCTCTTACTTTGCCCTCCTTTGCCTTTTTTCAAGCAGAAATTGTATAAAATTGTACGAAACGAAAGTGTTGTTTGACGGTAGGGCTGTCCAAAAATAGACACTCAGATACTAACTGAAATAATGATTGAAACAAAAAATTTATATTGGACCACTGATGCCAACAACAAGGCACATAGCCCCTCCCCTCACTAGCTGCCAAATAATCGACCTTCATAACAAGAGGCCAGTAAAACTTCCATTTCAGTAACACTGTACAAGTACTAAACATTTATCACAACATTTTTTAGAGTACACATGTAAGCATTAGCTGTTTAACTGTTAGCAATTTACTCGATAGCCACATTATCCATCTATTAAGTTACCATTGAGGCACCGTTGAGGCAGTGGCTTTATAAAAAAACAATAATGTCAATGCAGGCAGCCAACGTTGTCAGCCAACTGTACCCACCTGTAACCTTTTTTTGTTTTGTTTTATTTTTTGTTGCTCTCAGACAACTTGAAAATAGTGTTGCTATTGATGGTGTTGTTTAATCTTCTATTTCTTTTAAATCCTCTTCATTTTTGTAATTTTTTGCCTGTGCTATTGAAAACACTGAAGTGTCCAAGTATCTGTATCAGGTTTGAAATGCTAACTTTGCTTCACTGAGTCATCATACTATTCTACAAAGATGCTTTTTTTTGGCCATTATAAACACCAAGTAAGGAGCAGATAGAAGAGAACCTGGAAGTGTGGAGGTACATCAGTGCATACCTCCACACTTCCAGGTTCCCTTCATGAGAGATTGCATGTATGTGAATGAGAGAGCGACAGGTGGAAAGGTCAAGAGTGAGATGTTAGTGACGTGCTATGATGTATCAGGTTGAATGCAGCTTGAGATGGTTTGGACATGTCCAGGAGGGATAATGGATATATTAGACAAAGGATGTTGAATATATGAATATGAAAGCAGATTAAACACAAAAACATAGGAACAAAAGAAATGTTTCATGAGATAGTGAATTAGTGCTACTAATCTTTGGTGGCCACCTGGTGAATGCATTAGCTTCTCTTCACTGGCTGGGTCCTGAAAACCTCACACTACTATATGATCCAAATGGACCTCTCCGGTCTCAGACTGTGGACCTACTTGTGGTTCCATCTCTACTTTTAGATTTAGATTTAGAGCGTTTCTTTTTAGCAAAGCTTATAGTTAGGGCTCAATCAGGTGAAACTGAATCCTTCCTGGTTTTACATGATGCACTGAGGATTTTTCTTCACTCATCTGTTTTCTTTTCCTGTGTGTTTATGTAACACTACTACATTTAATCATTACCAATAATTCTAAAACATTTATTTTTTATAGTTTGTCTCTTGTCCTGCCCACACTGCCTCCCCCCCAACTGGTCATAGTCAGAAGCCTGCTCGTTCCTCAGTGTGGTTCTGCTTGAGGTTTCTTCCTGTTAAAAGGGAGTTTTTCCTTTCCTCTGTCACCAAGTGCTTGCTCAAAGTGGTTGTCTGATTGCTGGGTTTTTCTCTCCAACATTGTAGGGTCTTTACCTTACAATATAAAGCGCCTTAAGGTGACAGTTGTTGTGATTTGGTGCTATACAAAGGAAAGTGAATTAAATAAAATTGCAATTGATACAATATGTAATATGTATTTGGATACAATACAAATACATATTCAAAATATTAAACAGTGAGTTTGGAATATTATTCTCATGTAATGTTATTTTTATAATTGTTATATTATTAGTGATTTGTATAGGCTTTGACGGCAGTTTGTTTTACCAACTTGCTACGCATTCCATCCAGACATTCACCAAATAAAAGGAAAGGGATTTGCCTGTCAGTTGGATGTGGATGTCACAGAGGGTGATGAATTAGTCAGACGTGCACGTTGCCAGTAAAATGTTCTTAACACACCCACATCAAGAGCATGAGACAACCATTTGCAGCATTTTCATTGGGAGTCAGATACTTTGGGAAATAATAAAATGGGTTGTAGCTTGTCGGTTTACAAACTAGAGGCTGACACATTACATGAACATTCAGTGATCACATTTTAATTTGGCCAAAGTAATTGCAGGCCCATTCTGAGATTGATAAAGTTTGAGTTTCTTGTTTTGCTACTCTCAAGCTGTTTTTTTACTTTCCTTCAGTAGAATCAAGACGAAAGCTGATTGTAGATTTGTTGGGGGGGGGGTGTAGCGTTGAACGTGCATGCCCAGAGGAATGCAGGATAGTTAATTCAATTTCATTCTGAACATCTTGTAAATTTGACCCCTCTAGACACATTTTCTTTTGAACTGTTTTCAAACTTGCGACTGTATTTTTTTTTTTTTTCTGAGCTTGAAAACGATCGTCTTTCTCATCTCCAGGCACCATGTGTCAGCAAGATCGGACAGTCATTTTTAACATGGTTAAGCGGCCTTCTCTATTTAACTTAGTTCGCCATTCTTTTCTTGAATGAGCTTTAAGCCTGAGGCAAAGCAGCTGTCAGACTGCTCCTTCAAACTGTGTGTATCGCCCACAGACACTTATACACATGCTAACACAGCTAGCATTTCACCTAGATCATCGCTAATTAGTGTGTCACCAGATTGTGCTCACTACTTGGCCTCAATTTGGCAAATTCTCCCCCAAACACACTTAAAAAAAGCAGATAAATAAAAAGTAACAGCCCCTAGAGGCAACAGCGTTCTACTATAACACATTTCTAAAGTTCCGCTGCCAGTTGATGTCAAGATATCATTCTCTGTTTGATTGTTTATTGTGTTGTATTTGTAGATGGGTAAGATAAATGGATTTCCATGTGATCCACATGTGTTAAGCGGATAGAGAAACTGTTGTTACCAACAGCAACATATTGATTTTTTGGTCCAGCGGTGACAGAGGGCCTGTTGTCTACCATCTCCTATCTGCTCCGACTGCCTGCTGCTTGATGATCCTCACCGCAGCTTTAATAACCCGCATCAATTCTTCATTAAGGCCCCTTTAATTGACTTCTCCTTGATCATTTGTCAACATTTTTTTTCATCTTAACCTGTGTTTTCATATTATTTATCAGGATTAGTCCATGAAGAAAAATAAAGGTGTTTAATTTGCTGTGATTTGAGCGCTGTATTGAGCTTGGCCTTTCTTTCCCTGTCAGGATTTGTCCAGAAAGCCTTATTGCCTTTTGAATTGGATGTTTGCAGTTATATCTTGGTTTGATTTCAATTACAATAAGTGTAAAGTGATATTTCCTTGAGGATATCCCTCTGATTTTTCTGGCTGCAGTGAGATGATGATGGGAACGCAGTGGCAGATGGAGCGGCCATGGTATCTGATTGAGCTGCTGTTGGAGTCTGGAGAGCTTATGGTAAATGGAATAAATTGTAGGATGAAGTTCAAAGCCTCCATCAGCACTAACAATGCAGCAGTTCTCCGGAATTATGTGGTCGCTATAAAAATTAACACAGTGACAAGAACTTACAACCTAAAACATTTCTCTGACAGATTAACCTTTGTCTGGATCTCGCTCTCTAGACCAGATTTGTTACAGAGTGATTTAGTTAGAAATCATGGCAGACTTTCTATGAAAACATGTGCACAAAAACTTAGAGGAAATTACTTTACATGGCATTTAGTTCCCATTTATGTGTATATGTTTCAGTCAATGACAGTGATGCTAAGGCATTATAGCAACTGACTGTAAAAATTTTGTGCCTGCTGTAATGAACGCAAAAACAAAGTGCTTTTTCAGAATTTGCTACAATGTAATTTTCTCTTAGGGTTCTGCTAGAGGAAATGCCATCTGATTATTAAAAATGAAGGGTTGATCCCCTTGGCAGCATGAGAATACTCAGGATTGGCATGGTTGCAAAGTTGTCATTTGGTGTGATCTGCTCCTTAATCATTGCCAAGTGCTTGCTCATGGGATGCCACCGTTGGGGTTTTTACCTTGCATCATTAAGAGCATTGAGATGGCTTTTTTTCTGTGAACCATTGCTATATAAATAGAAGTTGTAAAGTACAGCTGAATTGTCTTGGCCCAAATATTCATTTTAGCCAATAAGGCTCCCACTCCATCCAGAAGAGGGACACGTGTTTGCTGAAGTTTAGATTTTGATTTTAGAGTCAGTAAAGCAACCTTTGTTGTTTTGTTGCTAGCAAGCTAGCTATCCACAGCTGATTCAGAGCAACGGTCATCCTACAGGAAATACTTCCCAAAAGTGTTGCAACTGTTGGTTGTCCAAATTCTTTTTGAAAGTGAATGTCTGTGGCTACAAGTGTCTTTTATGTGAAAATTTTCCTTACTGAGATGGCATTAAATATTGGGCCTGCTAGCTACATTAAGAACTTCCTAGCTTCGAAGCTTCTCAGATTGAGGCTTGTTTTTCCTTTTTTGCAGGCTTTATAATGATTTCAAGTTAGTTGTGATAGACAGGGGTGGACACATGATTCATCTTACAACAGCTGCTAACACCAACTTCATAGATGGTTTTATAGAACAAATCTGAAGAGATCTGTGGCTCATTCTTTCTTTCTGTCACTAACCGGAGTTGGAACATAGGCTAACTGGTAAATTGAAAGTATACCGATACTATTTTGGTATTTGGCACATCTAAAAATGTTATTCTGGTTATTGTTTATTACCACTGTAAATATTAATAAGTTTAAGAAGATGAAGAGAAAAAGAAGATTTTAGTGAATACATTAAATTATAGTATTTCACCGTCAGTTGTTTTAAAAAAAAAATAAAAACACCCTAGGCATGACCCTTCTGTGTAGAGTTTGCATGTGAGTGTGTGGTTGACTGCCTCTCTGGGGTAACCCTGTGATGTAATGTCAACCTGTCCTGCCGCTCAGTTCAGCTGGGATAGACTGCGGCACCCAGAGGGCTCTAAACTGGATAAGCGGTTAAGAAAATGGATTGATAGTTGGGTCTCTAAGCAGATGAATCACATGTAATTGTAGATGACAAGAACTGCATAAAACTCACCTGTAAGGACCTTTAAAAATGGACTAACATCTTCAGTAATGGATTGTCAAATCAAATGAACGTTTCTAATGGTGGCTTTTGAGAGAATTCCCAAAAGCCACCATTAGAAAAGAGAGAGCTGCAACTTCCAGGAAGAGCGAGAGCTGCAACTTCCAGGAAGTTGCAACTCTTTTTTTCCCTCATACCCTGAATTACCCTGTGCACCCTGGCAGGCTGTACACAGAGGAACTGGAGTGGATTTTGGGTAGCTTCAGCACCTCGTGTGAAAAAGGGATAAGGCTCTTTGGCCGAACCTACATATGCAGCCTGACAAGTCTAATCTTCTAGCCTCTCAATTCATCAACAAGACAACTTATTCTTCCCCGGTCAATTTAAGGTTAAAGTGAACATTAAGCAATGTAATCATCTGGTTTAATCAGAAAAGAACAAGAAACATGGCGAGGCAGACAGCATGTATGAGTCACCTGCTTTCTTACATTACATCATGCCAATGCGTTCCCACTTAAACCCAGTTCCCAAGATATAAAGATATATCTTATATAAGAAATACTTTGTAATTACTTAAACAGTTTTGTGTATGTCTTTTTCCCAGCTCAGTGAAAGTTTTCTTGGGTTACATGTGCAGGATCTTTAAGTGTACAGGCTTTAGCATTGTAGCTCGGGTTTAGTCGAGTTCTACTTCCTTTAACCCTTTAAAGCCAAACACAGAGCCAAGTCTGCCAGAGCTTATCTTTACATTATTACATGCTGTATTGCCATTTTTGGAGCATTTCAAGTTGCTATCCATCAATACAACCATTATATCCCAAATTTTAATAATATGTATGCATTAATAACACAACTTTGTAAGCTATCTAATATTGGTAGAACCAATAGCCCTATTAGATAGCTTATATTGGTAGAACTAAGTAAGTAAGTAAATACTACAAATGTAGATTATTCAAGCCTAGATTACCACTTCAGTTCCCACAGCAGTTTCCCAAAATCTCCAAGAAAAGAGCTGGTATATGTAGCATGCTGCTAACTCGCAAAGATGCTGTTGACGGGAATAAACAAAAGCCACACTTCTGCGAAAAAGGACTTCTCTTTCTCATCAAATAATGGTGCGTTTAAAAAAAAAAAGACAACAGATTGCTGTATCTACATTTTGCTGGATGCAAGTGAAGACAACACAGAGCCACCAGAGGTTCATTTTCTCAGCACAGAGACAGTAGATGAGAGATAAGAAAGTTTAGTCAAAAACTCAGCACTCTGTTTCTGGCTTGCTAAGCTGCTTGTCATCCACAGATGTTGACTAGCAGAGCAGAGCAGCTTGACAGCTGAAGTAGTGCATGTAGTTTTAACAGTCAAAGTGGAAACAAAGCAATAAAAAATCCCAAGGCAAGCATTTTCCTCAAACACCACCATTCAGCGAAAGTTTTCACAAACCACTCGGACCATTTCGTTAAAACATACCCATAAAAGTGTCCCACAGGCAGGGAGGCATTACCTTCTCAAATAGCTTCAGCTGACAGGACTACCTATTATATAAAACAGAAGAGAAAACAGCTTACATCAGCCTGGTGATTTGTGTGTCAGTTTATCTCATTTTATGCGTGGAGATGCGCGCTCGATGCCGTTCCAGCTCACGGATGGTTGACACGAACAGATGTTAGATGTTAGGGTACTACCATTTCCAAGCCACATGTGAGACCAATTTGTACTTACTGTAGTCTCTTCTTGCATGCAACATCTGATGCCTCATTGGATTTTACACGTCTGTGTGCATATGTGTGCATATCATTGCTAGCACGTGCAGAGAGGCAAGATAGTATATAAAGAACAATCTGGCGGGCTGCTAGCATTTGACCCACCTATGCAATCCTTCCCAGAAAGGACATACCTCTGTGTGCATCCTTGCTGGGCATACTAAGAGGTGCTCTGACCTTGGGCTTGTGCTATATGTTAAGTTACATTTACCGACAGAATACAAACACAGATGGCTGTTCAAAAATCAAGATGTGTACACAAATATAGAAAATGTAAGCAATGAGCAGTGACAGCATCTGTTGTGTAATCAGACCCTATTTAAAGTTGCAACCTTTACAAAGGCGTTCTTTATAGTGTGCATATATATTCATTTTTGTGTGAGCCTGTGTGTGTGTAGTACTTCAGTTTCTGTCTGCATTTTGTTTTATTCTCTTGGTCTCACTAACTTCAAATATTACTGATCATTTGTAGTTTGAGACCAGTTGTCAGGATTTCCTTTTTGTTTCTGTGTTTTCTGAAGCTTGTTGTGGTTGTTTGAAGCCATCTTTTTGCATCTGGAAAATCCATCTCCCTGCAGTTTTAAAGCAAATTAAATGGAAAACTCAACTGGGTTTGTACATCAAAGTCTGTTTTGAGGTCTTGGTGACTAGAACTACATATGTGCAAAAAAGCTTCTAAACCATTTGTAGTTTCACAGAAGTCTGACAGCTTGCCTCAACCGAGTCACTGTTAGTTGGAAATAAGACTACATATATGAAAATATACATTGTGGCCTTTTGGAATTAGAAAGAGGTGAACTCATTGAACCTCAGAAGGCTGTTCCTCACCCCTGCTTCAGCATTGAGTTTACTTCACTTACTGCCAGCATTGCTCATCTAAGACCTCAGCCACACTGGACTAGAGACCAGTTGGCAACCTCCTGGCAACTTCTGGTTGCTAGGGAAAAATAAGTATTCCACAACCAGTTGGCGAGTAAAATAATTCACAAAAAGGGCTCTGCACCTAAGATCTCTTTGTCATTGTTGAGTCTCTGGCATATTTCTGCCTTCGCCTTTAATTTGCATGGAAATTGTTTGTAAGAACTTGCTAACTAACCACTGAGCTAGCTCCTAGCAAAATAAGAAAAGCAGTTATGACCACTGCAGTTATTAGCCAATAGTAATCTCTCTATCTAAAAAGAAAGGACAGATGTTTGTGAATATTTAAAAAGTTTTTTATCCATTATGAAGCTAGCTTTAGAAGTGACAGACACGTCTCTAAGAGACAGGTAGAAGTGCGGTGTCAATCCTTATCTTCTAAATAAGAAAAAAAAAGGCTAAATAAAATGATACACTGTTCCTTTAAGTGTGCTTTGCTTAGTCAAAAATGCTAATACCAAAATGAGATGAGCAATTTGGGGAATGAACACGTCTCATCCATTTCTCAGAGTTATTCCACAACTTTAGTGGCTTCTCCAACCACGCAGTCTTACCCCCTCACAATGAGTCTTTGCAGCACAATTTAGAGTCATGTACTGTGTATAATTCACATTAATCTTTTTCTAAGTTGGATTTTCAGCTTGACTATGTCTGCACACCAACTTTTCCGATGAGGATTCAGGGTGTCCTTACAAATCGTACCTCCTCCATGAAATACCGTAATAAGGCTTTAATCAAGTGGATATTTTTTCCACACAGCTTCTCCTTATTTTGTCATTATGTACATCACTAACTTTAAACATCCTATGATATTGCACCCTGTCTCCGTGCTATATTTAACTATCAATCCCTGTGCCTGCTGACTGGCAGTGGAGTGTGGATACTGTCGGGTTGTGGGCGGAGGGATGAAGTGGTGTTCAACCAACAGTTAGCACCACATAAAGCCTTTATCACACCTAAACGGCTCCGTCTCCCAAAGCCACAGTGAGATAAGCGCTGCCCATTCATCTGTAATGATCTGGAAGCACGAAGGAACTGAACTTGTGAGAAAAAGGCTAACTCTGACACATGGCTGAAAAGGGTGGAGGGCCGGTGGGGTTTGTTCATGCTTTAAAATCATGCATGAGCCTGTGTTTACTTTTTTATTATTTATTAGCTTATCATACAATTATTTGTTTCATATAGGTTTCAAAGTCCTGTGATTACTGGGAAGATGAAAACATAAAGTGCGGCAGCATTACACATTAGTCATTGAAAACGTTCCCTTTGGTATGAAATTTAAATGTTTTTGAAGCCACGTTGAATATTCTCAGATAAAACCCTGGCTTCACATGCTCATTATAAACTTCTGTTTTCAAAAACCCAAGGTTTGGACTTTCATAGCATGTTAGAGTTCAAGTTTAAAATATCTCAAGTATTTCTGAAAGCATGTGAGGGCAGCAAAGGGCTGTAACTCTTGTGCAAAAATCCTAACAATGATGTTACTTTCTCCCTTTGCGTTTGATTCTGTCTAACGGTCTCGTAGCTTAACGTTTACCAAACGAGTCAACGAGTCACCACCAAATACAGAATGAAGAATCTGAAAAGGCGACGCTAATTTATGTAACACAAATTCACAACGGTGAATGTCATTGCACTTTGTACTGTTATCAAAAGACTTTAGAATATGACAGACAAAAACCTAGCAGTTCCCAATGAGCAAGCACTTGGAAAAAGTGAGGAGAAAACTTCCTTTTAACATGATGAAAACCCTGAGAGAATTCTAAATACAGCCTAAATCCATTAGGGAGCCATCGCACAACATGTAGCAACTGCCAAGATAATTTTGAGACTATTCAGAGTCTATTCAGATGACACTCATGAGGTGCAGTCTACACACAGTATTCTTCCATCTTATTAGCAGAGCGATGAAAATGCAGCCTTAAAATATAAGGAAATGGTTTAAATAGATGTTAGCCAAATGTTTATTACATTTAAATAGGTGACTAACATGACAGTTTTGTTCGGTGCTTAATGATTTTCACCCTGACTAGAACTATTAAATGTTGAGCTAGCATGACAACATGTTATTTAAACACTTATTCTGAAAGAGAACATGAAGTGTATAGCCATGCTAGCTGCTAGCAGTGTGTTGAGCTAAGTTATGCTAATGTGTGGAAAATACATCCAAATATGATTACTGTGATGGTATAAACTGGCTAAATAACTCTGACTTAAATACAGATGACACACTGTATAATATCTGGTTTAAGTTCTGTGAGATAGTTAGCACAAGAGTGCATCCTTCTGTTTTGCCGTGTCTCTTGTGGCTTTATAAAACAGCCTGACCTGACAGAGCTTTTATTCACATGCCTTTACTCAAACCTGCAACCTGTCTGTGTCTTCCAGGTTTAATTGGTATCCCAGCTGCAGCTCTGGACCCTTCAGGAGCTCCAAAGAGGAAGACAGATGAGACCACAGAGTCTACTGGAGAATGCTGTCTGGCCCTCAACCTCACCATGGCGCTCTAGGAACACCGTTAACTTGCCCCCTTCCACCAATCCTCTTTTTGCCTTTGTCATCCCCCATATCCCACTGAGTTTGTGATCCCTCTCTGCTCCCAGCTGAAGTCCCTTTGATATGAGTACAAGAGCTTTTATTTTGGACATGTTGTTTTTTCCATTCAGCGCTGCCAGCCACCAGGGCTATGGCGGGAAGTGTCACTATTCTACTCAGCAGGTCGCCAATCACTGTCTGGTGTGGCTCTTGGGACTAGTGCTGCACCTGACGCTTTCCTCGTGTCAACGAGTTGACCTGAAACACCCCATAGTATCCACGAGTTACGGAAAGGTCCGTGGTATCAGGAAAGAGCTCAACAATGAAATCTTGGGCCCAGTGGAACAGTATTTAGGTGTGCCATATGCCACCGCACCTATTGGCGAGAGGCGCTTCCAGCCTCCTGAAGCCCCAGGTTCCTGGCAAGAGATTCGCAATGCCACTCATTTTGCGCCTGTGTGTCCCCAGAATGTGCACGGGGTGCTTCCTGAGATCATGTTACCAGTATGGTTCACAGACAACCTGGATGCTGCAGCCACCTATGTTCAGAACCAGAGTGAGGACTGCCTTTACCTCAACATTTATGTCCCCACTGAAGATGGTGAGTCTGTAATGTGAGGCGTAGCTTGTATTACATGCAACTGGAAATTCTTGCATTGACTGTCTCTGTCGGCGAATTCTCGTTGATAATTTGCACCAGTTTGTGTCACAACTGTATCGCAGAGAAAGAACAGATTGTACTTTTCTTGTCATTTTCACATTTTATACTCAGTGTAAGTACTCCATGGAATAGTGTCAGTTTGATAAATTTATCTGGATCGTATTCAGAGGAAGATAAGCCAAAAGACATCAGGAGATTTCCAAAGAAGGTCTGTTTAAATTACTATTGATTGGGCCTAATTGTTTAGAAATGTTAATGCTGCAACAAAGTTATATGTTTTACTTTTATTGCTCATATGCATCATGGATGGATGTCATCAGATTTTTAAAAATGACAGCGAAAACATTTTAGCTGCTTATTATACTATTTTTAGCAGCACTGTGTTATGATATCCTTTAGCTTGACTGATGCTCATTTGTTTCCAGCCATTTTCTTAACATAGGGTCACAGCTGTCATGGGGTGAGAGGAGGGTATCACCCTGGAGTGTTCGCCAGTCCATCACATGGCTAACGCAGGGAGACAGATTCATATCTTCACCACTTAAACTTAAGCATGTGTTTGGAGTGTGGGAGGAAATCCATTATGCACAGGGAGACCACACAGACTCTGCAGTCTAAAAACTTTTATGAAAACTTCATGTTTGTTTTTTTTTCCTGAGTTTTTGTTGACGTGTAATCACGCTATTTTTAAAACTGAAATTACTGTCGTCTCGAAGGCCAAATCACTTAAAGGTAAGAAAGAAAAGAAGTAACATAATCACACCGCTTTTGTTGACTATTTCATGGTCAGTAAATATATTGATCGAGTTGGTCAATAAGTAAGGAGAACAACCAGACAGATTTTCTTAGTTGCCCTCCTTCCGGTTTGTATTTGGCCTTCCTTGTTCTTTCACCTCCATTTAGTTTTGAACAAATTTGTAAGTGTAAAGCAAGAGAATCAAAGAGAGAATCAAACCAAAGAAACCCCTGTAGCCACAGAACTGTCCTTCACACTATGACTTTATACCATTCAGGTGTTTTCAGAGGAAGGTAACTCTCTTCCCCACCAACTCTTCACCAGCAATTATGACTAGGACAGTACTGTCAATACTGTTAGCACTGCTTTTTCAATAATGAATTCCTACTTAATGTCTTAAAAAAAAAACATCGACACTGTCAAAGTCACACCCAGTGTGGTTGCAACATAACGTGACATCACATCAAATGACACTGTTGCAACCATTTCCACAGTGGTTGATACCATGTGGAGTGAACTTGCAGTCTTGTTAGCTTTCAAATGGTTATTTCAAAGACAAGGACCAGGTCCGCCACATCTCAACCTGTGTTAAGATGGCGATAAAACATCAGTAAGACAGAGTCAGTCTGCTCTTAGTTTGCGAATCAGTCAGTTAACATGCCAGAACTTAATGAATTTGAATCAAAACTTCAGAAATACACGAATAGTGACATAATTGCTGCAGGATAGTGATTTAACGGCAAAATGACCTTGCATTTTATAGATTTACACAACACAGATCGAGCCACGTGCGCTGTTGCAAAGAGACACGTCACGAATGAGTTGCGCTCATCGGCGCAGAGTAACTCAGAATGACTGCAACGTGTTCTCAACCTGTCTGCGTTTATATATTAGATGGCAGTTATTTGCAAACCTTTAACAACATGCCTGAGAGCGACTGCAGACAGTCTCAGTCTAACCACAAATATCGAAAGTGGTCACCCAGAGGTTGAGGATTTTGCATACTCAACATTTGAGTCACTGTGACTGTTTGGATCTTATTGCCGAATGCGAAAAAATTTAACACAATCATTGATTTTTGCTAGTTCCACATTTTTACTCTAGCATGACTGAGCTTTTAGCTCATCTCCCATTTGCTGTCTATCACTTTATAGGTTGCTCCAGTTAAGAGTTTACATATAAAGACAATATGATTGACTTATAATTGTCAAAAATATGCCTGTATAGTATTGAGCTCTGAGACTGACATTCACACTGTCTCATGCAGTAATAGGAACTCTCTCCTCAAAGTTGCGCTGCCAATATGGTGATTTTTTTATTAGGTTATTAAAATATATAACAAATGCAATACATTGCCAAGCATAACCTTGTTTACTCCTCATGGGCTACCTGGGTGTAGTTCTTGCGTTAATGATCCAGCGTAGAGCGTTTGTGAAAGCAGATGGGCAGGTAAGAGAACACAGGATCAAAGTCTGACTTCGGAGGCAAAGCATATGCTGCTGATGATAGTGAGCAAGGCTAATGATAAAATGTTAAAAAGCCTATGATTAATGGGTTCACCTGAGAGTTACCTGAGAGTATTCAAGCAAAACACATGTTTATGCATTACAGCTGCTGCAAATATATGAAGTCTAGCCCTAGGATTAGTCTAGAGTGATGTAAAACATTCTTCTGTTTCAACAATGAAGCTGGAATTAAAACTTATATATTATTGATGAGTGCTCCATGCCCCCCCAGAAAAGATGGTAATGTTAATTTCAAGTGGAAAACATGAGCATTAGCGTAGTAGAAAGCGATGACAGAGATTGTCAAGTGATTTAAATTCCTCTTAACACGACGGAAAGTGTGCATATCAGGACAGAATTAGTGCTCATAGCTGTAGAATATGTGAGCTATATACATGTATTTACAGAAATGATTTAGACTTTTCGGTGTTATTCCCATGGGGAAAGGTGTGCAAATGAGTGAGACAGATTTTACATGTAGCCCTGTCTGCTTGTCAGAATCTGTCACTTATTGTCACGGGTCACCACTTACACAAGGCCAATGCCTTCCCCAAGGATATGTTTTGCCTTGTGTGTGTGAGAGAGAGAAATAGAGACGGGAGGAGAGTGATATGCCCCAGGAATCGGATACATTTTTCACATATTACCGCTGTCACAATCTCTCAAATTGCTTACATGATGTTAAACTGGTGTTTTTATCAGATGGAGCAGAGTTTTTAAGTGCTTCACTATGACATTTAAAGTTTTATTATAATCTGAGATCAAATTTTTGGGATCACTCAATCAAAAACTTTAAAACAAAAAAATCAAACACAGAAACGTTTTCCTTTAGACATTTAAAATTGGTCGACCTCGGTAAAATTAATTGTTGTCATGTTTCCAAGACAGTGCATGTCCATTTCATTAGTGATCCCATGGGGCCTCCACTGGATTTACATTTATAGTTTAGAATAGGATTTCTGGAACAATAGGATTCATTGCCATTAGATTTGGATGAAGATGAATTGCACTTTTGATTTTTTTGCTATTATTTGGCCCCGTTTTTTGGTTCCCGTGATAAAATTATAGACATTAACACCATCAGCTGTCATTTTTATACTACTTGTAAATACAACAGAGGGACATCGCTCTCAAAGAACTGAAAGTCTTTTCACAAAAGACTAAAATAATTCCATTCCATTGTTTAAAAAAAGCCTAACAAAAGGTTATTTGTGGTCAAAATTAGCAAAGAAATGTCAGAATTATCAGATGTGACTAGTGATTATATACATGCATTATTATATCCTGGTAACCACAGAAATTAAAGTTAAATTTGATTGTGTTTTTTCCCTAAATAACTGCCCAAATAAGAGCCCAGAGGTGTTTTAAAGTGGCTGCTAAGTTTTAAGATTTACTGGTGGAAGCACATTGGCCTCACTGATCATCTGTGCCTGTAGACTCTTAGTGATGTTTCCAGCCAGACTGAGCTTTTTATCTACAGGAGTAGGTTTGTTTTCTAAAGTGATGGTCAAGCATGTATAAAGGTTGGCTGCTGGGGCTGTATTGTGCTGTGTTTGGCAACGAGGAGTTGCATTCCCACGCACAGCGGATGTAGGTGGGCCAAAATGAATTGGCAGCACAAATTCATAAAGAGCTTTTAGAGTTCAATGTTATGTAGTATCCTCTAGTCATGCACTTTCTGACTGGGATTTTTATTTCATACCCAGAAATACTCTTTCTGACCATGTTCTTCATGTGATTGGTTGGACACGAAGAAGCTTTCTTTTCTCTCTGCATCCGTTCACCCGTCCTGCTCTCTCTCCTCCCTAAAACCATCCCCTACCCCTTCTCCTCTCTGCTCTCCTCACTCCTCCATCTTTATGCAGATGGCGGTAGAAGGGGTCACTGTTCTGAATGCAAATGAGCTCAGTGCCCTTCCCCAACAGGCCACTATGTAGCCTGCTACTTCTTCAACTTTGTAGTACCATGTAAATAGCACAAATGTTTTCCCCGATTGAACAGTGAGATTTGTACTCTCACTTTATCTCTCTTTTGCTCTCTACCACCTTCTCTAGTGTTCCACCCTAACTCTTAGCATTTGGTCAGGCTGTCAGGCAAGAGCACTGTCTCATCGCATTTCCTATTTCCCCAAGACACTCCCCAGCCAAAAGCCTGAGATTCTTCATTTTTATTACCGCTAGAGCAGGCATTTACCGTGCTCTTTATTAAAAACCATATTTCAGGAGGCAGGACAGTGGAGGCAAGAATGGAGCTGGAGGCTGGGGCCACAGTAGAAGAGATAGAGAGCAAAAGGATAGGACTGCATGTGCTAGAAGCTGCAGGAAGTGGGGGTGTTGAGCTGAAGCTGTGTCTGACACCTTGTCAAGCAGACAGGCCACCACAGACATGACATACTGCAGCTTCATCCCGATTACTGCACTGAGGAAATGGAGAGGGACGGGAGACAGCTTGCGTACTGGCCACTAGCTCACTGAACCGAACAGAAACGCTGTCGACTGAGAGATGGAGCTGCATTAGGTCAAACAGTACTGGGACAACCCAAGCTAAATGTTCCTGCATAGGCCGTAGCATTTCACTGACCAGTGGCCCATTACATCATGTGGCACTCAGCCTACCGGCAGACTTCTCTACTGATGGGAAGCAGATGGGATGGATGTTTTTGACCCAAAAAGCGTATGTTTTTCCCTTTGGCTAGGTCCTACTTTTTGTCTTGTGTAATCCATTGTAGTATTTCTTCAAACCCTAGTCAAGTCGGGCAAGACCTAGATACTGCCATGAGCATTTATTTTAATGCAAATTCAGTATATTAAACACACAAGCGCAGCCACTGTAGCATTTAGCGGTGATGGAAAATAGCCATAAAAAAACCACTACCAATACTAAATTGATTTATCCAGTGACTTAGATAGTTCATTGATGTTTCTCATAGAGCCACTGTTAGATTTGTAGTGTATAACAAATGTCTCGACATCTCTTTGATGGATTGTTGTGAAGTTAGGTTCAGACTTGAGTCATTTTGGTGACTCGTTTTTTATTCAAGTAATTTGGTTTATGAATAAACACCTGCAAAACCAGTGGCATTCCCATCAACCTCATCTGCACTGTGCTTTGTGGTTAGGCTTGTCAGTGCTAGCATGTTGACAAACCAATTTATCCAACTTGGATGATTTTGGGCTGGTGCAGATGAAAGATCTCTGGATCATTTTCCGTTTTGGCTCCACAACAGTAGTCCAACATCCAGCTGTTATCCAGCTGTCCTTTGCAAGTAGCAAAGGATTTATAGATGCACATCATACCCCGGGATTCAGGAGGTATTATCAGTCATACAGTCTCCTGGCATCAAACTTGATATCTTACACAGAACCATCAGAGTGTGGCTCTCAATGAACTCTCACTGACATTTCAGACATCTCGGGATGTCTGAAATGTCAGTCTTTGGGGGCCGTTACAGAACTGCTAGCATGGCTGTAGCCTTCACACTGGGCTTTGGCTAGCTGTGCTAGGATTTTAAACAGATTATTTGATAGTGAAAATAATACTAAAGAAGAAAAGATTCTTCAGTGTTTTTTTGTTTTTTAACAAACTTACTGTGGATATCTTTAGACAGTATCTGCTTCATGGCAAAGTGTGGCTGTGCTGCTCATCTTCACATAAAGTTTAAGTCTTATTAGGCATGAGGACTTTGAACTGAAATCCGAGTAGTCCATCCATTAAGCGGCAAGGTGTGGTTTTAGAGTGGTGATAAGTAGTGAGGAAGTACCGACAAGACAGGGTAGTAATGTGCCCTTCTATCCATTACTGGTCTGCTTACCTACCTGCTCTGTAGTCCAGGACCTATGACTATACCATCTCCCGCTATGGCACTAAGTGCTCTCTGGATCAGGCGCCTGATGATGGTGTTCACAGGATGCAGCAAATCCATTCAGCATTGATTCTGTCCCATTTAAATGGAAGATAAACATTTTATACCAGGAAACCATATTCATACAGATAGAGATGTGAAAATGCTGCATTATAATGGTGGAGTGCTGGGTGTTTCCTTTGTCAATAGACGAGAAGTACTGTGAAAGGTATATATGCCATAACTTTACAAGAAGGTTTTCAGCAAAAGGGTAGAAACAGGCATGTCAGCAGCACAGAAGCAGAGTGATAACCCTCTTGGCAATCCAGTATAGAGCAAATTTTAAAGACTGCAACAATATTTCATTGGAAAGAGGGAAATTTGCTGCTGGGTGTGTACAAGGACGACAGCACGAGTTGATAAGGAAACTGTTAACATTCCTTGCGTGCCGTGTGATTTAAATGTGTGTGGGACTGCAGGTGTTTTAGTGTATTTTGTGACTTTCTTGCAAACGGGCAGGCGGCAGCTGTAGACGACACAAAATGCAGCATTAAGTGTTTGCTGATGAAAAAGCTCCACTGACAGAAGCCAAGAAAAAAAAAACAAATTAATGGGATCCTTATCAGTTAAGACTTACAGAGGTTGACACGCCAGGGCGTTGGCTGGTCACGGTGATAAATGCTCGTTATTGGCTCTCCCCTATAGTGCATTTAACCGGTGTCACCATTAAAGCTTAATGCAGAGCTCCTCTTTGACCTTGATGAGGCTAATCCTGTCACAAACCCATGCAGGTGGCATAACCGTCAAAAAAACCCCAACTTCCTCTTGGCAAATTAGGTAGGCAAGACTTTGAAGTCATGTTTTAGGTTTAGGCTGGTGTTTCTAATATATATTCAGTCACATTTATACAGGAGTGAAGGTGTGCACCTTATGTTTTGAGTCCTGAGCTGGAGCAGGACACGCAGTATCTTGGCATTCCTTTGCTTTTTCTGACCCAAAAGAATGATGGCTTGATTCTGTTTATTGATTTTTCTTTACAAAGCAGCAGTGTGTCAAGACTGATTGGGAGAAGGGTTCAGGAGAAGTGGCCTCTGGGGTCATTTACGAGGCAGTCCGTGACTAGATCCTAAGCAGATGAAACAGATGAGTTTGGGGGTTATCTTTTTAAAGGAAACAGTGTGTAATCCTTGTACGCAGCCACTGAAATGAAACCGAGAAACAGCATATTTTTTTCCCTCTCTTTTAATCCTTTTCTTGTTTTTTTTTCTGTTTTGTTTTTTTGTGCCAGTACAACCTTTTTGAATTTTGTCTTTTGTCTTTTTTCTGAACCTCAGGTCCGCTCACAAAAAAACACGATGAGTCTTCAATGAACAGACCCAGGGATGAAGGTATTTTAATTGCATGTTTTTTTCCCCTCATGCTCTATTTTTCAAACTCCATGGGGGGTTGTGGTGTTTTCATCTGTGTTAATAACCATCTGAGCGTCATCACCCTATGTGCACATTACATTGTCCTGTGTTAACTGCTTTTATTAGCACACAAATCTGTCACTCCTTCTCACAGGCACGCATTTTGGTCGTATAAAAGCCACATACAAAGTAGTTGTTTTTTATTCCGCCCTTGTCACAAATGCTGCGTTTTGCGTGCTTGCACGGGGAGCTAATTAACTTTCCTTGCTTGGTTGCTGTGTGGTTGATTAACCACACTCTGATGTTCTGGCTATCCAGCGTGACGCATCACTAAAAATCGATATTCAGTCCTTCTTCACCTGCGCTTTTATTCTTGGACTAAAGTTCTCGTGAATTGCTCGGCTAAAATTATCGTCCTTCATAATGTTATTGGGCTCTACCCAATCCTTCATTTTTTAAAGTGGGAAAAAGTGAAGGACTTCTGCATATTTCTGCCACTGTAGTATATTTTCAAGATCACTGCAGACAAGGGGAGATGCTCGCACTACACTTTACTGGTGCACCAAAATCTGTGCAGACAATTAGCGCGTGTGTTTCTGTACACGTGCCCAGGCTTACTGTATATTGCATAGTATTATGCACACATACAGTGCTCCACATTTCCATTTGTGCATGTGTGTGTGCGTGCGTGTCTACTTGAACACAGCGCATGTGCAACTCAACACACGAGCGCGTGTGCTCCAGTTTGCGCCTCAGTGTGTGTTTGTTTTGTATTTCAGGCTCTGTGCTATTTCGGTATTGAATTCTCCCTTCCTTGCATTTCTAATTGCTGTGGTTTAAAAAGAGACAGATGTAGCTAATCCAATTGTGTGGTTTCTTAACGGTGAAAACAGAAGGAAGGATCCATGCAGGATTGTAAAGGAGAGGAGCAGAATGATTGAATAGAGATGAAAGAAAAGAAAAAAGCTGAACACCGCGAGAGCACTGGCGAGGGCAACGGTGGGGGAGAGGAGGGGGAAAAAACAGTCATAATGAAGACAAGTGCATTATGAAATGACATTTATAGAGCTTTGAAAGTGAGAGAGATGTGGAGAAGGAGAGAGTGAGAGGGTGGATGAGTAGGAGACTGGTAGAGCTTGACATTTATGCCGACACCTGATGGATCCTGACAGGATCAGGAGTTCTAGGGCACGGCTGAATTCCTCGCTTAATTGTTTAGGTATGGATTGGACACAGTTTCTTAAACATTGTTGTAAAACAGTAGTATTAGCGTTTTGTTGCTGGAAAGTTTTTTCTGTGAAAGTGTAGAGTCCTGGCTGTGGGTCCGGGTGCGAAAATTGTCCAAGTGCTGAGGCAGGCTGAAAACTTTTACACCCAAATCAATGAAGATTTCCATAAGGGAATGAATGAGAGCAGACCGGAGGAATGGAAAAGTGGAAAGTGGGCAGTATCTGTTGGAAACAGTAAGACATTAATGTGAGAATGGCTGTGCAGGACAAAGGTGGATATTGAGTAGGACAGTATCGGGTTAGGTGGAAATAAGAGAAGCGAATAATGTGCCAGTGTTATGGGGGGATGAAGGGAAGACAGCCAGCTCCTTATTGGCCTTATAGGCTCAAATTTGGACTGAGTGGATCACCCTCCATCATCTCATCATTTTTGCATTTGTGTTGAGCTCCTTTCAATTGTTCCGACATGTCCTTCTCTTAAACACATTCAAATATTCCAGCTTTTTAAAACTGAAATATTATGTGACAAAATAACTAGAGAATGCATAGCTTATGCAAATGCACACTTTTAATTGTGACTATGCATGCACGTATGATCATTTATTCAAAATTAATGATTTTTTTTTTTCATTTTTATTTTAATTTTTTAAATATTAGCTTTATTAGGATAGTGAATATTTTCTCGCCTTTGTTGTTATTAGAAAAACAAGATAAGATCGGCAAAAATGGTTATACAGTCATGTGAAAAATAAGATTTTCACAGGACTTCCACCTTTGGCAGCAACAACTTGACCTAATCATTTTCTGTATGACTTTATCAGTTTGTGACATCATTGTGGAGGAATTTTGGGCCCTTCTTCTATACATAGTTGCTTCACTTTATTGAGACCTTAAGGTTGTCACAGCATTGCAGCTGGGTTGAGGTCTTAGCCATTGATTCTTTTCTTTTTTCAGCCCTTCTGTTGTAGATTTGCTGCTGTGCTTGGAATCATTGTCCTGTTGCTTGACACAATTGTGTTCAAGCTTTAGCTCTCAAACAGGTGGCCTCAAATTTGACTAGAATACTATTCTGCAATACTAGCATGCAGAGGAGTTCATTGTTTAACACAATGTCTGCAAGGTGCCCAGGTCCTGAGGCTGCAGAACAAGCCCAAATCATTATCCCTCCACCACCATGCTTGACAGTTGGTACGAGCTGTTATGTGGTGCATTATGGTCACTCGCTACTTTGGTCTCATCTATCTAAAGGAAAGTTGTTCCAGAAGTCTTGTAGTTTGTTTAGATGCAACTTCACAAACCTAAGCCACGCTGTCATCTTCTTTTTACAGTTCCTTTTAGAGTGGAGGTTTTCTCCTGGCAACCCAACAAGATATATTTGAGTCTATTTCTAATTATACTCTCATAAACGTTAACATTTAACATGTTAACTGAGGCCTATAAAGTCTGAGATGTAGCTCTTGTTTTTTTGGGGGGGGGGTTTGTTGTTGTTGCTGTTTTAGTCCTCACACTGTGCTCACTCAATTAATCAAGTGCATTTGATTAGCAGTACCAGCTATAGTACTTTGCCTTTTAATTCCTATGAAAGCAGTAAGGGTACATACTTGCGCATTAGTGTGTATTGTTATGAATTTTGTAGCTCCAGTTATCATGCTAGCAATATTCATTTATTATGGTTTAACATTGCAACCTGCCCACATATATCTATTTTGTGGTTTAAATACCGCTGCAGTATTTTGAGTTACCAAGCCCCATAACTATCCCTAAGCCTTTTTTCTATTAAAAAAAGATGTAATATTAAAGATGTAATCTGTGACACAAGTAGAAAGAAAAGAATCTGTCCTTACACAACCCCAAAAATGTAATTTGATGTTATCTTATCTTATCTTAGTTGCTAAATCTAAAGAGATATGTCAACATGCTTTATGTACAGGGAGAAAAGTAAAACTTTAATAGGGGTTAATGATAGATGTTGAATAGCAGTTTAACACAGAGACACAATTTAGTGTCTGTTGAGGCTAAAAACTGCATTGTGTGTAGTAAAAAAAGAGCTGAGCTTACTGGACCTCAGCAATTTTCACCTCTGCTCGAGGCTACATTAGGCTACATTAGCTGGTGCCACGATTACATTGGCTGACACCATTAACAGAAGTTACCGTGTGTGCACAAGATGCACAGGCACATGTCTGCTAATCAGAATCAGCGATAATGTAAGAGACGACTAAAATAGTAGAATTTCAGTCCTCAAAACTAAAGCACAGATTTCTTAGATGGGTTGTATCCCGTTGCATATTTGCCATAAAAATTACAAAAAAAGGCACCAACATCAAAATATATCAACAAAAGATACAGTTTAGTGACTTATTGACAGAGGTGAGGCTTAAGACACACAACAGTCAACTACAGGTCCCTATGTTAGCACACCTGTCAATCCATGGACTCTAACCTAAAGCCTTACTAGTGAAGCTAGAGTGAGTTATGAAAATGTACACTCACCTTAGAGCTATGAATTCGCCTCCATTCAGGCAAAATATATTTTTCCTACAAGGCTATAAATCTAATTCTTTGTGCTGTTCATTTTACTGTGACAGTCTAAGGGGACTAAATCACTTTTGGAGCTTGCCTCAAGTGGCCATGTGAAAAACTGCAGTTTTTGGCATTTCTGGGTTGGTTTAATTTTTCAGAACCCAGGTGGTTGATCCCACTGTGGGTCTGAAAGTCATATATGAGAGCTGTAAAAACTTAACACTGCTAAATGGGACTTTAAAAATGTAGATAAATCCCATTGCATGTATTCTCTGCTTGAGATACGGAGTGTGGCTGTGAGCGCTGCTCATGACGCCGGCTGAAACGTCACTCCTTTCTACTGTCCTGGTGATGCCAAGATAATTGAACTTGTTTACGTATCTTCTGGGAAATCAGCCAAGGTTCTGAATACACTGGAGAAGAGAGGGGAAAAGGAGCAGCACATCAGAGTGTGCGACTCAAAGTTTTTTTTTTAATTTTAAGCCAGCCTGCCTGTGTCGTACGTGCTATCTGTAAAACATGCCTGCATGTTTGAAGCCATACGTGCCGCTTTACCACATCCACTTGTCTGCATGTGTGTGTGCATGCACGACTGTGAGTGACGCACCCAAGTGCATGTGTAACCTGAGATTCAGGTGGTGATGCAGGCGGGTGTGCAAATACGTGAGTGGAATTTGTTACCACGGCAACAGGCATTCAGTGAGTCGGTGCGATGGAATGGCTGGTGCAGTTCTATTAGCGAGAAGCAGTTTCCATAGCGACTCAACATCGCAGCTGCCTATGCAAGAGTTTGTGTGTGTATGTGTGCTTGTGTGTGTCTGTATGAATACGGTGTGAATCCTGTGTGAATGTTCATTAACGCACCTCACTGTGTATGACTTGCTTTGTAACGTTTCATATTTTTTTCCATCTATGCTATCATATCTTATTTATTTATTTATTCTTCTTGGTGTGAAGCTCTCATGCATTTCTCTACCCCCGTCAGTTCTCTCATGCTGCCCTATTTTCATCTCCTTCCTCTGTCTCTTTCCTGCCCCCCCCACTCCCTCCTTTATCTCTCTTTCTCTCCTCTTATCTCCCCGTCTCCTCCATCTCTGAGTGCTGAAGCTCATCAGGGTAAACAGATGCTGTGGCTGTTATTTATGTTTCCACTTGGTCTGGCTTTCATACAAATTATCTACAGGCCCTGCACAGTGCAGACGCTCAGCCTAACTGGGCTGCGCTGGCAGCTCCCTCAGCCTCATCCACACTCAGACACTCAGGCCGTACCACAGACGAGGAAGGGGGTGGTGGCGAGGCACAGAGGCTGACAGAGTGAACCATAGCAACACACTGATGGACACAAAGACACCAATAACAGTGAGGGCATCAGAACTGCCTGCACCATTTGCTCCAAAAATGGAGGGGAATAACAGTTTGGGAAAGTACCATCAGGGCTCAGGACAGGGGAAACAAACATCACAGAATAAAACATAGAAGATGAACCCAGACACAAGTGTTTTGTGCTTTGTATTTTCACCTTCTTTTTTCATCAATCACAGGATGCCTGAGGTTAAAACAGTTTGCATGTGGATGTTTGTTTTTTTTTACTTAAATACCTAGTACTACAACAACCACAACAGATAAATCCTTTGTTATCAGTGGATTTGTACTTTACTTTTACAAGGCAGAGGTAAAAGAAGTGTTCTTTGTTCACTCTGAACTAATAACAAGGACAAGGACACCTCTTCCTCCCCTTACCCCCAACCAGTCATGGCAGATGGCTGCCCCTCCCTCAGCTTGGCTCTGCTGAAGGTCTCTTCCTGTTAAAAGGGAGTTTTTCCTTCCCACTGTCACCAACTGCTTGTTAATAAGTGGTTTTATGATTGCTGCGGTTTACGCTCCATTATTGTAAGATCTTTACTTTACAATATAAAGAGCCTTGAGGTGACTAAATTAAATAGTCATCGATAAATAAAATGTAATTGAACTTAATTATCCTTGTTACTTGTTTTTAGGTTAGATTTGTTTCTTATGTACAGACAATTTGATTCTTCCGTTTAGTGACTGATTTTGGAGATGCTATTTCAGGAGAAATTTTCAAACCATAGCCAGGGATTAATGGAGCTTAATTTCAACTCTTTAACATTTGTTAGTGGATTAACTCTAAACTAACAAACACCTGCATTGATCTGTGCTATGCAGATATTCGGGATCGCCGTAAGAAGCCTGTGATGCTCTTCATCCATGGAGGCTCCTACATGGAGGGCTCAGGGAACATGTTTGATGGTAGTGTCCTTGCTGCCTATGGAAATGTCATCGTGGTCACTATGAACTATCGGCTTGGCGTGCTCGGTAAGTTTGATGCATCAGATATTTGATGTAACCCTTTATACATTTACAACCTTTGTTTTGATCTGTCTCATTTCAGCTAGACCAGGCCTTGTGTGCCATGTTAAACTGTATTTAAAAATGGCAGCATTCACATGCATGAAAGATAACATTCTGAAATTCTTCATACTTTACTGTGTAAATGTCTTGAGTTACACCCCATTTTTTAAAATATTTTGCTTCCTATGAGCCAAAATTTACTGTAATCTGTGAAAGTAGTCATAACAAGTAGTTCTCCAGGCTTTCTGACAGTCTTTTCTTTGCTTTTTCACTCATTTTTAGTTCAGCTATTGTATTTGACCATTTTCAGAGGGGTTTTCTTTGTTAAGCAACTCAACACTGACCTATGAATGAAAATCAGAACTCTTTCTATTGTAGCCTTGTGTGTGCTAAAGAAGTTATTTCATTGTCTCCTTTACCTGCAGACACTTAGTTTCCATTTTTTTAAGATAAGATAAGATGACCTTTATTAGTCCCACAGGCAAAAGTGCAAAGTTATGTAGCAGAAATTAGAAAACACTGGAATGCAATAAAATACAATAAAATAAAATAAAATACTATATACAATAGAATAAAATAGAATAGAATAATATATACAATAGAATAAAATAGAAATATAAATACTATATACAACTGAGTAGGAAAATACAAAAATACAACTTCGTCAGAAGAAGAATTGCACAAGAATTGCACATATAGCAGTCTTATTGCACATGTGTGGGTTTGTGTGTTTGATGGCAGCATTTTCACATGTTTTGTTGAAACATGTGAAAACTGCCAAAGAAAACACAGTTTAACAGGCATAAAATAAGATTTTTACACCAGCAAAGTGATTGCCAAAGAGTTATTCACTGAAAATTTCGCATTTCTCAGCATTGTGTAAAGTATGTTGTTAAAAAATCTAAGGAAACTAGACAAGTAGAGGACCAAAGAAGTGACAGGCCTAAAAACCCATCTACATCAGCTGAACAGTATCTGGAAGTCAATAGAGAAAAAGTCCAGCAAAGACAAAGATCCTGAGAGATGTGTCTAACCCTTCAATTGATCCATCTACTATTTACCATATTACAGGGACTGAAAACCAATGGCAACAGGTCTTATGGAGTGATGATATGGAGTATGTTGAAAAATAAAATTGTTCATAACAAATACTGACTTTCACGCTTGTTAGAATTGTGCAAACTCTGTTTTAGCACTATATACCATGTTTCCTTTTGTGTTTGCATGTTTAATAAATCGCTGCACATATTTGCCATTCTCCTAGCAAAAGATAACGAAATGGGGGTTGGCTCAGTACTTTTGCCCAGTACTGTAAATCACTGTTGAAAAAATCAGAACTCCTGTTACTGTACTCCTGTGTGCACTAAAGAAGTCACATGGTCTGAGTTAATATCACAAGGTGTGTGAATTTCTATTAATGCCAGTAATGTCATACGCTGTAAAGATGCCATTTGAGTTTTCTTTCTTTTAGCAGTGTTGACATGCCACAGTAGAAAAGACATGTCAGGGAAAATGATGGCAGCATGTGTGAAAAAGAGGGAGGTATAAATATAAATACTATCTCAAAGGAGCTACAGTGTCCCATAAAAAGTAAAATAGCACACTTCTTCCTCTGTCTTTATAATTTATTCTGTTTTTTTCCATATTTTTTTGTATTTTCTTCTAAAGACACACAAATATAAAAAATATGAAAAACATAAAAAGAGAAAAAACAGACATGTGGCTAAAATCCAAACATGAGAACACATAATTACAAAAAGTATAATTAAAAGTGTAAGTATGTTTTATTCTTAATTAACTGATGAAGAAAACCTATTTTGAGCACAAATTAAAAAACAAAAACAAAGCTGTTATTGTCCCTTTAACTTTTTTTCCCGCTTAATAGAAACCATTAGCGCTTATTAAAAAAGTGCAGGCAAATAAGTACACAGGGCAAAAAACTTCAGTCATACAAGTTATGTTTGAGTAAGTTCTGCAGCTTTTAAGATTCTCTGAGCCATCTGCTCTTGTGTAGGAGGTACTCATTAATCTACGGCCATTTTTAAGAGCACCTCTTAAGATTAGGAAGGTTCATAAGATTAAAGTGATGTTTTGACTTGAATAGCAACTTAATGCTCTGTTTATGCGCGACTATGCCCTCACCACAAATTGAAACGTGTATTCAAATTTTAGACCACGGAACTAATTCATAAAACTGCAGTTTACAAATTAATACATTTATTAGTTGAATTGAGTTGTGGTGTAGTGTGGTGTAGAGGGCTTTCCCATGTTTGGGGTTGTAGAGGAAAGGGGATTCTGGAGGGGTTTTTATCCAGAAGGAACCAGGCTCAGGAAACAATCTAATAAAGTTTAATAGCATGTCCTAACTCAGAGACGTGACTTAAGTGTTCTGCATTACTACTTCAAATGCCAGTGTCTTTAAGGTTTAACCTGGATCATCCTGACAGGTACATGAGCAGCAGTATTTTTGTGTGTCCTCCCTCTTGTGCCTCACTGGTACTGCTAAATCTAGGAACTTTAACCAACTCAAGCTTTAAAGCCTAATTTCATCTATTGTGGATGATGGAATTAGCAATGCAGTGCCTACACTATGGAAACTGTGTCTGAAAAAATGTCGGAGATATTTTTCGACAGATTACAGCTTAAAAGAACTGCATGCAAACATATCCATAGTTTCTGATGAAGTATCAGCTCATGTAGCAGAACAATAAGATATCTAATCTAATCTTATAGACTATCCTAAGCAAAGTGTATCACTGATCTTTCATCCCTAAACGGTCGTATTGTGTTTCCACAAGTCTTGACACGTTCTGGCTAATCTTGTTATCATTTTGGCTACTGTTGCTCACATTTCACCAGCGACTCTATGTCTCCCTGCAGCAGGCACTTTGTATTAAAACACAAACAGGTGTATTTTCTCACATCCTGGCTTTTCCTTTTTAGAGTAATTCATTAATTTTTATATTAACATGCCTTTCTGTAAAGACGACAGCCAGGATCACACTCTCTGTACTTCAAAAGACACAAACAACAACTTAGCGCCTTTGGTGTAACATTCAGCAACAGAAAACAGAACTGCGTCTGTTGCTGTCATTGTATTTTTGTATCAAGGGGTATTCTGTTTGTTCATTTTTATAGAGCTCATGAGCCAGTGAGTGTGGGCTGAGCTGTGTGCATGTGTACGCCTAGCCCTTTTTGCTGCTGGATATCAGCGGAGTCAAGTATTTACATTTGGCGTCATCTTTTGGAGGTGTTTGCACACAGGCTCCCTGTGTCATTCATTGCGGCTGCCAGGTTGGGTAATCAGATCTTGTTTATTGCATCACGCCTGTTTCAACATATCAGGATAATGATAAACAGAGAAATGGGAGTAGTTTAGGATGGAGTCCAAGAGTTTCTGCAAGTATTAGCAGAGGGTAACGTGAGCCACACTGTTATTGACAATGCCAGCGGAGAGGCAGAGGGACAAGGACAAACTGAGAGTTAGCGAAATGAGGGCCCGGACCTGCTGCTTTACCCGGCTCAGTTTCACCTTTCCGCGTGTTCTTCCTCGCAGCTGCCCGACAAATCACGATCATTAAAAAGCCGAGCCAAAAGACTGAGTTCACAATTTGGAACTGATATCGTTGCATAAAATTACAAGCTATTCCAAATGCTCTTCATTGGCATCCTCGTTTGCTTTCCTTACACTCACTTCGACCTTGGCTCCGGACCGTAAAGGTAGTTGATTTACATTGACATTGTTGCTGTGATCAACATTAGAGATGTGTGAAGTGCACTCATGCGTTGTACAGAACCTCCACACATAATCATTAAAGTACATGCAAGATGCACATAGAGAGAGGTGGAGATAGATCCTGCTGAGTGATTATGACGCAGTGTCCTCGATTCCTTTAACGTTGTTGAAAATTTTGGTATGTGGGCGAATGTGTGCTCTCTCACTCTGACTCTCAGATATGCTTTAAATGGGTTACTGTACTAAGGCGATAATCCTTGTGTGTATGTGTGTGTGTGTCTTTTTGCATGTTTTGTGTGGCACAAGCATGTATGCATTTTTGTCTGTGTGCACACCAAGTCCTTCTTTTGCATGTGATAGAGTGTGTGTAGGCAATTGGTTGCGTGCCATGCGTAAAATATATATATGAATAATGCACCATCCATCTGCAATTTTAATAGCACTCCTCACTGACACGGTGCATTTGAGTCACAGTGAGAAACACAGGCATTTGGTATTTTAATAGTTTTACATTCTTATCTTAAGTATTATCCCGTACTTACACTCACAGGAGCTTACACATGCCAACCTCATTTCATACAATGTCTGCGCCTTTAAAAGAGTGATAGGGAGTCAGGAATAGGGGAAGCAGAGAGTGCAGGAAACAGAGACAGATGAGCGAGGGAGAATCATGGAGAGACAGTGAGGGAAAAGGAAACAGAAGGGGGGAGATGGGAGCAGTCTAAAAATAAACCTTCAGAAATGCTTTTTTAAATCTGCAGTGATGCAAAGTATTCATTCGAACAAACCCTCCTGCATTGTGACCGCAGCAGCCTTGCACATGACTTAATGGTTTCATTATAGTACAGCACGTGCATCTGTCAATTTCCAGCAAATGATATACTTTATGGATTTGTAATATTAATTTATCATATGCCTCGTTGTGGTGGAATAAAATGGGTGAGCCAGAAGAAAATGTCTGCAGCGCACAGCCCGGTTCAGAGGTTCAGTGACAGTTGTAATTTGAGATCGCGGCTCAGCTCACCTTCTCCTACCTTCCTCCTGCTCCAGGCCCAGAGAGCCTTCTGATTTGTGTTGCATAGCCATCTGTTTAGACTAATTAACTAATTAACTAATTAATGAACTCTGGGGAAAGGCCCACCATCGTGGGCTTTGAGAGTGAGAACATTTTTCACCGCAGGAAGAGAGATGAAACGCTTCTTCTGGAAACATTTCTCTGCACTTTCTTCCCAATTTCAGCTCTTTACTTGCAAGTAAGCAAGTAACCTATTTAGGAGTAAATGCCACCATGTTTAATATCATCTTGTTCACAGCATAAAAATGTTGTATGCTGTATGATTTAAGGTTGCTTGAAAACATGGTAAATTTGATGTAAATTCCCTGAAAATTGTGTTTTATGTGTGCTGCCACAAAAAAAATTCCAGTTTTTCATATACTCATCATATATCATATACTTGTGTCAATTTGAGATAAGTTTAACATATTGCTGGGGCTGTCACAGTAGCAGAAATGTAGGAGTCTCTAGTAGTACTTGTAGAATTACACGGATTCTGAATATGCTATTTTGATACCACAGTAAAAAAAAATCCTATGTACTTAAACATAAGCTTCTTTATAACAAAATTGTTTTAAATCCCTGACACAGTGGTGTCAGACCATTTTTTAAATGTTAGCAATATATTTTGTTGGCAGAAGACAGACTGAAATGTTAGAACAGGTGCTGAGTAGCTTGCTAACATTAGTACGAGGTATACATTAGCTTAAACTACGCTAGTTTATTATACAAGCTAGTTACATTAGCTTGTATAATGTTTGCTATTTTAAAGTTACAGTTCATTAGCTTATTGATGTTTTGTATCAGAAAAGGTTGCTTGTTAAAGATTTAACTGGTAACACATGTACAAATGGATACTGAACTGAACACTAATGCTCAAAGAGAGATATCTGAAACCACTAACAGTACCAGCATCAAATCAGTCATTTTACAATTTAAGCTAGCAGTCTTTAATAATGTTTTTATCTCTTATTATTTTTGAATTGCATGTGTATTAAATACAAAAAAAAATTATAATTAACTCCCAAATGGTTGATTCTGTTCATCTGGACGTAGCATTTTCAGTGGGAGAAACACTTCGTCACTTATCCGACTCACTTCTTCGGTCTCAGCTGACTCCAGGTTTCCCCAACTTTATAAATAGTACATTTGCACAATGACTGAAGCTAGCCCACTGAATGAATAAATTAGGCTGTGAGGTCAGTTCCTTGATCATTAATAAGCAAATTGTCATGACCATTGATCACAGTATAATTAACTCTTTAAAATGCTCTACTAATCTTACCCAGAAATAAAAAGAATTTCCTTACTTTGTGTTTATAATTACAAAATGCAGAGAAAAGCCTTCATAATGTCTTCAACTGTATTATGCTTAGTTGGGTTATTCATTAATTAGAGACTGCTAGGTAAAAATGATGTATCCAAAAATGATGTGCCCATATACTCTGTTTGTGACACTCCTGTAAGCATCATTTTATCTTTTATTTAATATGCTTAATTTTACAATCTTGTGCATTGAAAACATTTTTAGTAAAAGTCAAGTCAAACAGTGTCAGTGCATCCATAAATAGTGCTTAGCTCAGTCAGCCTTCGGAATCACTTTACATTGTGTTGCCTGTTGTTCTCAAACACATCCTTTTAAATATGACATAAACAGTATTTTTAGCCAGTGCTGTCAATTAACTTCAGCCTGCTGCCTTCTCACAACTCAGCTCCTCTCTAAATACAAATAAAACACACCTCCCACTCTTTGCATCTAGACAAAGTCTTCTCACAACCCTCATTTTCTTTTTTTCTTTCTTTTCTTTTTTTACCCTGCTGATGGTGCATTCACTGTAATAACAGAATCAAAAACTAACATTATCTGTTTCTGAGTAGATTCTGCTATAAAATCCTCTATCTACACAAATTACATATTTTTAAATATTTCACATTTCATGTTATTTTTGTTCCCTTTACAGAAATTGCAACAGTGTGTTTAATGCTTTGCTTGCCATGTGGACATCATTTATAATGCGGATTATAACGTGCATGAGGCTCTTGACACATGGATCAGTAGCCAGAGACAGTTTTCAGTGAACCCTAAGGACTTATAGGCATATTGACTGAAACTGACACCAATCTGTGTCGCAGGCTGGTAGCCAAATACACAGCTGCACCAGTCAAATAACAGAAGGATCATTTATGCAGCTCCCCTTAATCGATGCTCTACAACAGGGGTCTCCAACTCCAGGCCTCGAGGGCCGGCGTCCTGCAGGTTTTAGATATCACCCTGGGTCAACACACCTGAATCAAATGATTAGTTCATTACCAGCCTCTGGAGAACTACAAGACATGTTGAGGACGTAATTTAGCCATTTGAATCAGCTGTGTTGGATCAAGGACACATCTAAAACCTGCAGGGACACCGGCCCTCGAGGCCTGGAGTTGGAGACCCCTGCTCTACAACCTACATGCCACACATAAGGTAACCTTAAATTGTTCAGGCCTCAAGTGTACCAAAATTTCAATCGATTATGACTGATTATGATGTGGTAACCATCCAAAGTAGACTAACTATGAGCTACAACACTGTAAAACAATGGCATGTTGTCCTGTAAAAACCACAGGTCTGTATGATATCAATAGAAGCCACAAGAGCAGTGTACCCTACACATATTACCAAATATATTCAAGCATATTATTTTACAGGACTACAATAATGAGAAACGATTAAATTCCAGAAGCTCAAATGTGGTTTTCTGTGTAATGTGGGATTTCAAAGCATCTGCAGTGCATTTTGGGATGGGTATTTCTTTCACACGTATTACAATCACACGGTAATGATGTGTCTTTGCCCTTTTCTTGTTTTCCTTTTTTTTTTTACATTTTATTTTACAATCAAATCAAATCTTATTATGGTTATAATTCTCTTGGTAGCTGATTGGCTTGGTTCAAGACATTTATACATGTTTTTTTTTTAAAACGAGGAGTAAATTCACTTACAGAACTGGAGCGCTTAAAAAAGTGGGCAGTCACTGTTGTGCTCCACTTTCCAGTGTATGCAGCAGAAATCTATTCCTCTGTTTGTATCCCGTAGATGTTTTTGATATAACATCAGAGATATTCAAGCTGTGTCTTTCTCACAGTTTTTCTGAATTTAAATCTGAGATTTTAAGACTGTGCGTCTCTCCTCCCTTGGAGGAATTCAACAAGTAAGAATGGAGGAACATTTTCTGGCAGTGAAAGACATTATTCACACATTTTTTTCTTTTCAGGGTGATTTACACATTCCAGATAAAACTTTGCTCCAGTGTCTATTATCAGTATTAACTTGTGATTTCAGGATAGAATTAACTGTAAAGCTAACTGGCATACTTTTAATACTGGCGAAATGTAAAAAAGGTTCATTTATTTAAATAATTAAATAATTAAATATTTAAATAAGATCTCAGTTGATGGCAAGATTTTTCATTCAGCTCGATGAATCTGTCCCCGTTTTGTGCCATAATTGGTGTTAGCATTCATTTGCGTCATCTACTCAGTGCTAAAGCCTTAATCTGACTGTTAACTAATAGTGGAGGCAGTGATTAAAGTGAAATATCCACATTTAAATACCATTACGCGTAAGTAAATGTAAAATTACATAAATGTTTGCCAATCGCTTGGGCACCTGAACTGCCATATTAAGAGGCTGAGTGGATACATGTAACAAGTATGATTAATGACTCTATATCATTAATTAAAATAGCTTCATGTCTGCAATATTAGCCCTGTGATTAAAATTGCGTCCCCTCTGCAGACGAGGCTCTGTTTCGAGACTCTTAATTCATTTAATTTGACTTGATTTTTTTATTCCGGCAGGCTGCAGATTTCATGAGCAATCAGGCGTTTCTGAAACAGAACTTTGAAAAGCTTTGAAAAGTCTTGGGAGTCAGCGTGATGTTTGAACCGCTGCTTTTCAAATTTGCATGGCAGCCTGGTGTTATTGCACGGCACGGTGCCATTTGAGTGGACAGTTGTGAGGAAAAAAATTGAACGAGATAAGTAAAGTAATAAATACAATGACATCAGAGGCCTATGGGCGGTGTACTGAAATAACATTAGTTCAGTGGGAGTGGAGCCCAATTGCGTTATAATTTCATTTCTGGGTATACTTGACATACAGAATGATGCATAATTGAAACAGACCTGCCAGCTAGTCTTCAAATCAAACCCTTAGTGCCGACAAGGAGACTTAACAGATTTGTGTAACCAAAAAAAAAGAAAAACAAGATAATCCAGCAAGAATGTGCAAGAGGTGAACTAGCATCTCTCTGAGTTAAAGAATTTTCTATTGTGATTTTCTCCTGTCATATTAATCTACTGTTACATACACACATAGCAGATAATCCCCGACTCCGGTGCACAGTATTGAGTGATCCAATCCACTCTATTCCGCTCATCTAAACAGAGTCTTCAGTGTGCAAGAGACATTCACCATCTGCTAAGGTTTTTTTTCCCCCGCTCCTTTTTTTGTGTAATAATGCCTCTACCTGTGCTTGATTAATTTCGTGACTCACATATACAGAGACAAGAATGCTTTGTTTCCTCTTTTCAATCACCTTTCCTGTGTGTATAAAAAAAAATCAACATCCTTCCTCTGAATGTAGACATCTCTGATCATCTCCTGTGTGACGTCACAGTGAAATTATATAATTCGTCCTTCACTATATTCCCCTCTACTGTCTGTCAGTTAAGATCTGACAGTAGCTTTGGGCAATATTTGGTTTAATACCTGTTTCATGTCTTTCTTTCTTTTTTCCCCCTTTTTTAATCCTTCACCCTCAACTCCATCCCCCTCCCTCTCCTATTGTTCTTTCTTCTCTGTTCACAGAAATATGTTCAGTGACCTACTACAGTTATTCCTTTCAGTCCTATAAATTACTCTGCAGATGTTCCTGTCTCTGTAAAGCAATAACATGGCTGAGCATAGTTTAAGGCCTAAAATGTGTTAATGGCTTTTACAAATATGGGTGACAACAGAGGATATTCTGAATGGTGCAGTTCATTAAGAGAGAATTAGGGTGAAGACACAACATACCAATAACAATCTCTTTGTGTTGGTCTTCTTTTTTTGTATCTTGTCCCAAAATGAATAAAACTCCAGCTAATCCAAATATTTCATCCTGTTGTAGACGCAATATGATATCTATTGGGAATAATAGCTTTTCTAATGACTCTCCTCATTGGCATACATTAGAGAAAGAGTAGGTGCATTATGGAAAGAACTTTTGGTAACAATCCCAGAGGTATTGGACGTCAGCAGAAGCTCCAGTTATTATCATACAGTTTGTTTTTAAATTTCCCTCCATGGTTTCCTCACTCCTCCTCTGTTTCTCTTTCATCCATTCACTTCACTGTCTTCAGCCTGTATCTTTAGAGGTTGATGACTCTCCTCACAGTTCCTTGGCCGCTACCTAAAGCAAGTGTTGAATATGCATGAGTTCAGCCTCATAAACTGCTGTTCTCAGCGCTAAAGTCAGTAGGAAACCCAACTCAGCAGATGGGAGGGGTGTGGGTGGTGGATCAGAAAGAAAACTTACTGAAAGAGAAAGAAAGGAGAGGAGGGAACTTGTTTGACTTATCTTCAATGGTGGAAGATAAACCGAATTCCCTCCCTTCATGTTGGCCTTTCAAAGAGAGCGGTACTAGAGCTAGCATGCTAGCGCATACTGTGAAGTTGCCTGCACGTGCATGCACTGACTTTGGAGTTCACGTGCATTTGCATGCTGCTGTTTGCGTACTTGAATATGGAAGTGCTTGAATGTGGGTATCCGAGTGCCTTCGTGAGTGCCTGTCCATATCATTTTGCCTGAAGTCCTAGACAGTTGCCAGGCAACTGTGGCAGGCAGCTCAGCACTTGGCTGGGCAGCAGACACTTCCACATGCCCATGGTTTTGATAAGCGGCACAGGTCAGTGGTAATATGTTATCAGGTCAGAGCCACATCAGGCTAAGAACCAGTCAATTGCTGGGATGATGCAAGGATAATACAATTACATAGTAACATGTGAACTATATCTTGATTAGTGGGGTTAATCCTTTCAAAGTAATACTTCTGCTACAGCACTGAGACATGATTTCTGTTTTTTAATAATCCATCCAACACTAAACACTGCACTATAGAGGCAGGCAGCAGCTGTGGTTTCTTATAAATTTGGTAATCCAATTATCTCTAGATTACAGTTTAATCATACTTTTTTTCTTTTGAAAATCGTTGTCACATTACAGTCATTTCATAACAAACATTATTGCCTGCTCAAGACGAGGTCACTCTTTGAGGTTGCATATTCTTTGCTTACTTTGCTGATTGCAGTGGCTTCTACGTGTTTTCTTTGAATGTGAAATATCCTGTCAAAGCATTTGAGGATTAAATTCAAAACTAAAAATGAATGAAAAAACTTTTTAATTAATGCTCATTGCAAGTCAAATGTTGACTTTAAGTTAACGTAGATTTTTACTTTTTTTAAGCTACGATAAAGTGACACATCAGCTGTCATCATGGCTGGAATTTGCACTTTTTGCCCAAGGCAAACAGTCATATTGAAAGAAAAACACCAAAAGTCAGCAAAATAACTGTGCACTCTGTAATGTGAATCACAATTAAGCCGGGTTAACCCAACACAACACTCCAGGCTTCAAGTGCTTGTTGACTGTAGTGTAAGTACAGTGAAGAGTGTGGAATGAAAGTTGTGTTGTGTCACACTGACTGCAGTAGAAAGGTCAATTTGGCAGGTTATCATCACCACCGTCATCATGGCTGCTGTTACCTTCATCAGCATCGCCATCACTTTCATTAATAATCATCAACAAAAAAACTTAATTTGCTATTTAACACACTTGAAAATGTGCTTTGTCTGTTCCTACCATCTGTCCCTTTGTACTGAGCTATACAGCTGTACCACTTTTTATTTTTTTTTACAAACTGCCCTTTAATTCAGTTTCTTATACGGTGTGTTTCTTTTGTCCGCACGAGAAAACATCTAGAACGGGAATTTAGTTCACTACCAATACTGCTTCAGGAGAAAGTATTATAACACAGTTTATGTAGACACACTGAGGCTGTGACCTTGTATATAGTTGCATACACAAGGTTATGCTGTGCATGCCCTGCGACAGTAAACATTTATTCAGCCACTATGCTCGTTTAGGTGACATACTGTACAAACAATCTAGGATCCATGTGCAGCAGGGAGGTGGAAAACATGCCAATGCAATGTCATGAAACCAAAAATGGTTATTTTCAGTGTTCAGTTGCTGGAAACCAGAAAAATAATTGTTATTTTGGGTGTGACAGTCACCAGTGGCTTATCCAAAGCAATTCACAGTTTACTACACTTCACCTTTGACAGTCGTCTGTCGGTTTTTGGCAAGATAATTTGAAACTTGATGCTGGGAGCATCGCATTACAGACCAAACAATGTTTGTCCTGGAATTAGTAATAAATCTGGAGCTCTGTCCTAAATCAGAGCAAAAGCCAATAAGCAACAATATGTAATAACAGCTTTTTCTGCACAAGTTACGGTGCGCAGATGCCCAGATTCTGGTTACATATCTGTGCCATTAGTTGTTTTTAACATCTGTGTTAAAAACAAACATTTTTTTCTCAAAAATAGGCCAGATAGACTGTTGTCTTCTATTAAAGATGACTGGAGTGACATTGCACATCAGACTGCTTACTGAAACACTGATCACAGAGAACGATGTTTGTACTGTTCCCCTGAAAAAAAAACATAGCAACAAGGTTCATTGTCTTAATTTGAAAGGTGCATATATTCCTCTAATTTTAGTGCAAAGTCCAGGATTGTGGCCAGTAGTTTGCTCTAGTCACTTTGTGCAGTTTAAAACAGCTAAAAAGGGTTTTACATGTGGCCCAGAAGTTCCCAGTCATCTTGATTTGTGTTCAGCCTCCTGGTACATTTTGATGACGTTGCTCAGAAACCCATTTGAGACTTGGCTGCATTATGTAAAGTAGCATGTGATCAAAAACTAGTCATCTTTATTGAACTATATATGGACTGTCTCAGAGTGTAAATCAAGCGCCAATCTGGAAAGCCAACCAGCGGATGGGGTTATTTAGGTCTGATGGCTGCTTTCGTATAATCCAGCAGGTGAAGTCACAAATTATTATCGGATAGAAGCAGAGAGCCCCATTTTCCTTAAAGATTTCCTGTGGATGTGTGAATACTTAAGATAGGCACATTCAATGACTAGCTGTATGTGTAAGCAAAGTCATACCATTTTAAAACGTAAATCAAATGTTATACTTTCGTTTGGATGAAGCCAAGTGACCCAAAAACTCTGGGAACACGTTTTAGTTCATTTAGACTACCCTTTAGTATTATGCTAGCCTTCATTTTTCTCTCAGTCAAATTTAGGGATGACAAACTCATTTTACATTGTGGGCAACATAGAGCCCACTTTAATCTTAAGCGGGCCAGACCAGTAAAGCCGCCCTTTCTGTCAGTGGAAAGAACTTTAATCTTTAGATATCCTAATATAAGAAAAATAAGTGAATTTTTACAGTTTTTCTACAGAAATGAAGAGAAATGCTGCTCTGTTTAGTGAAAGAAATCCAGTCCAGGGAGCTGGATTGGAGTCTTTGCTGGGTGGATTTTGGCCCCTGGGCCTTATGTTTCGAACCCCTGGTCCAACTAGAACAAAGCACCCTGGAGCTTTTGAAAGCTTTTCCTTGACCTCTTCCTGACCTCTGATACTTTTGTCCCTTTACCCAGGCCTTCCCAAGTGCTTGTGCCCCAACTGCCCTTGGCCCCATACCTTAAAGCTCTATTATTATTGTTATAACTGTTATAATAACTATTTGAATAGTGAATCTGGAAGGGATACACTTTGTTGTAGAAAAGGCTGTGTTGAGCTGGCTATGACCTAACAGAGGTACATACATTCGTAATGACAGAGAACGTCTGACATATTAGAGGGTTATGTTGCCAAATTAGAAAGATAACTCTAAAAGTCTTTTTTAAAGCCTCCTCAGTCTTCATGTTCACATTTTAAGTTGCAAGTTTTGACAATTTGAGCCTTGCAATTGGAAATTGGAAAAGCCTACAGCCATGAGAGCTTTACTGCCCCATTCATGCACCGAGTCCAGCAAGTCCCTCTGAGTTCTTTCCTTGACAATTGATGTTAAAGTGGTGGACACTAAAGATCCCGCCTCCAGATGATCAACCTGCTCGTTTTGATTAGTTTAGCCAGGCAGGGCTTTGCTTTGATGTCGCAGGCCTGGTTTTCAAAGACTGATGTTTTAATTCTTGAATGAACAGTCCTGGCTTAAAAATGGGTTATTATCATTCTAATATATCAAAGCCAACACATTTGCCACAGTGCAAGTATTGTAAAACTTGTTACCGGTTAAACATTACATCTTATTGGCTGGTTTTACCTTGTCTTATGTTAGAAAGGCAGCACAGGGTTCAGAACACCTCTGCAAGAGATACATCTCAGTGGTCCAGGGATCTCATTTAAAAAAGGTGTATGTGCTGAAATGCCAAAAATTATATCTGCAAAAGAGGCATAATGTATATTAGAATAAAATAACAGTATTCCCTTGATATATTTGATGTATTACAATTCACTTCAAAATGTACGCACTCTGATCCACTTCATATTTTGCCCAGTAAATGTCCCACATTCAGATATAAACCATCAATGCAAAGCATCTCACACATGTTTATGCATCATATTGTGATTTTGTAGTGATGGTGGCATTCTCCTGTGGTAGGACTCAGGTCAAGCAGTGGAACAATTATCTTATTCTTGTTTTATATTACTGCTGTTACGTCTGCTTGCGTAGGCGCTTGCCTTCAGAGTGAGGGGTTTTCAGCCTTTGCAAACATGGTCTCGTGTAAGCCTCCAAAAGCTCAACACCTCATAGATCAGCTGTACGTAGACGAGATGCTGAGTGGTTGACAAGTGGACTGAAGCAGGGAAGGGAGTTCACCAGTTATCGGACAAGCTTAAAGCAAAACATCAAAAGTTAAACAGCAGAGCACAGACGATGGCTGCAGTGGACACTTTTCATTGTTTTTAACACTCAGTTTCACTTCAGCTCTTCATATGTTATGACTTTGCTCTTCTCCTGACATGTTTGAACAGAACAAGTAAGAGTAGCCCACAGGCTGGTTTTACCACAAACTTTGGACACTGTGTCCATATGGCAGCAGATGCTCACTGCAGGTAGACGGGCTGTCCATAGCTCCCTACGGTCTACTAAGGCACTGCCAACAGGGAACCATGTTCAGCCCATTAAGCTGTCATTGGCTTTGTTTACAGACTCTAAGTTAACACAGTGCATATGGGCAGGTGGTGACGCCATACCAGGCTCAGTGTGGATAGGTCAGTGTATTCACACTGAGTATATAATACAGTAGGTATCACAACAGTGCAGTCTGCATGCATCGTGAAGTCTTAGCCAAGTGGCTTTTAAGTGTTATTAAAAAAGTTATAACATTGCACTAACAGGATTTCTTTTTAACACTAATAAGTTAGCAAGCTGGCTTCCAGACTCAGCCTGAACTGAGATCCATGTTTCAGTGATAACAGTCACTGACACAGAGTGACCAGTGGCACCAAATAACTACATTATCCTACAGGGTAATTTACTGTTTGCTAACAGTGTTGTGGAGAAAACAGTCAGAACAGAGAGCGACCACATTAGCATGACGAGATAGCTGAGCATCTTTGTTTGCCGCAGGTTACCGACTTGCACA
Organism: Oreochromis niloticus; assembly: GCF_001858045.2. Classification (NCBI taxonomy): domain Eukaryota; kingdom Metazoa; phylum Chordata; class Actinopteri; order Cichliformes; family Cichlidae; genus Oreochromis; species Oreochromis niloticus. The sequence continues at coordinate 8,623,768 of NC_031975.2, forward strand.
GTCAGCCATTTTTTGTCCTTTTTTTTCCTAAGAATTCACTCCAAATTAGCCCCACTTTACATAATTGAGATCAAAACAGTCTTATGCCTTATGTGACCCTTAGATCTAAGCCTTAATAAAACTCTCTCTCCATAAAGCTTGGCTCCCGGTATTAGTTATAGGCAACAATGGGAAATTGTATTTATTCACAGGAAGCGCCTGAGTAAATACTGCTAAGCAGAGCTGGCCAAATCAAAGTCGGGTGAACATGCTTGAACACGATTTTCTTTTTCAGTACATCTTCCACCTCTACAGCCACAGCTCTGAGAAGTGTGCAGTTAACTGAAATCATTTTTAGTTGTTTCACGGGTATTGAAGTCATCCAAACAGTGGAAAAATTGAAATGCTACATTTGTTACGGAGTGAAGCTGCTTGAAACACATGTAAAGTACTTTAATTCACTCTCATAAGAACAGAGCTGTGTGTGTGTGTGTGTGTGTGTGTGTGTGTGTGTGTGTGTGTGTGTGTGTGGCATTTTGTTCAGTTTATTTTATCTTGTTGTGGGTGTGCACCAACTGTGTAAATGTGTGTCCTGGAAGTAGGTGAAACATGCCTTCTGTTGCTCTCCTCCTCTCTCTGCTGACAAGTTCTCTTAACTGTGTTGTATTTTCAGCGTGGGTATTAAAAATGAGTAATTTGGCAAGCTTTCTGTGTGAAATCTCCACAGACTTGAAGTGAGTTGGAGGCTTAGAAGTTCCTGACAATGACAGGATGCCATGTTCTGTTTGTGTGGGACACGGAAAAAACATATACACATATCCCGTCTCTTTAAATCGGGCCCTGATCCTTCATTTGGGAAAATCTATGTTTTTTCATTCTTATCCTGTCTGTATTTGTTCTAATTTGCACTGCAGGGTTTCTGTGCACCGGGGATCAGTCTGCTAAGGGGAACTATGGCTTGTTGGACCAGATCCAGGCCTTGCGTTGGCTCAATGAAAACATCGGCCACTTTGGAGGAGACCCAGAGAGAATCACAATCTTTGGCTCTGGAGCTGGTGCCGCCTGTGTGAACCTTCTCATCCTCTCCCACCACTCCGAGGGTAAGGTTCTTTCCCTGTCCTTGACCGATTAGTAGTCACATACTCCACTTAAAGGGGATTAATATTTCAGGACAGTGTGTGGGTAATGTATTTCTTTACAGAGCATGTTGGTGCTTTTCAGTGAAAAGCCTAAAGCAGATAAAAATGCACTGCAGTATTATTCCCACAAGGAAAGGGATTCAGAGATGAGTCACTTACAGTTTGGGACATTATGGTATTATTTCAATAAGCAGGACAAAACTCCAAAGATCAAGTAATTTGAAAGAAAACGAGGTTGTGAATCCAGACAGTTCTGGAGTTGACAGATGGTTTTAGACAGTAGGTTTTTGCTCTAAAACCATTACTCCCCTTGGGACAAAAACCCTTTAGTAATTCCAAATAACATCATTCCACATGAACCTCCAGTCACTGAAAAAGCACTGAGATGAATGAGTGTGTCTTCTTATAACTTTTCTGTCAAATTGGGCTTTTAAATGTTAAATTACAGAGTCACATATAGTGTTGTGAATCTAAACTTTTCCTATGTGTTATAGGTGCATAAACTAGCCCAAACATAGCCCATTGATAGGTGTTTGCTAGGAAGCATGGTCATAAGCATGGCATAAGATGCACCTGTGTGCAAGCTTTGTGTAATAAATGTGTACTTTATTATTTAATGCGATTTTAATGTTATATAAGGCTTAAGACATCCAACTTTTTTTTTTTTATATGTTGCTGTAATTTCTTTAAGTCATCTTCAGGAATAGTTCTGCAGGCTTCTTGAAGGACATTTAAAGCTCTTCTTTGGCTCTTGGCTGCCTTTTCCCCCCCATTCTCTGTCAAGATCGTCCAACACTGCTTTAATAATGTTGAGGTCCAGGATCTGGGGAGGCCAATCCATGACTGATAGTGTTCCACGTGGTGTTTTTCTATCCAGGGTTAGTTGTTTGGGATCATTTTCATATTGAAAATTAAAGCCAGTACCATGCAGTACACACTTTCTGAAGGATGGTGGATCAAAATCTGATTCTATCAGTTTTGACAAGCCCCCCAACACAAGTGTCTAGATGCAGCCCCAAACCATGAAAATGATTTGAGCCTGGAACTTGAAATTTAGATTCATCATTCCGTAGGACCTGTAACCATCCACATAACAGGTTCTGGATTAGACACTAGCATCTGCACCTCATCAGTAGAAAAGGACCGTTTAGTTCTTGAATGGCGGATCTTTAAATTCTCGCCAGATGTTCTGTCATTAATACTCTCTATGCTTTTGGTCTGTGGAGCTGAGAAGCCAAATAGCGTTTCATTCCTTACCAAGAATTCAGATTATGTTATTACTAAACTGTTAACCTTCACACAGAGAGACTAATCTTGGACGGATTAAACAAATAAAAATATTGCATGTACTGTAGGAAGCAGAGTCTCGGTTGATGCAAGGGATTGAGTCAGGAAAAAAGTCAGGAGGTCATTTGCTAAGTTGTTAAGGTTCCTATAATACCAGCTCATATTGCATGGATACTTTGATAGTCCAGGTTTCCTGGTTGAACACTGAGGCTCGCAGAGTTTATATAGTTTTGCACTGAAAACACATATATTACATCAACACTGATCACACTTTCCTTTGTGTGGTTTGTGCATTGCTGAGAATTTCTTCTGTAGAACGTGACTCTTATTGGTCAGTGTTATGGCAGGTTTAATAGTGGGTGCAATATCAGAAAAACACAACTGGTTGTTTTGCATACGTTAGCCCAACTCCATTTTGAAAGCAGGCTGAAGCAACACAAAGTCAAGAAAAAGTTGGAGGCTGAACAGTTTTTAAAGGTACAGTGTGTGTGTCTGTATGTGTGTGTGTATGCCGAGGAGAGATGAGATGAGGCGCTGGAGTTGCAGCTGAGAGGCTTCTTAATTGATTTCACAGGGAGAGGAGCGGGGGCGGGGCACATGCAGAATATGGGGGGGCTTAATTATTAATGACAGAATCTGCAGATAAAACAGAGGGACAGCAAGCCACTTTACATAACAGTGCAGCGGTGCAACAGTGCGAGCAGTTTTCTTTCTCTTTCTGCCCTTCTCGTTTTATCCAACAAGCTGTGTGCAGATTTGCCGCCATTTTTCTTGCTGCTGTCTCTTGTTGCATGTAAATGAAACACTTCATGTTTTTTACTCTGGTGTTCATAAAGATTTTCTCCAGCTAAGAAAAGCAGCAGGATATCTACTTCATCTTGCCCCTGTAATACTCTACAATTGCTCCTCCTCTAACATATGCATTATTTAACGTGCCTACACTGTAAGGCCTTGAAGGCACCATCAGCTGCTAGCAAAAGTGTGTCAGAGGGGGGAAAAAAACAGCTAAGCTGATGGAGAATAAGTGTTTGTATGTTTAAATACATTTGGTGTATATGACTGTGTTTTTGTATAGGGCTGTTCCAGAGGGCCATCGCTCAGAGTGGCTCAGCCATCTCCAGTTGGTCGGTGAACTACAGACCGCAGATTTACACCAAGATCCTGGCCAAGAAGGTTGGCTGCACCACAGGGGACAATGCAGAGTTGGTGGACTGTCTGCGTAGGAAGAATTTCAGGGAGCTGGTGGACCAAGACATCCAGCCTGCCCGATACCACATCGCCTTTGGTCCTGTAGTAGATGGGGACGTGGTACCTGATGACCCTGAGATCCTCATGCAGCAGGTCGGCTTTGAATTCTTCAATTACCGTACACTGTGTGACATTGTGAGAGACAGAATATCAAAAAGTATTTGATCCCCTGCGCCAGACAGAATTCTGGCTCCCACAGTTTGACTGTGTGCCCATGTGACACACAGATTACAGTCAATCAGTATATCAATTACAAATACTCCTAATCTTAAATCCGTATGTGTATGAAGCAGATCTGTCCACAAAATCAGTTTCTTTGCTTTGGGGCTGTTTTTCTACTAAAGGTACGACACTGTGAATGGGGCCATGCAATGAAAAATCTGAAAAAAAGCCAGAATACTGAAGGTGGGTCTTCCAGCATGACAGTGATGCAAACATACCACCAAAACAACAAAGGAGTGGCCTAGCAAGTTGCCAAACTCCAGACTAAATTCGATAGAAAGTCTGTGGAGGGAGCAAAAATTTAGAGCAGCAGCTACGAAACTTACAGGATTTAGAGTTTCTGTAAAGAGGAGTGGGCCAAAATCCTCCCTGAGATGTGTGCAAACCTGGTGACCAACTACACGAAACGTTTCTTGTAGTTGGTTTCTCTACCAAGTAATAATTTATGTTTTGCTTGGGGATCAAATATTTATTTCATACAATGACATTGTATGACATAAATTCCTAACAAGCATTACTGCTCCGTTCTGTTTTGTATGTCATGCTTTATGTGTGTTTGTCGTGACACCAGGGCGAGTTCCTCAACTACGACATACTGCTGGGTGTCAACCAGGGAGAGGGCCTGAAGTTTGTGGATGACAGTGAAGGAGAAGATGGAATATCAGCTGCCTCATTTGACTATACTATCTCCAACTTTGTGGACAATCTGTATGGATACCCTGATGGTCAGATCCTATTCCTATTTTTCTAGACTATTACGATGTGTTTCTTTCTAAATGTTTTTGGCCTCAACAGCACTAAGCATTTATAAAAATGGCATAGATTTGCTTGTGAATAGAGACTACAGTCCTTTGTAAGCCAGGCTGGTTAACAGTATTCACAGTAAATTATGTTTCGGAATCTTCCTGTGGCAAAAAACATGTTTTGACCAAAAAATCTAAAAGATTTCAGCCTTACATGCTTCCACATAATGTCGCAGACGAACATAGACTCTATCACAGCACAAATGCTCACATTAACTTCTGTTTTTTCCAAGGTAAAGATATCCTCAGGGAAACCATAAAGTTCATGTACACAGACTGGGCTGACAGAGACAACAGCGACATGCGCAGGAAGACCCTCCTGGCTCTGTTCACAGACCACCAGTGGGTGGCCCCAGCTGTCGCCACTGCCAAACTCCACGCTGAGTTCCAGTCACCCGTCTACTTCTATACCTTCCACCACCACTGTCAGACCGAGGCGAGGCCAGACTGGGCAGATGCTGCCCATGGAGATGAGATCCCCTATGTGTTCGGGATTCCCATGGTGGGGGCCACTGACTTGTTTCCTTGTAACTTCTCCAAGAATGACGTAATGCTCAGTGCTGTTGTGATGACATATTGGACCAACTTTGCCAAGTCAGGGTCAGTATAACACTTCATTTCAAGTGAATTATGAATTGTGTATAAAGTATTGATTATATTTGTCACATATAACACAATGACTAACTCAGTCAGATTTTTAAAAGACAAGCCCAGTGATATTTCTGGGGATTTTACAGATGACTGAAAAATGAAACATTTTTGTGTGTAAAGCTTTATGAATCAGTCCTCTGTGTTGAGATTCTGAAAGACACACAGCATAGAAGAGTTTCAGTAAATGCTAACATAGAACATGACATTTCTAAAACTGCTGCCGTCCTGGAATTTTCACACACAGCCATCTCTAGAAACTCACAGAAATTCACCTTAAAAGAGTTTCGAGGAGAATGGTCAGGACCATTGGTGTTGTCACAAAACCTATAGTGACACAGAGGAATCCCCCACAGTGGAAGAGACTGGGTTTCCATTTCTGTGAGCCATGAACAGAAATCTAAAGCAACAGAGGGCACAAGATCATCAAAACCCGAAAATTGGAAACTGATCGTTGCTTTCTCTAAATGATAGGGTCAGAAGTTGAGGACAGCTGAGGACAGCATTAATCCATAGACCCTGCCTTGTGTCAACAGTCCAGCCTGCTGGTGGTTCAGTGGTGCAGGGAATGTTTTTTGGCACACCATAAGAATTAATTATGAATTAATTATGGTTTGAATGCCACATCCTGCCTGAGTATTGTTGCAGACCATGTGAAACACTATGTCATAATTACACCCATTGGAGGGGAAAACACTTGGCCCCACATTGCCTTGCTGAGCTCTGAAATGCTGCAAATGCTCTTAATTGGTTAAAAGACTCATATTTTGCTATATGTGGGGAGGGCACTGGTTAGTACCGTTGTCACATAACAAGAAGGACAAGGAGTTACTGTCACAATAAAAAATCAATAGAGAGCCCATGTAGCCACAATTTACCATCTTTTAATTGCTATTTCCAGCATTATGGTAAGACTGTTTCACACGCAAATGTTAGCTAAGGCAAATCAGACTCATTGTTATAAACATGGCAGTGACTTCAGGGGACTTGACTGCAAGAAACTGATTATGCAGTCAGAATGTGAGAGGGACTAAAATCTCAAAGGAATGTTTTCAAAAATCATGGAAGTCATAATACCAGGGTTGTGAGGTGCTGAGGGTAGTTTTTGGGGGCTTGTACTACTGTTTTCGTAAAGCTGCCATTATAATCAATGCTTTGTTCACTGCTCTTGCAAACTGTGGCAGCGCAGTGGTTAGCATTGTTGGCTCACAGCAAAAAAGGTTCTAGTATGTAGTCTCTTGGTCCTGTATGTGCTACAGCTTCCTCCCACTCTCCAAAGACATGCAAGATAGGTTTTGTGGTGATTCTAAGCTGGCCATGAATGTGAGGTAGATAGAATGCTTGAAGTATTAAACAAAACAGCACCATAAAGTGCTCAGAGTGATCACTAGGTTACCATATAAATGCCAGTCTGCTGCTGTTACCACAGGCACCACCCCCCAAAAACATTATGCATTAATGCCCCAAAAGGATACCATCTACAATCACAACTTCACCTCTCCAAATGGAAGAAGTCAAAACAAGTTTTCTGCAGAATATCATGTTATCCAACTTTTTCTGCCTGTGTGCCTATTTTGGAATCCCTAAGCCCCTGCCTGTAGAGGCCAAGTTCTTTGCTGACTTGTGCCCCCATCCCAGCTAAAATGGCAGGTTATAAACTTTAGGAGGTACATGACAACACAAAAGCACAAGGATGACAACAACAAGCATAAACCACCTGCAGTAAAGCACTTGAAGGTTTTAGAGCGGCTAGTAATTTGCTATTCTTTCCTCTTTTACCCTCAAATGTCATATCAGTTCCTTTGTTTTGGTTGACTGAATTAATCAAAGCAAAGATAAGGTTAGGTTTATAGCCTAATAATTGTCTCTTGTGTCTTACAGAGACCCTAACCTACCAGTTCCTCAGGACACCACGTTCATCCACACTAAGCCTAACCGATTTGAGGAGGTCATCTGGACCAAGTTCAGCTCCAAGGACAAGCAGTACTTGCATATTGGCCTGAAGCCCCGTGTCAGAGATAACTACCGCGCTAACAAGGTGGCTTTTTGGCTGGAGCTGGTACCGCACCTCCACAGCCTTCACGAGGAAATCATTAACTCCATCACCACCCGTCTGCCACCTGGAGGCACCAGCCGCTGGAAGGTCCCTCATTCTGGCACTCGCTCAACACGGCACCCTGTGGTCTCTACCTACCCACCGGATCCTGACCCTGACAGTTCAGAGAGGCCCCGCTATCCTCCCTTCCCCAGCGAGACGAGGGACTACTCCACCGAGCTGAGCGTAACGGTAGCTGTCGGCGCCTCGCTTCTTTTCTTGAACGTGCTGGCCTTTGCCGCACTTTACTATAAGCGGGACAAGCGCCATGAACTCATGCAAAGACGCCACCGCCGACTCTCCCCGCAACGCGGCACGACAATGGGCATGGGTGTTGGCATGGGAGTCGTAGGGGCCCCACCGCACAACGACCTAGCGCTGAGTCAGGAGGAGGAGCTAATGTCACTGCAGATGAAACAGCAGAGGGTGGAGCTAGAGCACGGGACCCCCTTACCGTCCCGCGGTGTCCACGGCGACCTGGAACCGCTGCGGCCTCCCGTGTGCCCACCTGACTACACGCTGGCCCTGCGGCGAGCGCCCGAAGATGTGCCACTGATGACAGCTAACACCATTACCATGATCCCCAGCACCATTAGCAGCATGCAGCCCCTTCACCCCTTCAACACTTATCCCCCTGTCCCAGCCCCGTCTACTACACCCGTCCCCAGCCACAGCAACAATGCCCTGCCACACCAACACTCCACCACCCGTGTATAGGACCAGGCACAAGCTCTGCTACCCCACTCTGGGCTTACAGAGATGCACCACACAAACTGCTCCATCCAAACTCCACCTTCTCTTCTTCTTTACTCTACTTTTCTCTTTTCTCATTAAGCCCTCAACTAAAGCTGCAGTTTGTAAGATACGAAGCAGTGAAATACCTCTAAACTGTAACCGTAACTCAAGGTGGGGGGGACTTGATTAAGAAAGGTCCTTTGCCAAAACACCGTCATACTAGATGCATACCGCTTTTCCCCGTCAATGCGCTTTCAACATCTGGTGCTTTGGAGAGCCACCAAACACGCAGCTTTAAGCTTGTAGCTCTCGCAGAGGGTTCTCAGGCTCATCAACAATCAGTCAGACATGTATTGTGGTAGCTCGATTGTTTTGCGCATGTGTTGTTGTGTCAGTGTAAAAACTATGTTTAACGCCCAATGCAAATATTCATTTTCACTCATTTAGCGAAAAAGACAAAACAGTAGCGAGCAGCTTTGTTTGAGGCAACATATGTCCCGACAAGCTGCCTGTCATGAAGCGCTGATTCCCTGAAACTTACAAATTGCAGCTTTAAAGGCCCAATCTGGAAGTGAAATTTGGCACCCTGTGTTTAGCACTCTGTCCCAACAGCTGTCCCTCCATTGTGATTTTTGGGGATTATTGTTTAGCGTGAAATGTATTTGACGGGCCTGGAGGGAAATGGGGTGGAATCCACTGGATAGAGAATCATGACTTTTTAATTTTAAAATGCGATTTTATTAATTAGACATATATTTACTGGTTTGTTTGTTTGGGTTTTTTCTTTTTTTCTTTGGTTGTGATGCTAACTGAATAACATTAAGCATCCCATGGAGATTAAGTTGCTCACGCTTAAAAAGAAAACCCAACCAAAAACAAAAGTGCATACTCACCACTGCTGCTTTCAAAACATTTCCAGATTGAGGCCTCAACTGTGGGGCGGTACAGGAAATTACTGAATCCCACTCACTTTGTGGGATGCAACCTGGAATCCAGGCTGCCCATTAGAAGTCGCTGCATTTCAGCCACACACGCTCTAATCACATCCATTACATTATTTATCTTCATACCCACAATCTCTTTTGTCTGTGTTTCCACTTCAGCTCATTTAACCGCTTCTCTTGTTCTCGCTCTGCATCTGCCCTTGTAGCTCTTTTTATTAAAACCATCGACATAATCCATCTCCATTCCTTTCCTCTTTCTCGCAATCACTCCTAGACTCTCTTTTTCCTTTTGGAGTCTTTTATACAAAAACACAAGTGTAAATGATGTATTATTAATAAATTGTAAGGATATGAATGAAAAAAAAAAAAGATATTCTGATATCTCGTTTTTACCAGCATTCTTGGTGCCAAGTACTGTGATAAAGTTCCTCTTTTACTGGCGTCCAGTGGACCGCCTGGAGAGGTCCACCCTGACTGTATCTTACAAAAGGAATTACCATAAAAAAAGTGCCAACCCCTTCATCTTTAGTTTTGAACCACACACTTTTTTTTTTTTTATTATTCCACTCAATGTTGCACTGTGGCTGGTCTCTTCTTTAAAGGGAAATCAGATTCAATATATCCTCTTTTTCTTTTCTTTTTCTTTTTTTAAAGGAGTTTTATTAACAACTTTAATGTGTGGGATATTTGTTGCATGTTTGGATTTTTTTCTGGGTTTTTTTCTAGAAGTTAGCTTGCCATTTTGATGATTTGCCATTCATTTTATTTTGAAAATCTTTTCTTTTTTCTTTTTAATATCCCGTTTCAATATCAGCTGCACTTTGTGGTACTTCAGAAAGTATTAAAGTATTAAGAGATGAATATTGTGTAAAACTATGATTATAACAAAGAGAGTAAATATTTCCTCTTTATTTTTTTCATTCCCTAACACACCGAGGCTGTGCTGCAAAAACTACAGGAAAGACTGATGAAAGCCTTTTTAACCCCCCCCCCCCTTTTTTTTCCTTTTTGTTTTTTTGCTTTTTGCTGTTTCTCTTTATCTTTTGCAATGTCGAGCTTGCACAGTCACTGTCTCTCAATCAACCTGAAGATAGCACTTTTTTTTAAAGTTAGGGAAAAAAAGAAATGACTACTTTACACAAAGAGTCTAAATAAGGTTTTTGTCTGTGACTGGACATTAACCTCCTGCTTCAAAGTGTTTGAGGACTGCCCGACAGTTATCTTTTTTCCGTCTGCTCTTTTGTTGTCCCATGTTTCTGGCTTTTGCAAAAGGCAGGAGAAAGGATGAGATGTATTTATGGTCAAAAAAAAAAGGTGAGAGAGCCTTGTATGCGCGTTTCACATCTTTCGCACAATCCAACACGGACACGGGTCACACTCTGGACAATGAGGAGGAGGGGGAAAAAAACAAAACAAAAAAAACAAAGCAAACTAAACAGAAACGGTGACATTAGGACAAACGCTGGACAAACACGGTGCCGATGACAAAAATAGCGACAGTACGATCCGTCAGTGCGCAGAGGATATATTCTGAAAACCCAGTTTAACAGACATTACTCACACAACATAAACCGTGATCGCAAGGTGAGCGGGATCCCCCGTCCTCTTCCTCTCTTGTCCCCCTCCTTCCTTGTGATGTCCCGTCTGCTTAGGATAACCACACTCTGGAGCCAGACTGCCATCCCTCACGCTGGACTGGAGCAAGCTGCGAGGACAAAAGAACAACAACAACAACAACAAAAAAAGAACCAAAAAAAAACAAAAAAAGGAAAAAAAAGAACCCAACAACACATAAAAACAAACTGTACATTTTTTTTAAGTGTAAGCGAACAAAACTGGAATTTGTAAATATTATGTTTGTCGTTTGGTTTGACTGACTGGCCGGATCTTTTCTTTGTGACAGCAGGTGCAAGTTTCGGTGACTTACATGGTTTTCAAATATGTTCGATTCTCCTTTGTTTCCTTGAACTCAAGGTCAGGTTCCAGTAGGTTGTGTGGGCACAGCGTGGTTGAGGGCAGCGTGAACATGAAAAAGGAATGTCTACGGCTCAGGTTCGCATAGATTGTGATAAAAATAGTCTTGCCTAAAATGTGACGTACAGGCCTGACACTATTCCATCAATCATGAAGGCAGCTTTTGAGTGAAATGAATCCCTTCATTGGTTAAAAAAAAAAAAGAAAAGCCAAAGAACAGTTGTGGAGAACACACGAAAAAAGAGGAAATTGAGAAGATTTGTGAAATGAGGCTTGGAAAAAACAACATGTTAGTTCTTTAAATATGCTCAAAAATAGAAAAAAAAGATTTTTTTTTCTTTTTTTCTTTGTGATACTGTTGAATTTACTTGTTAGTGTCTCACATTGTCTTGGGCATTGTCATACAGTATAACCTGTAATTGGGAAGTTGTGAAATCCTTTGTATTCTTTTAGTCTAATTTCAGACTCTAGTAACCACGGTGGTTGTTTTGCTACCTTTTTGCAATCTTGTCTGCACATTGAGTTTTGGGGATTATTGATCCAGCTGTTTGTTAGTGAGTTTAAGTTAGCCACAGCATAACAAAATGTGTGTTTTTCTTTCCTTCTTTCTTTTTTCCTTCTTTTTTGGAAATGAGGGATTTGGACGAGCCAACAGATAACGGAAGCACACTCACCAAGTTTACATGTTTACACTACAGTTTTGATGTTGGCTTAAGGTAAAGGGAGAAAGTATTACACTGATCCAAATATCTTCTTCTTCTTATATAAGATTTAATGCCGGAAAGGTAAAGTGAAGGCTTGCACCTGTTTGTCTGTTTCATTTGATTCAGTAAAACCTGCTTGAGGCTCAAGAGACTGTGAGAGAGCATAATGACCAGAAGGGGTTGAAAGAATTAAAGTTAATATTTCTATTTCAAATAGAGGCTATTACACACTGTATGTTGTGTATCTGAACTGGAAAACATTAAAAGACATTCTTAAACAAATGCTGTGCCATCACTTTTATGACATGGCTGGGTTTGTACTGCTAAAACGGTGTTTGTGGTTTGGCCAGTAGGTGGCAGAGGAATTCTGCAGCATGTGAACACAACTTGGCTTCCTAGTATTTAAGTATGGCGTTAGCAGGAAAATTTTAATTTACAGAAAGACAAAAGATGGCGTCATTTTAGCCTTAGTGTATAAAAGATGGTAGTTACTGATGTGAAGTTTCCGAAGTCCATTTTGAAGCCTGGAGAGAAGCATTTCTGCTATTGTTTCCACTGTTGTAAAAATAATTGGATGTGGCAAGGACAGGCAGGTGTAACTGTAAATCTGCATTCTCATTGGCTTCCAGTTTATGATTTACAAATTAGTAGATCATGAGCAATTGTGTTTGTTTGTTTTTAATTCGGTATGACCCAAAATGAATGAAAGAGCCAATAAACTTGCCCGGAAAGTTTTTATAGTAGTCAAGATAGAAAGGACCAGAAGCTTTTTTTGCAACCACAGCCACCTGCTGACCTTCAGATAAAATGCGGATTTAAAGCACTTCCACTTTGCCTTCATATTTTGAAATTCAACTTCAAAGTTTCGTCCATGTTTTAGATCATCTATGGTTAGAGTGAGTAAAAATGAATTCCTGGATTTCAGATTTGGTCACTGCCAAGAACCTCTGGTCTGGTAAAAAACAAAACAAAAACAATGCTATTTAGCTAGTAGTTATTTAGTAAGCTATCTTAGTTTCATGCTAGCTAGCTCAGTTTCTAGCTTAGAGTACTTAATGTTTGCTAACATGCAGAACTCCTGCTGAAAGAATTTGACAATGGAAAGAATCTGACTAATGTAAAACTTCAAAAAGGGGTTAAGAAGGCAAGAAAAACAAATAAAGAAAAAAATTACAGAGTTAGTTGCAGGTGTTTTTAAAGGTAGGTATAGTCCCACTAGAACAATAAAATGGAACAGGTCAAACATGCCCTATAGAACTTCACCTGGGTCCTGCAGTCATTTGTAGGTTTTAAGAACTGCCTACAGGACCAGGGTGGATAAATATAATTTTATCTTTAATGGACTCAATCAGGAGAAAACAGATGTATGTTTGGTAAGAAAGCTACATCTAAGATGAATGTGAATGTAAGGAATGTGCTTTAAAAACATCATCTTTTGCCTTCTCACTTTTTCCAGTCCAACATTTTGATTATATTCTTTAAACTTATCAAAGTGGCTATGCAAAGCTTTATTTTCTTATTCTATTTGTATTATGATATATCTATATTGGACATATACATTACCATTTGTGACCCTGTATCAGGTTTAGCGTACGGCTAGTTTTTCATCTGTTATCACCTAGCATTTTACGTCTTCTTTTAGCTATATTTTTCAGAGTGTTTCATTGTTTCCTTTCTGTTTCTGGTACCAAGAAACTACTACTTATTTTCTTTAGGGTGTTTCAAGGTTACATAAGTATTTTATTTAAAGAGTTCAGACACAAGTCTGTTGCCCTGTCTCGTGTTTTTGTACTTGCAGGGTGGCCAGTTCTGTGGTGTGACTGTCCTCGGTGTCATTCAGCTGCCTCTCCAGTGAGTCATTTGTGACACATACTGATGACAGTCCTGTTTTCCACTGCACCTGATGATGCTGATGTCCTCTTTCTACACTGTAGTGTTAGTGATCTTGGCCAGGGGTATTGCAGGAGAGAGATGTTGCACTCATAGAATTCTGAATTGAAATCTGCAGAAGAATTGAAATGGTAGTAGCACTTTTCATTTAAATTGTGCTTCAAAATAACTGCCCCAATAAGTGCCTAGAGGCACTTCAATATGCCTTGATTCAAACTTCACCTCAGAGGGTAATGTGCTTTTTCCCCTCCCTTGGGGACATAGAATGGAGTGTCTCCAACTTTATGGACTCTTTATTCTTCATATACCTTAAAATCAACCTTCAGTCCCTCCCTCCCTGCTCTGCTCATTTCTCATTCCCCAACTACATCACACAGCCTCTACTTGATTTCATTTACCCTGATTTCTGCTTTATTCAAACATAATGATGATGAGAATATCATAGCCATCATATTACTTCTTAGTTGCAAAGAAGATTTTCATTATGATAGATTAGAGTGTGTGGCAGCATAGTACCCGAGTCAAAAAATAAAACACAATTCTTTGACATGTTTTAGCTCTGCCACGACACTCCTTAGCCGTGCCACACATGCAACAAAATTAGAGCTCCAGTTAATTCTGTGCATTCTGGTAGATAAACCAATGCTTATCCAGCACACATGGTGTAAAAACCATTGCCTTTCACTGGCTTGGTTTTGCAGAATGCTCATCAAGCAGAGATATGGCTCTGTGTAATATTCGGATCCTCGTGGAAATGTCATACTGGTAGTCCGCCATTTGAAAAAAAAAAAAAAAAACTCTGGTTCATTTTTGCAGTAATGCTTCCAATCTCACCACACCATCAATAGCTGATGAAACCTTCTTCTTAAAAGTATAAGGCTACTCATCATTATGTTAAATAAACAGGAATGAACACAAACTGAGCTCTGATTGTGGTTCCGTTCATTCACATCCAAATAATTCTAATTTCAAAGCCTGGCATAACTTGGCAGTGAGGGTTTCATGCTAGGAACTGCCCTCTCATCTGTTTATTCAGCTGCTAGTACACAATAAATTGTTATTACAGCAAATATACTAGACTAATGCACTGCTTTTGTTGGATAAAGCTAGCAGAACGCTTTCCATTCATTCAAGTCCTTATGTGACAATAAAACCTCCTTTGCCAAAGGTATATTATTTTGGTATCAGCGGTCAGTAAATGCTTTAAGAACTTGTTGCTTCTATTTTTACATCTCCCCTGTCAGATTTATACTCCAATCAACTGATCATCTGTTTTCGAGTTCCACGTTTGGCACTGTAGGTGACATACCTAGAAATCTTTACAGTGGACAAACAAAAAGGACAGATCATTGTTGCGCATAATGCTTCCTGTAGCTGTGTACAGGTTTCTGTGTTCAATGGTTTTGGATCAATACATAGGAATTCCATAAGGAAAAGCCTGAGAACTCAGATTGGTATACAATATATTTACCAGGTTTACTAAACATGAATATACTCTCTTGGATCCAGTTTTCTGATCACAGACAAGTTTTTTTTCTCTACACTAGATGGCAGCATTGAGCTAGAAATTATAGAGAACACATCAAAACTTTTTTTTAAAGAGCATGTTGTACAAGGATATCTTTACCAACACAAAGACAGAGCATTGCCTTGTTTTTTGAATGTTGTCAGAATGGTCAAATTTAGATTGTTATAGTTCTGGTTTTCAATTTGAGAACTTTACAACAAATGTGGGTTTTTAAAAAACATATATATTCAAAAGTCTTTTATTTTTACTAACTGATTAAAGACACTAAAACCCAACAGACAGCCATAAAAGTCAAATCCAGTTTTTATATCTGGACAGACAATGAAACTTGCTCCAGAACATACCACGGGGAGGCTATTTCTGATCTACAACACCCTTACTTTGGCATTTTACAAGAATTTCAAATAAATGACTCCAGTGGACAGCTGCTGTATTGTAAGAGGAGCCTTTATGTCTAAAAGTACATTTCTGATTCTTTTTGTTGTCACTTTTAAAACAAGAGCAGTCTGATAATGAATGCCTCTACAAAAGCTGAAAAATTCCCTCTACACCATGAATGAGTGCCGCGATCTACGAGGCTGTCCAGGACCAGATATTGTTGTTATATTTCTCGAGAACGTCAAAATCATGTATTCCAGTTGTTTTTATTGCAGTTGGATATGACATGCAGTGTTCAGTGTTCGGGTTTGGGTAAAGAATCCTTTTTGAAAAGTTCATGTATCTGCATCTGGATTAATGCCAAAATTAATGACAGCCTTATTGAAAACCTTTTACGCAAATGTGTCCATATACTTTTGAAAGTGGGGTTCAAAGATTAGTATTTTGCACAAAAGCAACACAAACTCAGTTTGGGGTATTAGATTAGGACAATTTATTAAATGAGCCAATTCCCATAGCCTTCCACACAAGATTACATAACAGTATTGCAATCCTTTTCTAAATAGAGTAGTCCTCTTCTAAAGCCTGAAAACCATCACTCAGAACATTTTTATTGAATGAAGAACATTTCATTTCATTTTTTTCTGATATGGACTCCTTTCCTAGATAATATCTTGCAGGACAAAATTTGAATTACCTTACTTCTGCTATCATTGTTTTTATTATTGTTAATGGCTACTGTTAGGCTACATAAACCCATATGCACACAGAGGATGTAGCTGAGATAGCATTCAGATGGTGTGCTGCAGATAAAGAGGAAGGGGTGAGGGAGAGACACAGTTGTCGTAGAAGATCTGAAGGTTGGTGTCGACTTCGATGTTATTTCTCAGAAACATTTCGAGCTCCAGGACTGTCATCTCGTGGATGCTGTTGCCCTCTTTGGCGTTTTTGGCTAGGGCTCCATGGGACGGGAAGAGAACGCGAACGTCGTGGGGTGCGTTGCGGTCATACTCGGTGCAACAGTAAGCAGACCACACGTCTTCGGGGATGGCCACGCGGTTCTGATTGTTGCGACGGATCATGTTGCCCCTGGTGGTCACTCCGGTCACAATGTAGGCAGTGCCACGGCAGAAGTTGTTAAGGCGCACCCGGATCCGCTCCTCGTACTCTCGCCAAGGCCCGATGTTAAACTCTCGTATCTCTGGGACCACGTTGGTCAGTGTATAAGTGGCAGCGCGGTCGTGTGGACTGGACTGATGCTGGTCCGGGTTCAGGTGACCTCTTTCATAAAGAACCACATCAGAGTAGTCATCCAGCACTGCCTGGCTGTCCTCAAACTTCATGTGCAGGTAGCCAGTTGGGAAGGGCAACATGTTCCCATTGCCATCGAGCTCTGCCAGCTGGAGACATGAAATAAAACTTAAAGCAGTCTTTAACATGCCAAGAAATAGCACAAGATACCCAACAAAAGTTCTTCGTGCAAGGCTTTTTCTTTCCAATTTTGGCTTCCTTGAAAGCCTCTTTTTTTAACAAGTGTGGAATATCTCATTAGGCAATGGTTAAAATTCAAGGCTTAATGAATGAAAAAAAAGTCTTTTTGAAAGACTAACCTGTGGCTCGTACATCCAAGGGTAGTCCACACGTCTGTCTCCCTCAGTTTTCTTGAAGGTATAAGCTGAGTAAACTGGGATCCTCTTAGAAGGATCGTACAAGGTCACATACCGGGGTTTGTCAGCATATCGCTGGCAGATCTTCTTCAGTTTGGTGTCGACAAAACCCCGCGGCGGAGTCCCCATATAGAGGGAGTCCTTGCATCTCTCCACATGATTAAAATCTTGAACAACTGTTGCTGATGTGAGACTACTGATTATAAGAGCACAAACTAAAGGCAGCTGCAGGATCTCCATGGTCAACGTGTCTCTTCAATGTCTCGCACCGTGCCCTCTGCAACTATGACAGCGTAGGGTGTACGGTTAGGATTTAAATGTCACACAGCAGATAGGCAAAGCAGGAAGTGTGTGCGCCAAAGACAGGCCTCCCAAATGGACGGTGGCATTGATATGCAGGTTTGCTGCAGTATAGCTCAAACATACAGTGTTTAAAGCTTATGGACCTGTTGTGGTTGGGTTAAGTGCATCAGCTACATTGACTTTTAAGCTAACTATCAAAACTTTTTTAATGTTCCTAATGAGGTCGTGGCTTGATTTTTGAGACAGAGGCCAATATTATACTGATGGCATAATCAAATAAATTCAAAGAGGATAGCTAGGATGTCACAATGACTTTTTTTTTTTTTACAAAAAAAACTGTAATTGGTATTCACTCTCGCATAAGCCCGAGGTCTGCTGAACAATAATGAAACACAGGACACTGGAATGTATTCAGGAAGATGCTACTGGAGGAATCCTAAAATGCAAATCCATCTAATCTGTGTTGGTGATGAACAAAAGGCTCACAGTACAGAAAAAGGCACTACGTATACACGTTTCGCAGTAAAGTACTACTTACCGTGAAGCATGGATAAGCCAGAGGCATGATAAAGGATGGAAATTTAGCTACATAGTGACACTTGGTAACTATGTCATCCTCCTGTATAGCTGAACACAATAGTTAAACTAGAGCATAATGATTTAGACATGGATAATCGAGTGTTTATAACTTTGGTACCAATGATGCAGTTGTCCAGTTGAAATTCAATTGTTTTTAATACATATAGCCAAGAATAAAAAATTCTAAATGTAAGTTTTGCGAGGACACTGAAGCAAAAGTACTTCATAGCAACTCAAGAAACTTCCCTTGCAGTACAGTGCAAGTATTTCTTAGCAAATGGCTCAGTGTTCTGCCAAAATGGCTTCGGCACTTATTTTGGCAGCTCACTGTGTACAGAGCGAGTAATCCATCTGAAGACGACATCCTCTTTCCAAACTTTTTTTTTCTCTTTGTCCTCTCACTTATAATAACAGCTTTTGAACCTATATTGAATATTCTTTATTTTTTACTGTATATTTCTCTTCATCCAACTCGTTGTCAGCCAGTATTTGATGACAGGCTCTCCTTCTTGTCAATCTCACTTGAGCCTGTTTTCCACCTCATAAACATATCAAGCCACCGTCCACGTGTCCTGTCAGAGGTTGTTTGCTTTAATTAACCATGCTAGGATGAAGATTAACATTTGATTCAGGGTTACCTGTACCCACCTTTTGCAGATGGAAAGAATTGGAAAGTGTGTGAAAAGCAAGTTATGGATGTGCAGCTGAGGCGTCTAAAAGCTTTGACATTTACTGTAAGCTGCCTTTTTTATGACAGTTTGAATCATCTCAAAATACCACTCCAAGGAGCTAGATGGTGATGGATTCTGTTATAGCTATACAAAAGCATACAAAAAGAGCAATTCATGGAAAATGTTCATTCATATTCATATTTTAAATATAGACAAGTGTACTGAATCTTTTTTTTCTCATTAAAATCAGTTCAAATGAACACACTTAGGCTTTTGGGGTATGTCCAATATGAAGTGATGGGAACCACACATAAAGCAAATAAAGCAAATAAAATGAGCTACATATCAGCGACGGGAGTTTGTGGAGCTGTCCATACTGCCCTCTGCCAAAGTCGGTGTTATGCAAATGGAAACTGTCAGATTAGCCGGAGCAACAATCCTTCACTGCCCTAATAAGTCAATTTGAGTGACTGAGTGTTGTTATTCATCGAGGGACCAGCTTGCCTCTCTGATCTAATCTTGAGTTATGACAATCATAACTTATGTAGCCGGGGCTGATGATGCAGTTATGTGAACGGACATTTTTCAGCTGTCAGCATTTTTACCAATTAAAATTATAAATCCAGACCAAGTGCGTAGTCCCGGCTCCGCTGCCCTCTGCTGCTCTTCGAGGGAAACAGACACTCCAAAGTACCGGTCTGGTTCCCTTCATAGAAAAATGGTCGGTGTGATGAAACTGTGTGTTATCAGATTGTGAATTTTGAACAAGGCTCTAGCTCAGCAGAGAAACCCATTTAACAGCGAATCTTATCAGTCAAAAATGATACTGTTAAAAAAAGAAAAAGAAAAAAGCTTTTGAAACAGTGCTAGAACTCAGCCAGCAGGCATCCTTCCGCCTGCCTGACTGCATGTCTGTGTGTCTCTTGGGGCGGATGAAAGAGGGCAAGAGTACTTTTCATACAAAGTTCTTTACAAACATAAAGCATCACGCTGTTTCAATGATGCTCAGACTGGCAATAAACATGTGGTCAGAATACAGGAAGAATGTGCATGGCTTAATTACAAATTAAGTGTTTGTTGATGGCTTATTATTGATGAATAAATATATAATGCAGTAAATTAAAGCAATTCAATGTGTGACACACTTTTAAATACATATTTATTTAACCTTTATTATACAGGTAATCCCACTGAGACTCAATGTCTCATTTACAAGAGAGACCTGTTTTAAACAAACATAAAAAATTACAAGAATAAAAATGTTTGCACAATCATATTAAAAACAAGAGTGATTCCATAAAACATAGACACACATATATCTACTAGTGATAATGCATTTATAGCATCAATCTGCTCTAACGCATGGCAGTTGTGTCATTGTGCAATACTACATATTAGCCACATGGAGGCACTACAGACTCGTCTCTTTCGTTTCCTCGTGCCCTCTCTCATGATAACTGCATGAAATCACGTTTATATATATGGTCATATGATGACAAACTGTTTTTAATTTCCAATCTTTGCTTTTGTTTCTCCACTTTGTGCATCAGTGTATTATTGCTCCGTTATAGTCACGGTAAACTAATGCATCACAAAGTTTAAATTACATCCACATTTACACGAACTACTTTGAAGATGACAGACAAGACTGCAAAGAAGAAAAAAAGTTAAAGGACTGAGAGTTTATGCTCCCAACCACTTGAGAACAGATTGTAGACCTTCATTGAACCACCAGGGGGCACAATTTAGCAGCCATTGCTACCCTGTGAGACTTTCCCCACTTAGTTCTGCAGTAAAGCCCGCTCATTGGTCCAAACACCCACATGGGGTTGAGCCCTGACCAATAGACTTTGAGCTGATCAGGGGCTGTTGCTAAGGCACTTCAGGGGAAAAAACCAAGAAAAAAAAAATCTGCCAGCAGTCTGCTTCCACCTTTTCACTCTTTACACTCGTCTGGCTGCTCGTCCTCTTCATCTCTGCCTCTCACTTTCACTCGCAGCTGAGAGGTCTGCCTGCTCGTTATTGGTCGCCGACGGGTGAAACGAGCTTAGAGGAGTGAGCGGTGGCTTTGCATTGTTAAAGCCACAAAGACAAGACCCTCCCTTCATGAACCAAAAGCTGTAGCTCCACCTCCCCTCAGTTATCCTGTCACTTGACATTTGAGCTCAGCCAACACTGGCTAGCCTCTCTGTCACCATTTCACTCTGCTTCACTTCCCAGCGCACCCAGAAAGACAACACCGCGGTATTGAGCCCTTACACGGTACACACTGAAACTGTGCTTCTGTGAGCCTTTGCGGGGTTTTTTTCAGTGTTTTTGGGGAGGAAAAATGTTGTAACAAGAACACATAAGATATGTCATACTGGTGTAATATCTCTCCCTAAATATATATATATATATATATATATATATATATATATATATGAAAGGGGGACATGATAAGGTAAACGACTCGCCAGTCTATTTATGCATAAATACGCATGTATAACCAATTTCTCTGCTTCCGAAGATTAGTTTACAGCTGTGGAGAGATTTAAATACCTCCTCTACTGTACTGGCTGTGTTCCAGCTTATACACACACACATACACACAGCGGAGGAGAAATAAAGAGGGGCTCTTTATTTCTCTCTCTGTCTGCCGTTCTCCCCTCCCCTCCCCTCTCGAATACCCTGCAAAGTGTGTTTGATAAGAAGCTCGCGCGCCTCATTGGCTCGCACCGCGTGATTGGCAGTCGGTCGGCCCGCCCCCGTCGTTTCTGTGCACATGGATGGGTCTGCTGCGAGAGCGAGAACCAGCATCGGATAGTGGAGTGGAAACAGGAAGAGGAGGAGAAGAGGGAAGAAAGGAGAGGATCGTGCGAGAGACGAGGTGGCCAGGAGTTGAAAGGGAGGAAAAAAGGGGAACAGAGGGGCGTGCGGACGAGAGAGAACCAAAACAAAAACAACAAAAAATAGAAGGTAAAAGAGAGGACCGCGGGCGGGTGGACAGGAGGGGGGCGGAGGGGGGGACTGGATGTGCATTTATGTCTGAGTGGTAATGTGTCGCTTTGTGTACAGCACTGTGGAAGGAAGTGTAACTGTTTTCTGTCCCCGCGCATTGTTGCTGTTATTTGTGTCACTGTGCCTGAGCGATCTGCCTTG
Organism: Oreochromis niloticus; assembly: GCF_001858045.2. NCBI lineage: Eukaryota > Metazoa > Chordata > Actinopteri > Cichliformes > Cichlidae > Oreochromis > Oreochromis niloticus. The sequence continues at coordinate 8,645,703 of NC_031975.2, forward strand.
GATGAGCATACTGCAGTGTGTGTGTGTGTGTGTGTGTGTGTGTGTGTGTGTGTGTGTGTGTGTGGTGTCTGCAGACTGCTGCACGTTCATCCATGAAGCTCCCTCTCTCTCTCACACAGACACACACACACAGACATGCATACACACATACATACATGCACACATACATGCTCACGTGCAGACACACAGCATGCGCAAGAACAGAAATGTAATGGGAGGGAGAGGTTGAAGATAGGGGAACTGTTGCAGTTACACTCTTGTTATGGCTACATTGGTGCTTTCCGGCACATTTAAACTGTTGAATATCGTCTTGTGTGAGCATGGAGGGAGGGAGAGAGGCGTACAGTAGTAAGGCTCTTCAGTGCAACCAAGTGCTGTAATTATGGCTTCAGTTCAGGTCTGAACTGTGTCACTTGCTGGGTTGCTCTCAAAGTTCACATCCCTCAACATGTTTCACACAGAGGTTCTTTGGCTGTGCGTTGACTACATCCAAATATATGGTTCACGTTGTGGACAACAGAAGCGATTGCTTTTTGTGAGTTTTGAAAGGAAAAGCAGCAGTCTGACGTTACTGTCAGTAATGTGAACCCGGTGTATGCTTTCAGCTGAAAGGATCAAGCAACCACCTGCACGTGCATTTCTAGGTTACCATTCTCCCACAAACCCAGCTGTTTGTCACGCGCATTCATGCATACATCCAGCGTCTTCTTCACTCCTGCTTCATAGTCTTTTGTTAAAGAGGGAGAAAAAAAGCTGTACAAAAAAAGCTTCTTTTTTTTTTGCATTGTTTGCAAAAGGCACCCCTCTTTCTTGTTCTTGACCTTGCCTTGGTACATTCCAGCACCCCCTCGGAGGGCTGTGCTTTATGGAGCATACACTGGGAAGAAGCTGCTGTTACAGAAAGGGAGAAGGGGGATAGAGCAAGAAGGGGTGTGTGTGTATGCGTGTGTGTGTTGGGGGTTATTTTTAGAAATGTGATTGATATTCGCCTCATACTGTACGTTCTTTCTCTGCGATGGTGACACTATTTAAGGCCGGTGTCCGATAAAATCACGCATGTGCACGAGTGCCTGCCCGGTCTCTTGTTTCTCGTCTGTACATTGTTGCTCGTCCGTTCTCCTCCATCTGTTCTCCTCACGTCTCTGCTCTGTGTTAGCTTAGCAATAGGAGACCACCAGAGGCAGCCCATCGTTCCTTTTATGGTATAGGAGCTGTGCTACATGTATACACACACACGCACACACATGCACATGATGGAGCCTCGGTGGAAAAAAAGATCTGCACATCTGCAGCGGGGTCACTGCAGTCGGCGTGGTGGAAGATTTGCGTGAATTTGACAGCTTGTTTCTGAAGCTCTGGAGATCTCAGGAGCTGACAGAGCTGCTGTGTAAACAACACCCAAGCCTGAAGAGAGCGAACAGAGAAATGTGGCAGGATCCATTAAATCCTATAGCCCCCCCCCCCCCCCTTTCCATGTCAAAATTCACACACAAATGTAAAAACTCCCCTCCTTGCTCGAGGCCTTCCTCCCAGCTCTGGACTAAATGATATCATTGGTTGCCAGGGATACAAGGACACAGCGTGCAGAGAAAAGGAAGGGTGAGGCATGGGCAGAGCCGTACAGATTGCCTGGAAGAGAAAGGGTGGGATATTAGATATCAAGAGGGAGGGAAAAGGAAAAAAAAGAGCCTTGTTGAAACAAGTAAGGAAGAGAGCAAAGGCAAAAGGGCAGACCAGCAAGGAGGGGAAGGCAGGAGAAAAGAATGCCTGCTGGCTTGTCAAACCATGCTTCCTCTCCCCTCTTCCTCACAGCTCATTTAATTCTCTATCTCTTTGTCTTAGAGGGGGTCAGGTTTGCAGCGATGTAGATTTTTTGCAAAAAACAAGAATAGAAAGAAAGAGAATGGGCAGGTGTACCCAGGGGACAGATGAGATGGAAGTGCCCTTTTTCTTAAAAAAAACCAAACAAAACCTTCCTTATCTTGTACATCTGTGCACCAACTGGCGATGGTATTTCCTCAGTCCTTTTTTACTGTGTGTGTCTGTCTGTGTGTTTACCAGCTAGCCAAGGATGAGGATGTCTATTTAGAGGGATCCAAGACTCCGCGGGTCTGCTGTCTTTCTATTCCTGCCTGACAGCATCATCTAATTTGGACCAGAAAGTCCCCACTCCCACTCACCCCCAACTCCACCAACAACGCAGTTCTCTCTGCATTTATTTTGAAGGTAAGACTGGTGTAAGAGATGCACAAACACACACATGGGTTCTACGTTTGGTTTCAAATAGCCAGATGTGGGTTTACATGGCAGTCCGTCTTTGGTGGCAAAGGAGAAAGGAGATGGTGGATTTAAGTGAATAGTAGGCGTCAACAAATGAAGGCTTTTTACCTGTCTGCGCACAAACGTTACACTCTGCCAAACCAAAGAGGGGACTGTAGTGGCCAAAGGTACAGTGGTAATTGAATGCACCTGGCATTTCATACAGTCAGCTCTTACATGCTACACTTTTTTTGTGCGTGCTTTCTTTTGGGCTGTCTTGCTGTGAAGGGAGTTTAACCTGCAGCAACTTAACCCATTCTACACATGACATCATGTGGCCTCGCAGCTACAGCCCAGATGTCTTGAATTAACTCCTGCACACATGGGTTTAATATTGGAGCCACAGAGCCGTTGTTGTGTGGAGTCAAATGCAAGCTGGTGCTGACTGACGGCTCCCCCTACAACACTGTAAGCAGGGAGGGTCTATACCAGATGGGTCTGCATACCGTTGCCCCATCACTTGCAAGCACAGCAACCGCAGCACTTTGTCTGCAAATGTTGTGAAAGCAGGAAAAAAGTGGAAACCGCTGCATGCAAGTAATTGCTTGGGATCAGTCACAAACACTCAAAATACATTAACGGAACCAAGCGATATCTCAGCTAAGGAGACTTTTACTGATAAAGAGGCAGATTGGAATTGCAGACGTTTGAAACAGCAGATTTTTAACAGGACTGGGGTGGATGTCGCCATATGTGTTGCGTCTGCTGCACAGCATAACCCAGCGATGACTGATGTCACCCGGCTCTATATGTGAAAGTGAAAGCATGCAGTGTTGTTGTAATGCATGCTAGCAGTGCAACGTTGTGTGCACGCTTAAAGACCTGTTGTGTTCTCAGTGTGTGCTAAAAATACATTTAAATGCAGTTGGGTCTGAAAAGCCTAGAGCTACAGCATTAGGAACTGTCTGGCCTCAGTTGCTCTAGCAACTGGTTGGAAATGGTCCCTTGAAGAGGCTGCTTACTTCACTCATTCAGCACTCACAGAAAGGTTAATATAACACAGCTGCAGCAGTCTCACCACGCACAGAACCATGAAAAAAAACAAAAAAAAAAACCCTACTTATAGTAGAATTAATGCACAGTGAGGGAAGTGGTGAAACGTTGCATGCCAGTTCACCATTCATTGTGAGAAATGAAGCCAATGTCTCACCGTAACAGCAAAGCTTTCTTCAGCAAGAAAAATGTGTCATTAGAGGCAGTAAGTCATCTTTTCTGTCCACGCTAATTAAAGACGTACGTGTGACTTTCCTGTTTTAAGCAATGAAAGCAATCACAAAAGTGGAAATAAGAATTGAGGCTTATGATCAGACACTGTAAAAGACAGATACAGTGGAGCAAGCTCCTGACTTGATATAGATTGTGGCTTAGGAGGAATATAGGGAAACGCAGAGCTCCTGGACTAGCGGCTGATAAAGCTGGCTAGAATGAACTCCTACTGTGGATGTCTGCTGCTGATTTGAGCCACATCTACCACCAGCTCTGTCAGTAAATTAGGGACTTATGGCTTGAAGGGAATGGTGATAAAATAAGTACAGCAGGCCACCATGTTTTTTTTTTTTCTTTCTTTGTCTTCAAAGTGAGGTTGCCATGGCCCATGGTCTCACTGCATTGGGCTTTTTTTTTCCCATCACTGGGTGACCACTGGCTGTGGTGGCTGTGATTAGAGAGAAGCTGAGTGCACAGTGCAGCTCTGGCTGAGTGATGGTATTACCACTGAGCAGATACAGTGCAGCAGCAGAAAATTCGGCGAGCAGAATTAAATCTACCGGGAGCACACAGAGTGACAGTGTGGCATCAGTTCAGTCACAAACCCACATGATTAAAAAAAAAAAAGCTTCTTATAACGCCAGAAGAAATGCAAGTGTTGTGGAAAAATGCCTTGAACGGAACGTTTCACTTAACCACGTGTTTTGTCCACAGACTGCTTTTTTTGCTCTCAGGTGTGAAGTGGAGGGCCTCCAAAACACAGACCAAGACTGGTAACCACATAAATATTTTTGTCTGTCTCTGTGCTCTCTGTGTGTGGGTGTATTTGTGCGTGACTATTTAAAAGCAGACATACTTCACAATTTGGCGCTACCGTACAGAGTTTGTTATCCCCCAAAGTCCTTACTGCACTACAACCCAGAGCTGCATCAACCTGAGGTATAAGTATCATGGAACTAAAGCTCCCTTTTTTTATATACGTGGTATGAATGTAGGAATTAACTACAAATGAAAATTACTGCACAATGCATTGCAATGGGCACTGAATACCGTATACAGCATGTATGCAGTATATGTATTTCATATACCTGGGATGTGCATGCTGAAATTTGTGTTAAAAGTTTAAAGGAGTATCATTTTGAAATTGCATTTCATATAGTCAGGGTATTTAAATATTTACAGGTTGATTTGTGTATTCAGCATTTTCACAACTTACACATTAAACTCTATGCGTGTGTTTGTGTGTGTGTGTGTGTTCCAGGCTGCATGTATCACTCAGTAGAGCTCTACTCTGGCCGTAACACATGGGACTCCTACTCAGTTGGAGGACCTAACAAAGGACAATGGGCTCCTGTAAATGCTCGCCCCTGGAGCCACACACAGAGGTCAGCAGCACCGTCCCCAAACCCACACACAAACGCAACACTTGCAGGACAGTATTTCATTTAAGGGGTACACATGTGATTCACCTGCAGCAGATAACATGTGCTATGCATATACCTCACCATACTATGTTCGTTTTTGTCTATTTTCATGTCTCTGATCATATTGATATGAAAAAAAATTAACCACTAAGGCTGCATCAGTTAAGAAAGCCAATGTGACTTTAAAAAAAAGATTCTGGGTTTAAGCTCACTGCAGCCGTTGGTAGTGGAACAACTCGATGCTCGAACTTCCTCAAACAAGGGTCACTTGAACACGTGAGACCTCAGCCTTTTGTAGTCTGGGCTGACTCAAGATAAGAGCCACTTTATGTGGCTGACTGATCAACTGAAACTCTGATGAGCATATTCATGAAAAGCTCTCACTTCATGTGCAGCTGTGGGAATAAACCCGTGTGCGGTTTCAACAGACAGGCTTGTGGTGAATGAAACTACAGCATCTTCAGCTGCAGTTGGCACAAGACTCAAGTCTAGCTATTCAGCTGCAACAGTTGAGGGTACGCGCTGATGAATGCGACTGTAGCTCATGCAGCTATGTGCAGTTGCAGCTTTTGGAGAGAAATAGATAATAAAAGTGAAAGGAAAGCGCTCGTTTTCAGCTCCATAGTTTTCTTCTCAGTTCTACGGTAAAGTAGCTTTGTATGATTCGCAGATCAAAATAATCTTTATGCATTTTATACGGAGCCTTGGTGCGGCCAAATTCATCTAATGTCTGAAACAAGTTATTTTAGTTGTCTTTCCACTACCTTCAAGCAAACTTAGCTTCTGATTGGCTGCTTCTCATAGCAGCAGGTAGGTAGAGAGTGTGTTCTTGCAGACAAAGCGCTGTGCATGAGATGACCATATAAGGGATATCAGCTGTTATTCACATCATACAGAGCCAAGAGGTTAAAAGCATACTGCCTGGATATAGTGTTTTAGAGCAGTTTGAACTAACTGATAACAGTAATCTAAATAAGTAATGTACAAATGATCTTGATCCTCTTATTGCACTACTTATTTGATGTGTTTATTATGTGCATCCACCACTTAAAGTTTAAATAGTTTGGTTGAGTCATAGTGGTTACCATGTGCGGTTAAACTAGTGGTTCTTAATCAGGCCCCTCTGGTGGAGCATAGAGCCACTGCAGGGCTGTAGGTAAAAACATAAAGCTAAATATAGTATTCTTTATTTAAAGTAAGTAAACAAAATTCTGCTAATGCTGTGGTGATAGCATTTATTTCGCAGAGAAAAAAAACACCTTGAAAACATTTTCTTGTGGGGTGTGGGCCGTAAACTATTTTCATTTTCTGAAGAGAAGGCATGCCAGGAGAAATTTTAGAAGCAGTGGGATTAAATTATTCTTGCAGAGACCTTTGATGAACAAGCTGTGGAAGTTTAGCATGAGGGAAAAAACTGGATTAGAGTCCCTGTGAAGGAAAACCTCATTTCTGAGTATGTCCAAAGTTGTGAGCAACTTTGAGCAACAGTGAGCTACATTGACCATTTATTTACAGAAAACATTTGAGAAATTAGCTTTAATCTGACTTCAGGCTACGAGTGAAAGCGTCACATATTTTGAACTGAATTAAGACAACACAAATTTTTTTTTCCCCCCCCACTATAGGCTGCAAGAAGGGCGCAAACAGCCATATCATTCTCTGTCAAGTCGTATTTATAGCAGGTAAGTATTTATCATTTATACTACACTTAAAAAGCTTTCGTGTTGACCAGCTTTCAGAGTTATGTGCTGTGATTTTTTTGTTACTGAAACTGCTTTTGTCAGTGTCATCTTCTCTAAGCTGGCTTCACTCGTATTGAGAAACCGAACAGTACAACTCTTGATGCCCTCGTGGATATGAGTATTGACTGGAAAAGTTTCTGTTGTACCGTGGTGTAATTACCATGAATGCCTGTCCACAGTGTGGTCCTGAGTTTAGTTGTTTTCACAACAGGGGTGACAGAACAATCAACCATGTCCCGGACAAAGGTATCTCAAAGGGGCATAGCCAGCTGCTGCGAATTTGGGATGGTAAAGAGCTGCAGTTTGAGGTCCAGAACTGGCATCACAACTCCATCCGTTCGTTCCACATCCGAGATGGCACCAACAATGGTTATCTGCCAGGACCAGAGGAACGCTACGCAAACTGGCAAAACAATGTCAGCAACTTTGTGGTGAGGTGTTGCCGATAAGTCATTAGTTAATGAATCTTGACTGTATTGTTTTTCTTTTCCCAATAGAACGGGGGCCCTCGCCTGCATCGCAACAACAGGGAGCTTCAGGGAACCGCGCCAGAGAGATGGGCCCACTCAGACCCCCGCAGGAGTTTCCCAGACAGGATGGTGAACAACAGAACAGGACCATGGAAACGGCCAGCCCTCCACCAGCGACGGGAGCAAGCGCATCACCACAGTCCACCCCCGGAGCACCCATTAACCCCCCGGGATGAGTGTCCAGCTAAGAGGAGAAGAGACTCGGGACCTGATCAGGTAAATGTGTTTGATTTGGAAACACAACCTGTATTTCATTTTTTAAACGCAAAATGCGTAAAATGTCACTGCTAGATGTCAGGAGATTGCGGCAGCCAAGAGAGATCAACAGCATTCAATCCAAACAGTAACCCATAACTGCTATGGTCAATTTTTTTTTCTACTATCTGTTTAAAAGCATTTTTGTACACACTATGTTTTAACATATTTGAATAACACGGAAAGAAATCCGGAATTAAAAATGGATATTAAATATTTTCAAGTGTTTTACGTTTTTTCCCCTTTAAGTCACCTAAAAACCTCTGGCCACCATTCATCTATGGTGAGTGCAATATGTATCCACATCTATAAAACTGTGTCAAACTTCTGTTCAATGGCAGTTATGCTGAGATAAGTTGTTGAGGATATCCGAAGGCTTTCTATCACAATGCGCTGTTGTTTTGGCTGCTGTTAGCGGCGGTTTTTACCGCGTTGGCTACTGTTAGCTGGCTCTAGTGAAACTTTCTTTGAAGTGGCTCAAACACTGGAAGTAAAGTTTATGTACATCTTCGTGTGTTAGAGCCCTGACTTCGGTTCAGGAGCAGAGGCTTGAGGTGAGGAAGAAGAGGATGGTATTTTATACAGATGCTGTGTTATCCCTTTCCCTTGTGTTTTAGCTTGTTGAAGGGGAAGCCTTCTCAGACCATAAAACATAGGACTTTGGCATATTACATATGTGGCTAGTCTCTAGCCACATACAGGAAACTCAATTTGCGAGATCGGTGATGTCCATCTCGGGCACTCAAACACTGTTTGAGCTTAATGGATTCTTTTTAAGTTCACGTGAATGCATCAGTTTGTTGAACGACATAATTACCCACTAATTAATGTTTATTTATGAATACGACATTGTTTTTTTCTATTAACCTCAAAAACCAACTGACTTAAACACTACCTGTACATCCTGGTGACTACAAGTCTTGCTTTTCTGGAAACACTGGAAACACTAAAGATAATGGTCTGTCTTCTCTGTCTACTTGGATGTAGGACATCAGAATAATATTTACTCTTGGTGGTTGAAGCCGATGCCTGGAAATGCTTGATAACCAAATGCACTGGACTGTTGAAGGCTTTTTATTTCTAATATTTTTGCATTAAACACATTGCAGCAGTGTTCTTAAACTCAGTCAGATAATTTCATTTGACCTTACTGTGCCAATTTTAACTGCTGTCACTATGTTTACATGTACACATTTATGTGCTACATGGCATTTCATTTCTGTGTAACAGCCCCACCTATTGGTGTAATGCAGTTTTAAAAGAAAGGATATTTATCTGTTTAGGCTTGTCATACTGGATCCAGGCACTTACCTTTACTTGCCCATGCCCCATCATCACCTCACCAACAGCGCTCCAACCAGGATGATTGGAAGCCTCCAAGTGACAGGGCGGGTCCATGCCACCACTCTGAACACAGGACCTCAACAACACAGCAACAGGTGAGCATGTACAATTTGTATTATTCCTCAGATTTGGCACAACCATTGATTTCCAAATCTGGCTTTTCACTTTTGCAGGAAACCTCTAAACTGCGAGCTGGGAGACACGGCTTCAGTGACCCAGTGCCGTCCAACCAGAGCTGCGGCAGGAGGCCACCACATTATGGAAGCAGAGGGAAGGTCGAACGGAAAATCTCATCTTCACCAGCAGACCACACCCGTGTGCCTTACAGCCACCAACACCATCACTATAACCATCAACGGCACACAGGCCAGCCTAGAGCACCTCAGCACAACGCCCCACTACACCCTCTGGAGGATAAGGACTCTTGGAACCATCATCACAAACAAAGCACAGTAAGAGATAAACTACTATCACACTTTTATTTCAGTATGCTATTTTACGGCCATATACTCATAAAGTGTGGGTAGATATTTAAATAGCTATTTTTGTTATTATGTTGCTCTTTATCACCTTCAGAATTGACAGGAGACAGTATGTTTTTAAAGGGGTCATGCTCTGGTGACCTTAGATGCTACAGTGCCCTATAGTTAAATCGATTGATATTGATTCTCATCAGTGTCAGTATAATTGTGTTTTCCTCCACATCGCCAGTTTTATTGTGAACCTAAAGACTATTACACACCAAGCACTTTGCGGAAAAGTGACATGAAATTACAAATTTTTTCAGATGCAAACTTGTTGACCGCTTGTCGAAGCGCAAAATTTTTGCGGAAAATTAATTCTCAAAAAACACAATGTGAAAAAAGTTGACATGAAGTGATGAAGAGCTGATCCTGATGTTTCTAAACAAGAAAAGGAAGAAAAGGAGATTCCGGGTTCATCCAATTCTCACGTAAAGGCAGCAGCAGGGAGAATTTCTTGGTTTGGTCCAGGAGTTGAAGCTGTATCACGGACACTTTCGTACACATTTCAGGATGTCAGTGGGGTAGTTGGAATTCTTGTGGGCAGAGTTTGGACCAAATCTGAGGAGTCAGAGAAGTAATTTCCTAGAGCAGATTGAGCAGTGTTTATCTGTGTGTAAACAGGCAAAACAGTATCATTTTACTATATACATATCATTGCATATTCGGTACCATTGCGAGCTTTGAGCTACAAGCACACTTTTTGCCAAATTCAGTGATCTGATTGGTCAGAACTGTTTATTTGCATCTGAAAACTTACACGGTCACGTGCACCAAGAATAAGTGAGTCTGAAAAATATTTTTAACACTTAACCAATTTTACATGTTTGGTGTGTAAAGGCCTTAAGTGTACACAAGCAGTGTAAGTACAATACAGCTTAAAGTTACTGATGTAAAATGAATTCTGCAGGAGAATCAGCGCATTCATCAACGAACAAATTCAAGGGACCCCTCCCTCTCCAAATCTGGTGTAGACTCTCCTCAGTACTCATCTGTCCTCTGTGGTCCGAACAATGGAGGTTCTACTTCCAGCAGTACAGGTGCTCCTTCCAGTCCTTCTTCAGACAAAATGCTCAATGGCAGAAAAGATTCACCAGTCATTCAGCAGCGTTGTCCCAGCCTCAGTGGGCAGCTAAAGCTCCAAGAAAGTCCCAGTGTCATTCCGAGACCCAGTCGGGCATCAAGTGCATCTCCGACACCCCGTGCTGGTTCAAAATCTAGGCTTTCAGACCTCAAGTACAGGAAGACCTCACAGCTCCTCTGCTCACGGCAGTCTCCCCACGATAGATCAAGAGTGGACAAGCCTGAGAGGGAGTTAGAAGATAAAAAGTCTGAATCCAAACAAAAGTATAAGCTGCTGAAAAAAGAGAAGAAGGGTGACGTTCTGAAGATGGGCAGAAAGGGTGAGGACAGAAAAAGGCGGAAGAAAAAAGAGGAGAAAAGGTTGGCCGAGAAGAAAAAGAAACGCGATAAAGCATCTAAGAAGGAACGAAAATTAGCCCTCAAAATGAAAGTTACAGAACAGGAAATGTTTTCTTCCGTCTCTGCTTCCACCTTTCTAAGTGAGGCCAAGATAAGTAAAATGGAGACTTTGAACGGAGAGAATCAGGCCCAGTCACCACCCAAACACAAGCACAGGGACAGGAGTGAAAAAGGAGAGAAGACTACGCATAGGTCATCCACAAATACCCTTCATCCCAGGCCCACTTTACAGCAGTCATCCTCAAAGTCTGAAAATCACAAAATGCTCAAAAAGAGCAGCAGTGCCCCAGAAACCCCTCTTCCTAAGAAAACCAGCCACCAGGCCAGCAAGCGTTCCACCATCGTCTCAACCCAACTGGAAGGTGAGCCAAAAGCAAAGCCAGATGACACACTCCCTTCCCTCTTATTTAAAGCCTTAGCGCCTCTCAGTACAGTGTGCTCAGCTGGCTTAGAGCAGCAAGGCGGGCAGGGAGGAGTTCTCAACGCTCCAGACCTTCAGCCCGTGGCTGTGATGGGAAATTTAAGGGAAACGGGAGACAACCTTGCCAACACACCTCCTGTGCTTAGCTGGCAGGGATCTCCAGTATCAGATCTTGGAGATGATGAGGAGGAGCTAGAGAAAGGTGTACTAAGCAGACCCGTCCTCCAGCTCAGCCCCACTCAATGTCTTTCACCCCCTCCTGTAGAGAGTGAAAGCATTGATAATATGAATGCAGAAGATTATTCCCACAGCAGCATGTCTGAATTCTCCGATCTACCTTGTTCAATTGAACAAGTTTCGGAGGAAGAAAAGGAAGTGATGATGGACAGCAGAGGGAAGCTGTCTGGCTCTCCCTTTCATGAGTTTCATAACGACGACACAGGTTTTGATGATGTCTTTGAGAGCCTGGCCACCTTGCTTGCCAGCCAGAGGGTCGCGTGCCGAGGTGGTCCATTCGGCGGTCCTCCTGCTAGTGATGCAAATGGAGTAAAGTACTCTTGCTCTCTTGAACTGGGCCCAGATATCCACTGCCCCGAGAATCAGGACTTCTTCCCTACATCATATCCCACAGGATCCTCCGAACCCAGTAATCAATCACCAGTTCACATTACCACAGACACACTTGAAGAATTCCACAGTCTGGCAGATGTGAGTAAGCCAGCCACCAGCTCAATGGTGCAGGAAAAAGAGGAGGAAAATGAGAGTGATGTACAAGGTGCGATGAAACAAGATGGCAAGGATGCAGCAATCACAATGGAGAGGAAGGAGACTCTTTTGGATGGGTCATTGAGTGCAGAGCTGACTCTGACCACAACACATACAGTAATGAAGATGGTAAAGAAAGCTCCCTCTACCAAGGAAAAAAGTGGAAAGGGCACAAAGACAGAACGTGCAGGCAAAGAGAAAAAGAGAAAACAGAAGGTAAAGGATGGGAAAGGAGAGGGAGCGATCAAGATTAAGATAAAGAGAGGAGAAAATAAGGTCATCAGCTGTAAAATTAAAACAAGTAGAGTACCTGATGTTAAAGACAGCGACACTTCATCTTCAGTGCCAGTTATTTCATACTCAGCCAGACCGGTCAAAGACAGCATGAAGGGCCAGACTCCTCAGGAAAATCAAACCCCAAATGGCAAAAATATCGAAAGACAGAAAATGGACACTGGGAATTCAAATGCAACAACAGATGAGAAGAAAGGGTTAGATAATGAGACTGCCTGTGTAGTCGGAATTACAGACATCACCACCTCAAATTCAGCATCAGCTGTATCAACAAGTCCATCCAAATTAGATCGTCCTACACCAGCAAGTAAAGTGGACCCACTGAAACTGAAAGCGCTGTCCATGGGCTTGTCTAAGGAGCTGAAGATCCTCTTGGTTAAAGTGGAGAGCGGCGGAAGGCAGACATTCAACATATCAGAGGTGCAGGAGCAACGAATCCCAATCCCACTTTCCAAGATCAGCATCACAAATACAGCCGCTGATGTGATCGGAGCATGCAGGTGAGTATAAAGCTGACAAATGTGCTACCAGCTCACTGAGTGTTATTCACTTCTCTTAATGAGTATTAATGCTCTGGTATCATTTTTCTTCCTAGGGGGGCAAGTGTGAAAGGGAAATTCAAGGAGTCGTACTTGCCTCCCGCATTTTCGGTTAAACCCAACATTGCAGCTGAGACCCCCATTCCTCGCGATAAGCTGAATCCTCCTACACCAAGCATCTATGTGAGTATGTGCTAATTAATGGAGCTCAAGTAACCAGACTTCACAAGTAATCTTATTTTTAGCCACGCTAACAGGCGGGTTCTACGGATCATGTTCTCAGTTGGCTGACCAGCTTAGCCTAAAGTCAAAAACCTGCTGACCTCCCTAGCCTTGCTTAGCTATTCTTAAATTTTGAAAGGTTAGGAATGAAATCTCTTGGAAATTTTAAAAAACTGGACGGATTGTAGTTTAAATGAATTTTTATGGATATACAACAAATCCCCATGCTAACATGTAGCTCAGTTCTATTTCTTGGCTCGTTTAGTTGTTAGCAAGCGAGAGCTATCCTAACACACCTTGTTTGAGAAATCTGCAAATTTCAAACCTACTGTGAGGACTTTTCCCCTGGTTTCCAGAAAATATTCTCCAACACTGCATTCAGATCTCATCATAGTTTACCCCGTGCTGTTTTCACAGTTGGAGAGCAAGAGGGATGCCTTTTCTCCGGTTCTGCTTCAGTTCTGCACTGATCCCAAAAACGCTGTTACGGTCATCAGAGGCCTCGCTGGCTCCCTCCGCCTTAGTAAGTTTAAAGTTCCATTACTGTTAAAAAAGGCCTTTAGTTTATTGTTTTGTTCAAATCATCACACAAGAAGCAGGAAAGGTAAAATTAGGCACAGATTGTTCAAATAAAAATGCAACATGCTATGAAACTGGTTTGTCATAGAAGTAGTGGATATTTTAATAATGCTGTATCTTGCTATATAACCCATTTTAATTTTGACAGCCACATAACACTTCCTGCTTCATCTTTCACATTTGAATGCAAAACATGTATTCTCAACTGCGATGTGATGGCTTGGCAACCACTCTTCGATGATTGCCGCTTTGAATGCATTTGCATATTTCAGCGTACATTTTACAATCAGCAAAGTAGATACAGCTACACCAGTCTCAGCAATTGAACAGGAAAAAAGAAGTTTTGTTTGTGTAATTATCTGGTAATTATCTTTCTCTGTTTCTTTCCCTATCCCAGATCTTGGTCTGTTCTCAACCAAATCTCTGGTGGAGGCCAATTCGGACCATGCAGTGGAAGTGAGGACTCAGGTTCAGCAGCCTGCTGATGAGAACTGGGATCCAAGTGGTGCGACTCAGACGTGGCCCTGCGAGAGCAGCCGCTCACACACCACCATTGCCAAATATGCCCAGTACCAGGCCTCCACCTTTCAGGAGAGCCTGGAGGTAGGCATCCTCTCATGTTACTTGTATGGCAATTAATGTTGGGTAATTAAATAAGTGACCGAATAATTGACTTGCACCAGCTTTTATTTCAGCTCATGGCTAAATAGATTTTAAAGAAAATGCAGAAATGCTCACTTTACAGACAGTGAGGCTCATGCAAAAGCCCATACATGCAGATTTGCTTGGAAATAATAGAAATGACAGATTGAAGTTTTATAGCAGCACTTGTTCTATTTGCTTAAGTATGAAAACACAGACGTGGACATTAATTTATCATGTTATTCTTTTTATGTTCATTATATCACTGTTTATAGGGAGATGGGGAAAAATGACTGTTAATAAACACGCAACATAAACAAAATTTCAACAATGTGCTTGTACACATAACACACACGTAATGCAACCACAAACATGTACGTACATGTAAAAATGACAACGTATATGTAATGTAACATACATGGAATGGCACCAACATGACGTAACAGCATCAGTGTCCATGTAACGTAAACGTACTTCCTTACTTTAAAAGCTGCTTTTGTAGCTACAGAAATTGTATGCAAATTTGAACAGCATAGAAGAAGCAGCTTTTGGATAGTTTAATAGTGTACTGTTATCACTGTCCTTAGCAAAAACACTTACAGCACCTAGCTACATGCCACCTTTTATGTCTTAGATGACAGATATAGACATTGTTGGCAGATATAGACATTTACTAGTAATCTTTAAAAATTGTATCACATGTTCTAATGTGATTGCTGACATTGCTAAATTTGTTGTTTGCCTGCTGGTGTCTTTTTACCCCTGAATATCATTTTTTAAAGGACACTTCAGGTCGCAAGTTCAGCAACATTTGCTAGACCAGGGTATTATAATAAAGCAAACCAAAAAAGTTCAAACTAGGGTGTATGGCCAGGTGGCTTCAGGTCATTTATTCTGCCTGTTAAAGAGGAAAAGGCATTGACCAGTAGAGGACATGGGCAACAGTATGTGACCCAGTTCCAAAAAGCTCCTATATCATTACAGTCTGTCTGCACATTTGCACAGTCGGCAGCATTAAGCTCCATTTTAAACCAACTGGCTTTTAGTCAGAGTGCATTATAAATCCCTCCCAACAAGAAGTGTGCATCGATGCAGGCTTTCTAACCACACCTGTTTTGTGACCGATATGGAGGAAGCTACAGATGCAAAACAAATAAGCACTATCTTCGGTGTCTAAAATACAAAACAGATTACAGCTGTGATTTGAATACGAAGGCAGTGTTTTGGATCGTCTTGCATATATTACCAGGGGCAGAAATCTGAGCCGTCCTTTTCCTACTGCTGTGCTACTTGAAGGTTGAGGTCATGAATGAATGTAATCATAGGTCTGAATATAACCTTAAAAAAAGACAAGTGGAAACATTTTGGAAATGTTGTTTTTAAATGTCTAAATGAAACGGAAGGTTGTGGGCACATTAGTAATGTGTTCATCTGATAACAGTATAAAACAAAGCATCCAGGGATTGCAAAGTTCATGTTTCTGTCTGAGAAAGGCAAAGCTATCTCAAAGCTAAAAGTCCTGTCCCGTAGTTAAGAGAACCTTAAGAAACAGCAAAGTCTACAGAGCAGGAAGTGTAGGGGCCAGATTGGAATTATCATGAAACAATATGGTGATCTTTTGTGTGTTAGACAAATGTGTTAACCGCTATGCTATAGACTGGAATTAGGTTGAAATGTGGTCCATGAACTAGAACTTAAATGTTGGTTTACTTGAATAAACAACAGTGATTTACAGTGTGTTAAAAACATTTTTAAAGTTGTATGGAAACTAATGTTTTGTAAATTGGAGATGAGCTTTTTTGTCATCTCAGATGTGTGAGATGTATATTTTTCAAGTTGGCTTTCATTCTGCTAGAAGAAAGAATCCATGTTTCTGTAAATAAGTATACATGTGTGATGTGTGCCACTGTGAATGATAATTCAGAATTGTTTTATATTCTTAGACTTGTATTTACTTTTGATGCAGGTCTGTCCATCGTTTAAAGCATTAGGGGGAAACTAACTGTATTTTAAGGCATTTTGTTCAAAGGTTATTTGAATAAAATACATTAAATGAAGATGGTAGGTTAGTAAGCAGATGTGTAGTAGTTTGTGTTTAACAATTTAAGTGTCTGAAGTGAGGAAATCAACACATGCAGGCAAAAACGTGATTGACTTCACAGATGTTTCTGCCCAAAACTTACCTTGAATTTATGTAACCATGCATTTGTTATCAGTTATAAGCTAAGCTCATGCAGATGTGTTATAGGAGGAGAAGGAGAGTGAGAATGAGGAAGACGAGGAACAGACTCCAAACCAATCGGCGTCCACAAAAGCCGCTCTGACATTATCCAACAGTAAAGGCAATCATACCTCAAAAGCCAGTTCTGCGTCCATCTTGAGCAAAGCTCAGCCTCCTAATGCCAACAGCTCTCTGAGGTTAGTGAAAAACTGTGATCTGTTCGTGTAAAAGGTCACCGTATTACAGCGAAGCATATTCATGTTAGGCTTGTGTCTCTTCCCAGCTCAGAGCAAAAACCTGTTGGAAAGATCATTAAATTCGGGACCAACATAGATCTGTCTGATCCTAAAAGGTAAGATCATGTTAAACTTACCTAATCGAGGATCCACAGTGTCTCACATTACCTTCTATTTTTTTATTTTTTTTATTTGACTTTTTATTTTTTTCAAGGTGGAAGCCCCAGCTGCAGGAGCTGCTGAAGCTGCCAGCTTTCATGCGAGTGGAATCCAGCAACAACATGCTGAGTCACGTCGGTCACACCATCCTGGGCATGAACACTGTCCAGCTTTACATGAAGGTGCCAGGCAGCCGTACGCCAGGTGAGTGTGTGTCTTGACTCAGGAGGGTGTTTTTTAATGTTTCAAATGAGGGAAGCTTTTCAAATTAAAAGGACTGCTTGTGTTTCTCATCAGGTCATCAAGAGAACAACAATTTCTGCTCAGTTAACATCAACATCGGGCCCGGTGACTGTGAGTGGTTCGCAGTCCATGAACACTACTGGGAACTTATTAACAATTTATGTGAAAAGTGAGTTAAGAACTTATTCAGTTGAAACAAAAATGATACAAGAGATGTTACTGTAGCCTGAATTGCTTTGGTCTTTCCTTCAGGCATGGAGTAGACTACCTTACAGGGTCCTGGTGGCCAGTTCTAGAGGATCTCTACAGTTCCAACATCCCTGTGTACCGCTTCATCCAGAGGCCAGGCGACCTGGTGTGGATTAATGCAGGAACTGTGCACTGGGTCCAAGCTGTGGGCTGGTGCAACAACATTGCCTGGAATGTGGGACCGCTCAACTGTGAGTTACAAGGACGAAAATAAAATAAGCCAAAAGCAGCAGCTTCAAACCTCTTTGTCTAAAGTTACTACTTAAATATGCTGTTGCCTTTTTTCAGCCACTGTTTTGTGTTTGTTTTTTTTCACTCCTCCAGCATACCAATATCAACTCGCCCTGGAGCGCTTTGAGTGGAACGAGGTGAAGAAGGTTAAGTCAATCGTTCCCATGATCCACGTTTCCTGGAATGTGGCTCGCACCATTAAAATCACAGATCAGGATACCTTCAAGATGATCAAGTAAGATGTGTGTCTGCATCTACAGAATACATGTGTGTATGTGAGGGGGTGTTAGTTTACATCTTTCACTGTCTTCCCCTCCCTCTCTGTCTCTCTCTCTCACACACTCAGACACTGCCTGTTGCAGTCCATCAAGCACATCCAGATTCTGAGAGACCAGCTGGTGGCTGCAGGGAAGAAAATCTGTTACCAGAGCCGCGTGAAAGACGAGCCAGCCTACTACTGCAACGAGTGTGATGTGAGTGACTCTTCTGTTGTGTGAAAGCATGATACGAGTCCCACTTTCAAAAGTCGAGCGCGGCGTTAGTTTATTCAGGCTATGAGGTCGCTCAGCTGACACCCTTTTACACATCCAATTGGCAAATCCATCCTAGAAGATGCTGTTTGTGCTGCTTTAGCTTTCTCTCAGTGCTGCATACCTGCAAGTCGCTTTGCAACCCTCCTCTGCTGTAGCTGCTCCTTTTCATGCTGTTTCCGGCAGAAGCAATGTTATATCTGCAGTCACTGATACCTGCTCTGTCCCGTGTTGGGGTTTTGCTTTGGCTCTCCCTATGTCTGTATATAGAATGGTCTGGAAGGTTCCCCAACAGAGTCATGCCACTAAATATGAACTAATGCTTGACTAAAGTGGTGCTGACTACACTGTTTTTGTGCAGGTGGAGGTGTTTAACTTGCTGTTTGTGACAAGTGAGAACAGTAGTAAGAAGACCTACGTGGTGCACTGTGAGGACTGTGCCAGAGCTAAGAACCCGTCGCTGACAGGAGTAGTGGTGCTGGAACAGTATCGGATAGAGGAGCTGATGAAAATCTATGACAGTTTTGTGCTGGTTAGTATGATTTTATAATCTCTATTGTCACTTTTTAATCTGGCATCTGGAATGAATTACATTTCTCTATTCAGACTGTTTTTTGTTTTTGATGGCATCTCTATCATGCATTTGGAGCTACAGTGCTGTGAACAAGTATTTCCCCCATTCTTGATTTTTTTTTTCACATATTTGTCATAATTACATGTTTCAAATCATAAAAATATGTATTTGACAAAAATAACCCAAGTAAATACAAACTGTAGTTTTTAAATAGGTTCAACTGCATGGATTGTGCGCAGGCCTGCCAGACATGTCTAATCAAGAAACCACTTTAAAAAAGCTGTCTGACAAAGTGGAGTAAGCTAAAAGATCTGAAAAAGCAACACATCATTATCATGAAACAACTGAGAAACAAAGTCGCTGACATCTGTAAGTCTAGAAAGCGTTATAAAGCGTTGGGACTCCAGCAAACCACAGTGAAAGCTATTATCCACAAATGGAGAAAACTTTAATGGCCGGCCTACCAAAATTACTCCATAAAGCTTTTAACAACTCATCCAGTAGGTTATAAAAGAACCCAGAACAACATCTAAGGAACTGCAGGCCTCACGTCCCCCATTCATGATTCAACAGTAAGAAAGAGACGAAGGCTCATCTCGTGTTTGCCAAAAAACATCTTGATGATCCGCAAGAAAATATTCTGTGGACTAACTGGACAAAAGTTGATTTATAATTATTCATTTATTTTTTTTACATCATGTAACGGTAACAGATTATTCATAAAAAGAACATCACACCAGCAGTCAAACATGGTGGTGGATCTGTGATGGTCTGGGGCTGTTTTGCTGCTTCAGGATCTGAACGACTTGCCATAATTGGTGCAACCATCAGATCTGTTCTCTACCAGAAAATCCTGAATGAGGATCTCCTGCCATTAGTTCGTGCCCTGAAATTTAAGCACACGTTGCTTATGCAGCAGGTCAATTCAAAACACATCAGCAAATCCTCTGAATGGTTCAAAAAAACAGAATTAAGGTTTTTGGGGTGCCCAAAGTCCAGATTTAAATCCCCCACAACCCTCCAATGTGGCTCACTTAAAACAAATTCTCTAAAGACGAGTGAGCCACAGTTCCTCCACAGCGATGTGAAAGACTCACTACCAGTTATCACAAATGCTTAATTGCAGTTCTTGCTGCCAAGGGTGACACAACAAGTTACCAGGTTTACTTTTCCACATTTTCGCTTGGTAGCTTTAGATAAAATTTTGTATTTACTCAGATTATCTTTGTCAAGTATTACAATTTGTTTGATGATCTGAATCATGTAAGTGTGACAAATATGCAAAATTACCTTTTTACGTTTTCTTTTTAACAGACTCAATCAGCTAGCAAATTTGTGAAATTCACAGCCAAAAAAGAAAATCAGAATTTCCCTGTAACTTTTATTTTTTTCCAAACAGCTACATTCCTTCACTTTACAAGGCGATACCACCTTGCTTCCAAATTATGTATTTGTCATTTAAACAGAGAATAGTCATCATTCTCAAAAAGCACACTAGGTTGGATGAAGTGCTGTTTACTGGTGGCTTATGTGGCGCTATTATGTTAATCCAGCCTTTAGAGTTTCTCCCTTTAGAAATGTGCGAGTGTAGTCATAGAGAGAGTTTATTTCTCTTGATTTCTCTTTTTTTTGTTTTTTATTGGGTTTGGTTAACCTTCCCTAGAACTGCTCTCATCTACCATTATACATATCAAATAAGTCATGTGTTATTTGGCTAAAATTGATATTACTTTTGGCCATTTTGTAAAATTGGGGTTCACATTATGATTTCTTGCTGCAGTAATGGAGTCTACTAGGTTCCCTGTCCTGGTGCCTTTAAATAAACAACATCCTTATTGGCGCATACTTGCAGATACTACTTGTCTGCTTTGAAAAATGGTCCGCAGTAATGTAACGAGTATTTGATAACAGCTCTTTCCAAACCCCCAGCTGAACTGTCTCTCTTCCTCTTTTTTTTCTCCCCTCCTCCTTCAGACTCCAACTCCCTTCTCAAAGTGAGGACTCCTCCACAGTGTCTTTCAGCCATAACCAAAACTCTAATGGCAGCACAAATGTTGCCTTCAAGGCAATCTGTTCCTGCAAACACTGTCTCAATCAGCCAATCACGTTTACTCAGTATTGTTTACATCACACAGTAAGGTATGGATACTCAGCCAATCCAACTATATAGCTCACCGTCTTCCCCATACCAGCTGCTGATTGGACATGTGTTTTGAAATAGAATGACTAGACTGGTACTTTTCACGAGAAGCATTTTAGATAAGGACAGGAGACAAAAAACACAATGTGAGCACTGCTAGCACTGAAAATCAGGTGATGTATTTTCAACGGACACTGCTGTGATTCAAAAGCGTCAAGTAGCCAGTTCTGTGTATTGATTCAGGTACTTTTATGCAAATTCAGTAGAACTTTTTTACACCAATCTAGTTATTCTATATGTCCATGAATTTGCTGTGATTCTAATGTACCAGCAGGGGAAACGCTTCATAAGAGAAGTAGCTGATTGTCACATTTGGCATCGTACTGGTTTCTGTTTCTGTTCATTTGTTGTTGGGTTTTTTTGTTTTTTTCGTATTCAGGTAAAAGCTCTGACATTTGTAACTCCTGTCTGTAAACTCTCTGAGGTGCTATTCCAATCTTATTTATGCTCGTTAGATGCTTAAAAAAAGTTTTACCAGCCTAGAAGTACACCACATTGGCCTTGTGAACTTTAGAGGAGAGATAATTAGAAGATTAAACACACACAAAGGTTTTATGAAAGCATTAAAAAGACAAAAACACAAATTTTTATCAGTGTCTCTAAAATACGGGTTTAGCAGAGGACTAAAACGGTTTCGTTCTTATTTGAAAATTAAGTGTGTAGAAAGAAAATCAAACTTTTTTTTTATTTGTTTTTGGCTTCTTCACAGGTCTAAATGGTGTTAGGTGTGGTTCTATGACACATGGAGGAAAAAAGGCATTGTGATGTCTTTTTCTTTTCTCTTTTTTTTATTATTGGAATGGGCAAACAGTCCCAGTTTTATACCTCTTTTGTTTCAATGTTCTTGTTTCTAGATGACAGAGAAGATAAATAATTGTAAATTGTGAATAAATTTATGGGATACGCAGTGGTGTGCATAGACGGGGTGCGAGAGAGCAGGGGTCGCCGTTCGGGTTTATGTCAGTGAAGTGCTCGTGAAGTGAAACGTCTGGAGGGACACACAATCATGTTATAATGCAAAAACCAGTGAGGTCAGACTGCAGGCCACGTCAGTATCGTCGGTCCTGAAGGGTCCAGCTCAGTGCGCTGCTGCTCAGAAGTTTGGGTTTGTTTCGGAACGTCTTTTGTTTCTGAAATAAAAGCATATTTGGTTTTTATCTAATGCGGCATAATGCTAATCAGACATGTCACATGCTACAAAACAATTTCTGATTAATGGACAAAGTCGCCATTGCTTCTAAGAGAACCATCACTCCTGTGTTCTATGGTGTTACCTGTTACAGCTTTATCGTGCTAAAAGGCTATGTGGTTGTCAGAAGAGTGTTTTTGTAAATTAAATGAGTACATGTGAAAATGGTTTTTGAAATAACGCTAGCAGTAAATTTGGCTAGTTCAGTTGTAGCCAAAAAGAAATTGACAAACTAGTTCTAATCAGAATGGAAAGAGATGTTGGAGAGGCTGGTGCACAGCTGAGAAAGAGGAAAAGTCCATCACTGTCTAAAGACTGGTTTGAGAAACAGGTACCTCACAGGTCCTCACCTGGCATCTTCAGTGAATAGCAGCTACATAACCAGGGGTGCACATAAGTGGTCCGCAGGTGCGCATTCGCTGTCAAAATAAAAGACGCGCACCAGATAAGAAGTTGCAACGTGCGTTTGCGTACATATAAAAGGCACTGTTTTTGTCCGCTAGAGTGGGATTTTCACGGCATATTCTGCACCACATCTCTATGCGTTCATCATTTGTTTGAAGCCAGCTCACCTCCTGCAACCACTTTTCCGAGAATACGCGCTTCTTTTGCGGTTCGGACTCCTTCTGACATTTCTTTGGAGGTGGAGGAACACCAAAGTAATTGCTTAAAGGAGCTTGCTTCTTCAACATCTTTAAGAGTTATAAACAAATGTCTGTCCTCCTCCAGAAAATCTTATGTACGCAGACGCGCGTTGCAACTTCTTATCTGGTGCGCGTCTTTTATTTTGACAGCGAATGCGCACCTGCGGACCACTTATGTGCTCCCCTGTACATAACGTCTGTCTCAGTGTCGGCAGTGAAGAGGTGACTCCAGGATTCTGGCCTTCATTAATAGCTTCATTATTTAGAACATAAACCTTCTGATGAAGCAGCTTCAATCAGTCAAACAAAGGCCAATGCTCCAGCTTCCGAGCATGATCACTTAGCCTTTTAACTTAATAAACTTGTATTAGGTAACACAGTGTACCGCTGGAACACACGATGCTTCTTGAAAACAGCCCTCCATTAAAATAGTCACTAATGATGTATAGTTAACGATTCCAGTGGTCACTGATCATCATTTACAATGTGTCAAATTGAAACTAATAATTATTAAGTAATTTCAATTTTTTTCTAAAAACAAATTACTTTAAAAAAAAAGAAAAAGTGACCCAAAACTTTTGAACAGTATTGCATGTTCAAGAGCGGCTGAATGTAAATATGACAGGAAAGACCCAGATTTCTTTGTTAACAGTACATCAAATGATTTTCATTGTCATTAATTAATTTTATTGCTTATATTAGTAATGGCACATTTATTGTTCATATAACCTTCTTGTATTTTGCGTTCACTTTTACTTGGCTACAAAATGTGCCAAAGTTTATGTAGCTTCACATGTTGAGATTTTACGTCACATATTAATGCAATCTATAGTGATGTTGTTTTTTGTTTATAAATACAAGTCATTTTGTCACAGACACTTTTTTTAAATTCTAAGCTACAAGCTAAAAATCTCACGCGTGCTCTGTAATGTAGTGTGATGCTGGAAGGCTGGTTACCATGCTCTATGGACCTAGCGCTGCTTCAAAGTACATTCAGCAGCTTTTCTTCCTGCCGTTGTCTTTAGTGCTCAGTCCAGAGGCTCCGGTCTGTTTTTGAATTTGGATGGCGGTTCAACCTCACTGTCGTATAACCATTATAATAGAATGCCCACGAATGACATCTTCCACATCATACCTCTGCCCCTCATTAGTCTGTGCACACCATTCAATGTACATAATGTATCTGTTTTCAGGTTTGCTAGAAGACTGTAGATTTGTTCTCAATCAGAAATTTTAACTCATCTTTGGTCGGACTCGTCCACCTCAGTCATTTGTTTTTGTTGTTGCTATATTAAAATACACCCTAAAAATATCTTGTTTCACTGTAGTTTAAATAACTGCAATGGGAAATCTTTCCCACTTTTATACCTCTTTTTTTGTTGTCAGTTTCAGTTTTTTTGGATCACAGAGAAAATGGAAAATTGTAAATTGTGACATTATTTATACTGTACATTGTCGTTTTCTTATATATTTATTGCATATCAAAGGATACGTCACTTGACAAGGGGCTACAAGGTATTTTAAAAATGTAGTATGGTCATAATGTGTTGATAGGGGAAGTGCAATCAGGGGGGTGGTTTAATTTTCATGGTGCTAGACCCCCCCTTGCCTCAGTGCCCCCTCATTAAACAGCATATAATGATATATGAACATAAGTCAGTGATACAACTCAAACCAACCATTTGGTGCTCAGAACCATTTCAACACAGTTCACTGGTAACAGAAATGGAATGATGTCTTTGTACTGTATCTAACAGATAAATACGAGATCTTTTTTAACATTTTTTTTTCCATTGTATGAAATTCATAATCTTGTGAGGCATTAGTGATTTTATGATGAGCATTAGCAGTAGTTGTAACTCTTGACACTTTTGCAGAGACTTTTAGGGATGTGACTTTTAATGGCGTCGAGGTTTTTCGTGTCTTGTCTTCATTATTAGGATTATTTGGAGGGTGTAATAATGCTTTTTTCCCCCCCTCTTGACTTGTTTGATTTATGCTGCACTTACTGTTTAAAAAAGAACTCACATAGAAGAAAAAACCTGAGCCAGACCTGTCTTAAATCCCTCTGTGATTTTTCTGTGACATATTGTATGGTTGTTCAAGAAAATAAAATGTTTTGATAAATTATCCCACAATGATTTTTTTCGACGTTTCATTTCTTTTTTGGAGTCCCATCGATGACCTAACCCTCTCTGATCTCTTTGAGATTAGCTCAATATGAGTGTACTCCTGTTACCTGATGGGTAAGCTACGGCCTCTATTAGCATTCTATGAGAAAATCTTAAAAGTAGCTTTGCCTGCCCACAGTCGTGGATGGCTCTGCAAGCTGCTTTGCAACCCAACTCTATTCCAGTGTGGAGGTGCAGAAGTTTATAAGCAACTGCATAACCATTTAAAAACACAACTTATTTTATATGGTATCTTTTTCCATAGACTTGCTTCTGTCTGAATCTTTTATTAATTTGAATAATTTCAAAGTAAAATTAGTTTTACAGGAGAATAAAACCTCATGTTATTGGTGATGCAGTTGCCTCTTTTTCTAGAACCAGTACATCAAAATTTTAATTTTCTAAAAATTAAAATAATCTCACTATGCACTTGATGGAGCACTTTGTCACCATCAAATTTGCATTATCCATTAATTACTAAATACAATCTCTTTGATTTTTAACAAAGATTCCGCTATCATTCCTGTCAAACTCAGTATTAATTTAAAAAAGTGTTAGCTATAAAGCCAAACTAACAAATACTGAAACGAAGGATAACATTTTTATTTTTATTTTAGTTTGCCAAGTTCACAATTTTTTTTTCACTTTTGAAGGCAAATCTGTGCAACAATGAGGTCTTGTGATCCTGAAGGATCTGATCCAGCGTTTAAATGTGCCAGTTGCACTTCTGTCAGTCTGCTTATGGCCACTGAGTGGCTCCACTGGACACTGTGCTTCCCTCAGAGTTGATGTTGAGGGAGGCGAGCACACAGCTCGTTTATTTTTCCCTCCAACACTTTCCTGATAGCACCTTGTCAAAGCTACAAGCTGCAGCTGCTCTCGAGTTCAGCAGGAAAGTAATTCAAATATAGCAATAAGTCATCTGAGTCATACAGTAAAACAATGAAGTCACTGCAAAGTGACCAAAAGAAGTAACGCTACATATTACTTATACAATGATAATGAACCAAAATAATATAACAGATGTAGACTTACATAAAACTGTTTGAAAACAGGCGCCACATGCAATGAGAGTGTCATTCTTTCTGTCTCACGGGTATGAGATTGCCAGACCTGTGCACATCACAGTGTAGAGCGTGGACACAGCAGCGGATATCCCGGATCCAAGGACAGGAAGACTGGTCTTCCTCTACCAGCCCTCTCATACACTCACATGCACATGCAAACAGCTCACACTGTGGCACTGCTAATGGCAAAAACACTGGTTGACCCCCGTCACCTTCTCTGTTCCCCATCCCCTCTTTCTTTTTTAAACCCACAGATTAAACGCCAAGAGCTCTTTGATCAGTCCTCTTTGTAGCGGCCATTAAAATACTCTCATTCTCTTTGGGGACTTTATAGATCTACCCCTTGTTAAAAAATAAATAAACAAAGGTGTATACAGTGACCTTTTTAAAAAAAAAATAAAAAATAAAATTAGACTTCATAGCAAAATACTAATTTCACCCTTTGATCTGAGCCCCTGTGGCTTCTTATCAGTCCCATGATAGCCTCTTTCCCCACGTCTAAGTTAGCAAGTGTTCCCCCGCTTCCTCATTTCCTTATGTTTTCTGAAAGAGCAGATCTGTTTTTCATCACAGGGTCAAGGGCCAAACCCCTGTCACTCCCGCACTGGGAAGAAACCTTATGTAAGTCTGTCTGTGCCTTTAACATCTTACTTCAGGCTATATTGCCAAGTGGTTGAAATGTAAATATAGCAAGTCTGCATCTTCTGTCAGACTCTCAGTATGACTTCTCCCAGAATGGGTTTATAATTTTTTTCTTCTCTTTTGGCATGAAAAGCGATATAAAATGAGCTGTTTTGGATTTTGAACAGGACCTTATCGGGACTTGACAGTGAAGAAAAAGCTCAGCAAAGGTGTAAAGTGTTGCAGACTGGGCTGCATATAACTCCTCTAATCCATCCAAATAAACACTCTTCCTCCCTCCCCCTTCCTCTCAGGGGTTATCATATATAAACCCCTCCACTGCACCTCTGCCTAACAAACCTAACATCAGCCTTTAACACAGCCCAGCCTTCTTTCTGTCCATTGGACGCAACACAGGATACAGGCTCACACATTGGCTTGGATCTCAAAACTCGAGTCAGAGTGAAAATCTTAAAAAGGGAAGGAAAAGCATGTCAGGGAAGGAAGCGCTGAAGCCCGTAGGAAAGCACAATTTGCCACCAGCCTGTAGAGCTTTTTTCTGGCCGCTTCTGTGACAGCTCTAAAGTCCAAACTGCTGACAGATTCCTGATTCTTCTTCTTCTTCTTCTTCTTCTTCTTATTATTATTATTATTATTATTAGTTTGTACAATTAGCCCTGAGCACAGAAGAAGATTTAGCCGAGGGGTAGAAACTCCACCTCTACTTGGATATACGTTCGAAATCTGGATTTTTAGTCGGAGAAGACGCACATCAGGAGGAAATTCTTGAAATTCTCTTCATCTGCTGCTGCCACTACTGAGCTACACCGGGGAAGGTCATCAGGTTTATAACGCAAGTAAGCATGACAGGATCCATCCTTTATTTTTCCTTTCCTTTCTTTTTTCTTTAAAAAAAAAAAAAAATGAAAACATGCTGGAACAAAACAGCTCATTTTATTTGAATGTGTACACACTAAATCAATGCCATTCAGTAGGGTTCATTTTGATCTGGAAGCAAACATTTTCTACAATGTCTCCAAAAGGCCATCCCAGATCGAAGGAAAGATTTACCTGTTAAAATCTTGTGTAAGCCTTTTATACATTTTTTTTTAATACTCAAAAAGCCACTTCAACTTTTCATTGACTTTAACCCATGTGATAGTTGTTATTCATGTTGTACTCTTTGACTTCCATATAATGCACAATAATCTAGTTTTAGAAGAGATTTTTTTATAATCTTAACACCTAACTGGACAGTCGATTGAAGGGTGAGGTTGAAATGCCAAAGTGAAAGATTTCACACTGGTGAATAACAGCAGCTGTCAGTGCAGCACAGATCAGAGGGAAGTAGTGTTATTGCTCCTCTTTATTGTGTGGAAACACTTGAATGAACTGAAATGTAGGAGTTAAAAGCTCACACCCAGCATTTCATGAATAAAATTGTGACATTGTTGTGACACTTCGGTGAGTAGTGGAATTTTTTCAAACTTTTCCAGATGCTCCTGGCTCATTGTTTTGGGAGGGGGTCGGAGGTGGAGTCAGGGAAGTTAATTTCCTTGCACTTAGAGCTGTGTGGTTATTTCGTGTTGACTTTCCATATCTTTTGCCACAATATTTCAGGGACCTATTACATAATATGGTTTAATATTCTGTAACTTTCCATCTTTGTAACGGGCGGACTGAATCAGAATCAGAGCATGCAGGGAGAGGGAAGGTTTTTAACAGACAATCAGAGACAAGTAGAGACCCAAGATGAGATCGATAACGTCGGGATTAAAATAAAGTCATGCTGATCCAGGTTGTTTTGTGGATTGTCTAGCTGCATGAATGAGTTGTGTGTTTTTCTATGCAGAACAGACCACAAAGAAGATGAGCCTCTCACGGAACGGGACGCTGGAGAAAACGATGTCTGAGCAGGCCCGCTCCGAAGCACGGTTCTCCTCCAGATCGGGGTCAGGGGTCGTGGTGCCGCCGCCTTACTATCACAGAGGGAGCGAAGCCGCTGACCCCCCTGTGGAGTTGAGGGGCTCTCTGGACTGCTGGGCGTGCTCCGTGCTGGTCACTGCACAGAATATGATCATCGCTCTGATCAATTTTAGTCTGGCGAGCATCTTGTTCGGCATCATCCTCACCCCTGCGCTGACCATGATCATATTCGGCTTTCTCTGCCACTCCACAGTAAATATAAATATATATTTATATAATTATCTTTGATTTAGTGAAAGAAAATGCTGTTTTAAAAGGTAGAAAGAAATTGTGTTAAAAACTAAATTCTGCTGGTAATCACAGTTTATAAAGCCAAACATTGGACTTGCACCTCTTGATGTCGATTGTTAATCAAACTCTTATGTTGGAATGCCAAAAAAAAGAAAGGAATTCCTTTATTTCCAGAGATTTGACGCTGTTTTCTCAGCTGTTTCTGGAGCCTCCCAGAGCTTATTTACTAAGCTGCTCTAGGTCGCTGTGAGATTTAGGCCCTCACAAACAGCACACTGCATGCCAACAGTGTTGTTCATCACTAGTGTGAGCCCCTTACATATACAAACACTTCTTAGAGTTAGTGCTGATGATGGTTTGGTGTGAATGGCCTCTGTGACCCTTCATCCCTTCTCCTTCAGGTGCAGCCCCATGGAACATCCCTGTACTGTTCAGAGCTGCTGGACGACACAGCCTGCATAGCCCTGCTGGTGGTGGGCTTTCTGCTGCTCACCCCTCTGCTGGTCTTGGCGCTGGCGGCCTACTGCCGTCTGGCCCGACACCTCCAGCTGGGCCTGTGCTTCATCCCCTACAGCCGGGCTGTGTACAAGAACCTGCCCACCCAACGCAATCAGAAGCAAGGTCCGGGGAGCTGCTTTAGTCAACAGGATGCAATGGAGAGACAGGGGAAGGGTAGCATCTGGGTGTAGATGAGAGGAGTGGAGAGGAGGATTGTATATGGTTATATTATCAAGTTGCCTGCTTTATAACGAAATCTACTTTTATATGTCCTTTTTCTGTAGCCATTGTAAAAATCCATCACATTTAATCATTCATATTCATTGTTTAAGAGTCACAATTGCTTTTTGATTACAGTTTCAATGTATTTAATTTTTTTACATTTTTCTTTTCTTTTCCTTTATACAGTAAAGGTTTTTTTGTACAATAAAGTGTCACTCAGCTTTTTCTTTTTTTTTACAGAGAAAAAAACCTGCCCCTGATAGCTCAGTTAACTCAGTGACATATACTTTTGGCCAGATGCAGGAAAAACTCATGACATGAGCTACATAAAATTTAGTATGGGCCAGATGTGGCTCAAAGGGTATGACCTGAGACTGACTTAGGATACGGCAAGTGTCTGGGGTCATAAGTTAGACCTGTGGCTTAGTTGAGGCAGCTAGACTGCAACTCAGCCTCATTAGTCAAAGCCAAAGGTAGCCCAAAGAAAATTACAAATGTGGGCCAAATGCTGAATATGGTGAAGGGGGACATGCAGAGTGTTGGTGTGGCAGAAGAGGATGCTAGGGATGAAACTGAAGATAGAATTTAAGAATGAGGAGAAGACTGGGTAGTGGACAAACTGCCACCAACAACCCACATAACAAGCTGCTAGAGAGCAAAGAGGGTATATGGGGATGTCAGCTTTTTCACAGGTGATTGTCTGTTACACTGGACTTCTCACTTGGACATAAAAAGCCACATCCCTGCTGTGTCACTGATGGTAGGAGTACTCTGTTATTTTTCTTTCTGTTATTTCTACAACTTGTGATGCTCTGGTATAGCCGTGTGAAACACATTTATACTAATAAACTTCAGTAATAATTAAAAAAAAGCAAAAGTATAGAACATTTTTTGGTTGCACTCTAGTTATATGAGGTCAGAACAGGAATTTGTAGACATCTTGATTGTACCTCAGTTCAAAACCTTTTTGAAAAACTTGACATCTTGGTTTAGACTTTACGACCAAAGACTTTATCACCTCTTGAGATTTTTAATAGGAACCACGGGTCTCAAATATAAGGTCAGTCTGCCAGACCCTGGCCCTCAAAGTATTCAGTGGTTCAAACGGTTTTGCAAGCTATAAAAACTGCAAAGAAGAAATGAGCAATTCCATTTCCTTTGTTAATAAAATTGAGGAATTTCTTGATATATCTTTTGAAAATTGACTTTGTCATTCCTGGCTTCAGAATCTTCCAATAAAAAAAAAGTTTCTTCCCTGTAAAACATTGTTTTTATGCAGAGAGGTCCAAAGAGGTGTGGATCTCCTGAAGGTAAACTGGTCTCTATGTTTATGAATGACAATACATTTTCTTCATCTAAAGCCATGATTATCCGATTCATAATGTGCAGGTTGCTCTTACTCTTTAAATCCACAAGGTGGAGTCAGAGACATCATTCTAACTGTAAGTGTCACAGTTGATATATACACACACACACAAAGTGGCCAGTCAGATAAACGAGATGAAAGAGATATAAAACCTTTATTCAGTTATAAATTACAAACATAAGGTTTGGCAGAGTTTTGAATAAGACATTACAATTGCCGTCCTTTAATTAATTTGCGGTACAACAGCGAAGTTATGTATTCCTGTAATATAGTGCTTTGAAAGAGCTGCATTTCACATTAAAATGTCTGGATCTGTGTTTCCATTTTCTGGTCTGGACAGGTATTTGAGGTTAACAGGGTTGTTTGCTGATATTCACTAACAATTTGTGGTGTGGGGGTTTGTAGAGAGCTGTGAATGCACCAGGTTCCAGGATACCCTGTCCCTGTTCATTCACCTGACCCATGATGATGTAGTTGACACCTGTGAGAATGTAAAAAAAACAAAAAACCCACAAACATTAAGATTAAATGAGGTTATGTTTGTTGAGTTAAAGACAATACTGCTGATCTCCAGTGCCTGGATAATACGAATTAAAAAATAAGCAACAACCTACCTTTGCGGAGCAACGGGCACTTCTTGCACTGTGACATCAGCTTAACTGACATGGTCTCTCCAACTTGTGTTATGGTTAGCCGGCCTGCTTTGTAGGCCTTGATGAGGGACACAGTAATCTGAAGAGTGCCTCGGGGCCTCGGGGCCACAGAGGTCACCTTCCCGGTTAATACTGGAAAAAAGGTGGGGTCAGTCAGAACGTAACATCTGATTGATAATGCATGTGTGTGTGTATATGTCAACAGCAGGAAACTTACCAAATTCACTGGCACAGAAACTAGTCTTGATTGTTCCATTTCTTTTGCAGGCTTTGGCACAGAGTGGATTTTGAGGCACTAATAAGAAAATAGTGAAAAAGAAATAATATATTTTTAGTGATACCAGTTGTTAACTTTTTTATTTTTATTTTGTACATTTACCTACCAGGCCTCTTTCCATTTGACTTTGCATTAGGGTCTCTAGCAGTCTTGACTGGTTTGGGGCTTGGAGTGGACCTAGGGACAGGAGCTGGCACATATTTGGTGGTTGCTTCTATGGGGGTAGAAGGATGTGCAGGTTTGACAGGAGGTACTGGGGGACTGTATCTTGTAGTCTGTCCTGAGTTGACTGTTGGTATGTGAGAACCACGTGGGATGCTGGTAAAGCGGGCGAGGAACCCATCAGACGTCACACTGAGGTCTGAGACAAACTGGACCAGTAGCACATTTCCGCTGGTAACAATAGGTCTAGGAACGAGACAGGAAAAAGGATGAGGTGTAAAATTAGAAATGGCTATTTTAAAACGACTTTAAAGGCTTCAGAAATTTCTATCACTCACTCTGGGACCTGATCGCCACAGTATTTTCCAATCAGACGTGAGTCATCCCTCTCTCCGCCATTAAAGAATGCCACATAGTCAAAGCGACAATAAGCGTCATCCTCCAAGGCAAACTTATCAAAATTCACGTGGATCACCTGGTATCCAAAGAGACACAAGTATAAAGATTCAGTTAATCAAAGTAAGGGATTTTGGCCTATACAGTGTCTGCACACTGGGAGTGAGCTTGCCACCGACCATATTAGGGTCCACAGTGATCAGCCAGGAGCAGCTGGTTCCTGGGTCGTATTTTTTGTCGGGCCAGTTGGGTGTCTTGATCTCTCCCTGGGCTTTTGTTATCCTCCCCCCACAGAACTGTTGGTCTGAAACAAGTCGTAAACACGTCATTAGGATGCTAAATGAAGACACTTGTAAATTATTCTTAAAGCTGTCTGCACCATTAATATCAAATAAGACATTTCACATTTATAACAAAGATATACATTTCAACATTTCGAGCTGATATTCCTAATCTAGCCTGTTGGCTGGAACACTTTTTAAAATACATTGTGCAAGCTCAGGGGTGTAGCATCATACTTTGGCCTCTATGCTGGCCCCCCCTTTTACTATTATTACACAATATCTGATGAGCCCCCAGGGTACTGCTGGAGGTCGCTGGAGCAGCATGACTCAGGGTCACATTTGAAGCCTATTATTGAAACTTAATTATAAGCTCTTCCAAACAAAAAAAGAAAAGTCTGAAGACTAATCTTAGTCTTGATACTCAACATCTATCTGCTGAATCCAGACTGTCGATGGTTCTGCCTCCTGTTACTTTTAATGATATGTTTCAGATCATTTGCCAGAGGTTACTTTAATTACCAGTAATAATTTGCTAATGAAGGTTTTAATGCAAAGAAATTCACTACTTATTATTCTGCTCCCTTACAACAGTACTGTGAAAGCTGAGTGAGGTGGGAGACTTCCTGTTTTCTTTAACACTGTAAAAACTTCATTCCTAAACTATGAAAGCTGCACTTGCCAATAGTTTCAAAGAATATAGTCATTTTTAATAGTTTAAATCCAAAACAGACATAAACTGGGATTTATAAAAATTATAGGAGTTATAAATGTTGTTAAACTAATGTGTATTGAGAACCTCTGCAGTGCTTTCAAATGTTTTATTATTATTGTTATTATTATTACTGTGGTTTTAGGTTTGCCACCACTTAAAGCTGAGGATGCAAGAGGCCAAGAAGAAGAGGAGATTAACTATTTAATTAAGCTTAACTTTGATTTAAGGCAAAATTACCTCATTAGAAATTGTGGTCATGGTAACGAAGATCAAAAATATATGCTACATTCAGGCACTGGTTTATAATGAATGGTTGGGATTATTTGGGAATGCATACATGGCATTATAATGAAAAACAAAAAAACAAAACAGCTTCATCATGTGACCACATACCAGATACGTAGGGTTTGACTGCAGTGAAATAGGCCAAAAATCCTCGACTCTGCGTCTCGTCATCAGTCACCATCTCCAGCATCATCATGTTTGTGGTTGAAATGAGAGCCCCGGGTCGGAAAGTTCCACAGAAGCGACCCAGTTTTTGCACCAAGTTGGAATGTCCATTGTAAACATCCAGATAGTCGTAGCGGCATTGTGAGTCAGCCTCGAGGTCAAAAATGCGAAAGGAGAGCGTTACCACGTTTCCCTCTGGGACCTGGAAAGCATCGAGATCACATGAGTCAGACACAGAAAGCTTGGCAAAACTGGAGAATTCAGGCTTGGGGAAGGGAGAGTGACTCACGGTGATGCGCCAGGTACATTTGGTGTTTGGTTTGTAGAAGCTTGGGAACCCTTCACTTCCGACTAAGCCTGATTCTGCAACCATGTCTCCTCCGCAGTAGAACACAGGCCTGTGGTAAAGGAGACAGTGAGAAATGGAAATCTCAAGCAGAGTCCTAAAGAGACTGACATCCTCTAGTTGGCTGATTAAATGAACTCTTGGCTGTTGTGGTTGTTGTTGTGGGAATTTACTGGAAGAAATTAGTGTAAGCAAATGGAAATTTTCATTATATGATGATTTAATCACAGGGTGTAGATGTTGCTACGTGCATTCTTGCAATGTTTTTTCTCAATTAAAGTCTGTTGTTTAATTGACACTAAAACAGGGAAAGAATGAAAAAAACAACAATAATCACACTTCAATCAAGTTGGAGTCAGCACTCGAGCTCTGTAACAGGATCATAATTAAATTAAGATGACTTCTTCTGACAGAGCCTTGTTTACTCTATATCAGTCATTTATAAAGCCTATAAATCGATTTATAGTCTTAGCTTGGCTGTACCTCAGGAAATAGAGCCAGAGACTGTATATAAAAGATGTCTGTGGCTTTCTGCTTTAAAGACAGAAGCCAGCGCAGAAGTACTTTGCATTCTTTTTCCAAGTCCAGCAAGAGGAAAATCTTGTGATTGCAAAAAGACTTTTGATTATATGGTTATACGTGTGGCTCTACATAGCGATTTTCTTTTGTCAATTATCGTCTAAATAGGAATCTGAACTTTTGATTAATTGAAGTCATTAGCCTTTTTTTTTTATTTCTATGACGATTCGCCATTAGCATGTAGTATCTCTCAGTTTTGAAAATCTAAGGTGGTAGTGGCAAAAATGCTAACGTTGAAGTTTCACAGCTGGACTTCCATTACCAATGGGAGACGTTAAGGTCCACTAATCTGTAGGTTGGTGGTTTCATTCACAGATCTTCTGGTCTAATGTTGAATAGCATTCTGGTAAGATAAATTGCTCCCATTATTATTTGTGTGTTTTAAAGAGACTTGCACCTATAGGCTGCTTTTGTATTCAATTTGAGAACTCAAAGGGCTTTCCTATACAAGCCTCATCCAGCCAGTCACACAACTGCCTTTTTCTTAGTCCATTTATACAGTAAAAAGATTTTCAAACTTAACAGAGTTTGAACTAACCAGGCATGGTTTGAGTTTGGGCTAGCATAACTAATGTAAACTGGTTATCATGGTTGTGTATTTTGATCCCCAATGTGTTCCTTGGACAAAACATAACTTTACATGAACAAGAAAGAGGTGGGTGTTTCCTGCTTCTTGCTAGCTAACATTATCTCTTATCTTTGGTGTTGGAAGCTATCTAACTTGTTGTAACTAGTACACCCACGAGGTAAGATTGTAATGCTTGATAAATAGAGATGTTCCTGCATTTGTGCAATATGCGTATTTACATCAAATAACTGTTTGACTCAGACTGACTTTGATATTGTGTGCCGCTAACAGAGGCTAACTAGCTAAATTTGGTAAGGGTTAGAGACAACACCATCACAGTTGTTGCACATATTAATTTTTAATTTTTATTTATTTAAACTCGAGTGCTTTGGTAGTCCATAACTAGGAAGTGACTAGTCAGTAGCTTGAAGTAAAGAGTTGAATAATTGTAGGCCAGGGAAATGTACTGGGGATAATCCAAAGGCAACGATGAGTCAAAGGGTAAAAGTGCAGATGGGGCCAGGGCAGCTAGTTGCAGTTGTTATTTGTTATGTCAGTTCAAACCCAATCAGAGTCTAAATACTGAATATAAAAGGAATGCCACTGAATTCCATAAACTGATATGATGGATATGTTGGACATGCTCTACTACTTGCTGGATGTTAAAATGTTTCTTAGCTGCTTTTTTTACTGCTTTCTGAGACGTAAAACTTAACTGTCTTAGCCTAAATAAGAAGGAAATTGCTGACTAGCATATTTTACAGCTGACGCTCAGGTTTTGGACACTTTGCTGGAATGCTGAATGTCAAAATGTACTTTCCAGGAAGAAAAATGTCCTATTTTGGCAAGGATACATTTGTAAAACTAGGAGCCACTGACAAAATGTCAGTTATTATGAAGTCATTTCTGTTAAGGGATATTTTACAGTTAGTGGTGTAGAGAGTTTTGGAGAGTTAAAGTTTTTAAGAAATATAAAACATCTTTCAATCATGCCTCATTCAGAGGAAGTAAACAAATTGTAAGGAGGCAAAAACAGCAACGTGGACAACCAAAATTAGAAAACTAAAATTAGATTGAAACATAACATTGTTGTTTTCCCAGACTACAGCTCAGACAGCAGAACCCCAGCAAACTCAGACAGCTGCTGATTACAGCCTAAATGCACAGAGCCAGAGCCAAGTTTCTCTGATTCAACCCCACAGGCAGAGCTGAAAGCATTAACATCTGTGGCACCTCAGCCTCTGCAGACTCAGTGCGCCACACATCATGAGCCCAAAACCAACAGGACAGCTCTGTGCCCAATTAAACAGTCAGCTGGAAAGAATGTACAGAAGCAGGACTGAATTAAAATGTCATAGTAAAGATCATTTCAATTCCAAAGCAGCAGAGTCTTTTTATCTCGGCTGATATTTGTTAAAACGAACAAAAGTATCTTCACCTCACATATCTGCATTTGGGAAATAGAGTGAATTTCAAGAAGCTTTCTTCTGCAGGTTCTCGATTACAATTGATTTAAAATACAACCTCACCTGGTGAAATTGGCCTGTTGGGCCTTTGTCCATCCCAAACTCAGAGACAGGAGCAAGGAGAGACCCCAGATATGGCTCATATGCTTCATGATGCTGCGTAGAAAAAGCAAACCAGACTATTTGCAGAAAAGGAAGATGGTAACAGGAGGCAAGAGGTGAAAGACAGAGGAGGAGGAGGAGGTGGAGGAGAAGGAGGAGGAGGCTCGGAATGGGCGGAGAGAATGAATGAGTAGGGGGGCAAGAATGGACGAAGAGATGGACAATAAGGATGAAAGGGCTAAAGCTGCATAAAATAACCATGAGGGGGGGATGACGTGAGTGGGGAGGGACGGAGGAGAAGGCTTTAATTTGAGCCAGATGTTTCTTCCAGAATAAGTCTGGTCTCAGTCTCAGTGAGAGCATCTAGGAAGGAGGAGCAAAGGGCTCCAGTATCAGAAGTCTGGAAAGTTTTGTGTCTGGATGTTTCTGGATCTTCAAATGCTTAAAAGTTCAGGAAAAATGAACTCCAGCCTGTGTTTGACTCCTGATTACAGAGGGGGCACAGGTAGAGGCAAAGCCTGAGGCTGTATGGGCTGTACGTGCACAGGAAGGCCCGTAAATCTTTACATTCCACAGCATGATGTGAGACCTTTAATTTGCAAAAAAGAATATTTTTCTTAACCAAAAAAAAGCCTTAGTTGAATCAAAAATACATGTGGGAGTCAAAATAAGTTCTAACAGGATAATAAACCTGATGCTCTTATTTCCCCAAGCCCCAGGAGCTCCTTTGGCTCCATTGAGTCAAGGACTGTTTATTTGCCACCAAGGCAAGAATAACACTTGAGAGAAGGGAGTATCCTTTCTCTGTTGAGATTCAGTAATGAGCCAACGCTTTTGCCTACATTACTGAGGCCTGTGAAGGGTAAGCTGATGTAAAATTATCCACTTTTATGGACTACAAAGGTGGACATCTTGATCAAACTCTGAGGGAAAAGGTGCACACAGTCTGTAAAATCGCAAAGCTGTTTCCACAAAGAAGTTTTTTTCTTTTCTTTTCTTTTTTTTATAAGATTTTATAGTTCAGATTTCATTGTGGTGTTCCAGATTACTTGAAAGCGGTTTTGTGCCACATGGTTTCCAAACTTTTGACAGATTTGGTGCTTGTCTGTTTTGCAGTTTGAGAAATGAGCATTCCCCAGTTGTGCTGTGTTATGTTTGTGTTTAACCCCAAAGACTTTGATAAGAGTCAGCGGGGGAAGGAATGCAAAGGCGCACAGGAGTCTGCTGGTGGTGGTGGTGGGGGGTGTGTACTGCGTCTGCACAACCGTGCAGCCGCTGCCAATATGTGTGGGAGTAACAGTGACCTTTAAGCCGTAATCCGATGCAAGAGTGTAGGTTTCTGCTGTAACTCCTGAAAGAGTCCTCCAAGCTGGCCCCACATTCCTGCTGGGGAGTCAAGAGGGAACAGCAGCGGGGGAGGAGATGACTTGTAGTGAATGGACGGCTGAGGCAAAAGAGGAGGGGTGTGCTGACTGAGAAAAATGGAAAACAAACTTAAAACAGTTTGACAGCGAGACAGTCCCAGAAAAGTGAAAAGTTGTTTTTGGTGTGCACCCTGGAGCTAGGTCACGTCCATGCCTCCCTGAGCCAGCACATTACTGTTATTACATCCACACATTTCCTTTTGCAAGCTGTTAATCTCTCTCCCTCTCTTTTTAAACTCTGAAACACAATTTAACGTGACACTGTGCTTCAGAGGTGAGAAAAAAAACAAAACCAGAATGCGTGCAGTTGTGTGAATCTATCTGTAAAGGTGATGGATCCAAACTGATGATTTTAAAGCAACTGTAGAGCCATCTGTTCTGTTTAAATATGGTTCCTCACAAAGAAAAAAACATTCCTCAAGTCATGTGGTGCGTTGCAGTAGACCAAGTCTCATAGGATCTCAGTGATAACTAGATGGAAGCACATGCAGAGGTGACTTGGAATGACTGTGTCCTGCTTTGTCTGAGTTTGTCACTTTTCAGGAAAGAAGTCGTTGAGGCATAATAGCCTTTTTCCTGAATGCACTTCATTGTGTGTCTTATGGGGAAACTAGGATATTCCAGTGAATGAGCCAAAAAGCTCACAGCAATAACAGGATGTCTCACTGAAGTCAGATCTAACAGCAGCTCAAATGAAGCAAACCCTGTCACACCTAATACTTGCAGACTTCCCTCAAATTTTATGGTAGCTGCTCAGGAGACATCATTATTTGCCAGTAAGTCCGAGACATGTTTATGACAATATCCTAGCTAGAAAAAGTTAATTCCTTTCACATGCAAGCTTTTCCCCTCATGCTGCAGTGGCAGACATGGTTTTCAGAAATAAAAAGCACAAGTTAGATTCAGATGTAACTGGTTGCATGCAGAGGTGATATAAACGAGGTGTTGCATGCCAGCATCTATGCTTTTGCATGCTGGCAGGTAGTTTAGTGTGAGTAATTTCAGTCTGTACTGTACGTGAAGTAATGTTGTAGAAGACAGGGCGACACCCAGCGGTGAAAACGTGAAGCTACATCTTGGGAGCAGTGTTATTTCTTATCGCCGCCCTCACAAATAGATGGTGAAGTCGTGTAACAACAACGGTCTATCCCCCCTCTCTGTGTCATCATCTTCGGAGTGATAGCAGCTCATTTTCTGTTTCTTCGTCCAAGTTGTTCCATTTGAAGCGTGTGCAGTCGTTCATTTAGCCAATCTGTCAGAAAGGCTGTTTTGCGCTAACGAAGCAAATGAAAAGAGTCAGCTCGAGAGCGCCATGATAATAATGTGCAAAATGAAGCTTTGCTTTTATGTGCTTAATTTAGAGCTAGCACAGCTGTGCGGGAGAGCTTTTTTCTTCTTCTTTTATCACATATGTCGGCTAGGAAATTCATATTTAGTGAACCGATAGCAGGAAATATGACTGCTTTAGCTACTCTTCAAAATAAAAGCCACCGGAAACGACAATGATAACGTTTTAACTTACGCTTTTTTGTTTTTTTTAATTGAGCATTTATTAGAATTACGTAGAAAATTCGAGAATAAAGGTAAAATACTGCTTGACCTTGGAATAAAATTGTCGACAATAAGATAAAATTGTTAATACTTACTAGAAAATGTATATGTGCTAAAAGAGAAATTATCTGTGTGTTACCTGAAACAAATTGTAGTACATTCTCACAAATTGTTAAATTTGTTAAAATTTCTATGTTCTCAAAATTTCAACTTTAATTATTGTATTTTTAAAAATATGATCCTAATACTCCTTCATAGGTTTCCCTGGTTCCAAAACCCGAAGTAGATATTGGCAGGTTGTTAGAAATTTTTAGAGAGCAACCCCCAATATCCCATTCTGTGATGTACATGTGTGTCTCTGTCACACCTGACAGTTTGTATTTTTGCTCTCTGGTTTCAAGAGACTTAGTTTTCTGATACAGAATTTAGTGTGCGTGATTAATATGGAGGTGTAAGTTTTGTGCCTCCTTTATTAGACTAACTACGGTGAATGAGTTACATTATAGCTTAGCTCATTTATATGCTCATGCAATTGGTTGTGCATGCGGTTTAGTTTTCAGTGATTCGAGAGTCTTAATGTGAGTTTAAGGAGTTAAAAAGAGATTATAAACAAGACTGAATGGATGCAGAGAGGCACATTTTTCTGACTTTAGGTCTCACATAGTCTTTTTTGGCACTCTTGCATATAATAAGGATCAATTAAGGATATCATTTGCATTGGTAATAACTGTATGCTTATTCACACAGGTCCCAGATTTGCAGTCATATTTGCATTTCCCCATTGTTGCACACGGACAAAGCGCAGGAAGCACAAACGAAAGCACAAGCTGTCATAGACACAGTTTTTCCAATATACATATATTTCATGATGTTCATCAATATAATAAGACATTGATAGATTTACACTACAATTATTTTATGTACTTTAGTTTCTCATTCAGTCTCCTCTCCTTTGCGTTGAGTCAACCTTGTTAAGTTTCTAATCCCATACCAAATGACAGCACAATAAATCTATCAAATAAAAGCAAACAGAAAAAAAACATACAGCCCAGCACATTGCCCATGATCCTCCAGTCCTGTCCCTCCTGTAAGGCCAGATGACCAGGGGCAATATGGACCATCATCCCAGAAAGTCCACTCCCAAAAAGACAAAGAATAAAAAGAAAAGTCTTTCCTCAAAAATAAACTGATTTAAACAAAAAATATATCTCGTAGATACAAACGGCAATCTGATGTAAACTGTAGAGTCATTCTAAGCACTCTGGACTATTGGAAGGTAAAAATACTTTCCCCCACCCTTCTAACTTCCCATTTTCTTTACCTTTACCCATCAGTGCTGACACACAAACAACTCAGTGACATCTGGAGTTATTACTAAACTGAAATAAAATAAAAACACAATATTTGGTTTAAAAAAAAAGAACAAAAGAAACATGTTAACATATGTTAAGTAGAATATTGTGAATTGATAGCCATTCAAAGAACATTCAGAGACTCAAAAGGTTCCCTCCTATTGCTGCATTCACCCCCTTTAGGGCTTAATGGCGAACATTTCAATAAGGTTGCGGATTTTGCGTTGGTCTCCTTCTTTCTTGCTCGTTTTCTTTCAAAATTTGAATTACAAATCCAAGAGCCCTGTAAAAAAAGGACTCCAAACACTTATTCCCCCTAAATGACCTGAACACAGCGCTGAGATCACTGAACGGTTCTTGAGGCTGACGTAAGACAATATTCACCAGTGAATCATATTCCCATCCCGCTTGAAAATGAATGAATCACAACATTTAAAAAAAGAAGAAGAAGAAGAAAGTGCCACGGTGTTCAAATTTATGCACACTTCTTTTCATACAGACAGTAAAGCAACAGAAAAAGAGAGCAATCACTTCGTTTTCACTATTGTGACCAATAGGGTTGAGCTCTCACGGGACAACAGCTGGATTTATGGAGAACACACAAATCCTACCCCAATCAGTAGTGTTATACCACTTCAGTCCACTGTATGGTTAACTCCTTTAAGATGGCTAAAAGGACCACATCTGTAACCCAATGACGATTTGATATTGCCAAAAAAATCCAATTTTACTTTTTCTCATGCAGTTTTTGTCCTTGTACATATTATGGTAAATTTGCTAACGTCTTAAACCTGAGGATATGGACCCCTTATCCCCAAAACACCCCCATATT
Source organism: Oreochromis niloticus (assembly GCF_001858045.2). Lineage (NCBI taxonomy): Eukaryota > Metazoa > Chordata > Actinopteri > Cichliformes > Cichlidae > Oreochromis > Oreochromis niloticus. The sequence goes on from NC_031975.2 coordinate 8,687,780, forward strand.
ACAACACCAAACAGATGCAGATTTCACTGTTTTTCTCGGGTTTGTCTAATAGCTGTAGTTTGTATCTTGTTTTTTTTTTGTCCTCTGAAAAATTGGCAGCACTGTGGAGACACACAAAAAAGAAGACTTGTGCTATAATTAGTTATAGGATCATGTGTCTACAAACTAGTTACAGATTAAAGAAGCTCCTCAAACCTGGATACACATGATTAGGGGAAGGCTAATGTAGTTTTGAGATTTGAAGCATGCGGTCCTCAAGTTTTGGTTTAACTTGCATACGTTTAGTAGGATGGCACACTCACAAGCCGTAACAGACACACCACATAAACAGTGTGTACGAGTTCAAAGTTCCTATAGGTAGAGTAAGGGTGTAAGCTATCTGAAACAGACTGGGATAGCTTGGATAACATCTTCCTATCTGCTTGTTTTTGATGGCAATTGGCAGCATAAGCATGGAATTCTGGTCTTTGGTAATCTTCTGTGGTTTGCTTTTGCTTTGTTTGGGGATAAACATATGTGTATGTGGGGGGTGTGTTAAGGTTGGAACGGGCCAACAGTTCTGGTAACCTCTCTGTTCATCGTACTTCAGTGATCAAGGAAACAACGTGCCTTCACTCTGAGAGTTAAGCAGCCTAATCTGTCAGGATAAACTGGGGATATTCCCAAGACTGAGCTATTCTAACACACACACACACACACACACACACACACACACATTAAAGCGCCTGTGCACACATACACTCACACGCGCAGACAAGGAATTTCAAAAAGTGAGTTGAGCAAAGAGGGGAAGGTTGGTTTACTCAAGTGGTGGGGAAGATAAAAAGACACAAGGCTGCTAAGGCTTTATACACATTTGCTCTGAAATGCTGTATTTCCTTCAAAACTAAATTTCAGGACTGTGGCATCAGTGGCAGTAAAGCATGAACTGAGCAATTTCCTGTTGAGCATTTATCAATGCTTGACCGGTACATCATTTCTCTAAACACGATATAAACTTTGATTCGCCATAACAAAGAGGAGAAGTCTAAATCGCCCCGTGGCCGAGAGCGAAACCTTTTCAGCAGTTTTGAGAAATCAAATGTGTAAAAGGCCTTAGTGTCCCACAGCGTCTGAAAATTCCAAAAAAAAGAAAAAGAAATCAAGTGCATCTATATTGCCCTGCTCTCCTGCTCCTAGAGTAGCCGAAATGGTCGCACGCTCAGGAGTTAGATGCCGAAATCAAGTTACGTAAGAGTTCAAGACCAAACCAGTGAGGGCACCAATGAAAGAAAGAACTGCAATAACAACAGAAGCCTCTCCCTTTGATGCTTGGCAGTGTGTAACGCACAGAGCTGAATTACAAAAAACACAGCAGACAGAGGTAAAGAGGAGCTCGCTGCCGGTTAGCAGCAAATGGTACTGATTGCACACTTCCTCTTTACCTGTCTGTTTCACACAAAAATATACTATAATTAAAAAATAGAATCTATATATTTAAAAAAGAAAAAGGCCTTGACTATAGGGAGACACACCGAGACAAACCACTGCTCTAGCAAAACGCTCGTCTTAGGAATGCTACTTTTTGTTGTTTGTTTTTTTAATTGTGACTTACTTGTCTTGTCGCTAGCTAACCTTTGAAGGTTAGCAAACTGCTCAAGTAAATCTGAAACTGTGAATTTGACTAATTAGCCCCTGTCCCTGTTGCTAAATCTACAAGGCTGAATTGTCTTGTTTTATAATGTGCTCTTCATGTGGAGAGGTTTTTTTTTGTTTGTTTGATTTTTACTGCACCAGGACCTGCTTTGGCCAGGCTATGAAAGAGCCAGACAGCGCCATCAAAAACAAGGTAGCTTGTGCATTTGAAGCAGACACCTCTTCTGCAGTCCCTCCACACCTACTAAAAGTGTGAGGGGGATGGGGGGAGATTGTGTGACTGGAAATAATTGACACTTACTGATAAAAGTGACTGAAGACTAAGACTAAGGCCTTTTAGTGTCCACACTGGGGAAATGTTGCTGTGTGGGAATTCAACAATTTATACAACGGTACCCTCACAGAATACATCTCCAGAATATAAGTGTGAGTGTGTAAGTGTAATGTTAAGATAATACCTCTAAAAAAAATAATCTGGACAGTTTCAAAGTCTAATCCTGCCTATTGAAAATGTACCCTTACAGCTATTTAACTTTTTTCTCCGGTGGTTTGCACGACTGACGTTTTCGACACTAGGTTCATCGCATTTTTTGTTACTTTTTTTGTCAAGATACTTACACTTACATGTGCTACAGTAAGAGCATTTGCACTAGACTGCAATGAAGGAATGTTTTCGAAATAAGACACTACGTAATATTTAAATAAAAAAAGAAACATCTACAGACATTGGTCCAACTGTACTATGGCAGTTTTGAAATTATCAGAAGAAATTGAGGTGTCCAAGCATGCCGAGAGACAGAAGGCGGGGGGGCATAAAAGACGCAACAGATGAAAGTTATTCAAGAGGGAAATTTCAAAAGAGAAATGGAGGCTGATGGGAGGATTACATGGAAAGGGGTCTGGAGTGGTGATGATTACTAGAGCAGTTTCACAATTCATGCATTATTTGTACGCTTGATCGATTATCAGTGAGCATTAAATCGCTCAAAAAGCCATAAAAGAAGCTAAGACTTGATTTTTGTTTTTCACGGCATCAAGTTATCGAAATCCTGAGCTGAACAAGGAGTAACCTGGAGATTTTCTAAGGGCAGTTCTTTCTGCGGATTAGCTCCAATTTCTGTAACTTGATGTCACTTTTTTTTTTATAAAAAAAATGCAAGTTTTAGTTCTCTGGCTTGTTTTGCTGGATGCGAGTAACCCAGACAAGATGAAAATTTGTATCCCAGTTGAATGGAGGCGAACGCCACTATGCATAAATACACCGAAAAGAGAGAAGAAGCAAGGGGACGGAAAGATGATGAAAAACATGCAAAAAGTACACACTTCGATTAATAGGCAGTAGTTACCGCTGAAGCATACGTAAAATTAATACAAAAAATAAAAAGTACAAAATGCACACGCACCGCACGCACACACACACCTACAAAACGGTATATATCAGAATAAAACTCTACAAAGAACTATATATATATCAGTTATGTAACAATTATCGCCAATCGTTGTTTCCTTTTCTGTTGATGCATCGTCACAAGTGTTTGGTTCTCAGTATGGCAGGTTAGAAAAGCCAAGAGTACCCAGAAAGGAGACAGGGCCACACACTCACAGGACAAATATTGACAGGGGTCCAGAGGCGAGGTGGTGGAAGTGGGGGAGCCGTGGGGGCCCTGATGGGTTTAGGGGTGTTATATCAAGGCTAATTGGGGAGATGTAATTATATATAGAGAGAGTAAATTAATCATCTGCGGTAAATTTTGTCATCAATTCGAGGGTTTTTTTTCTGTAGCAAGGAAGTTAGGATCAGACTGGGGTAGGAGCAATTCTTCTTAGGTGCTGAAGTACACTGTAGAGACAAAGAAGAGAGGAGAGGTGAAGGAGGGTAAATCGCTGCACGGGTTAGGAGATTAAAAAAGGCAATTACAACGAAATGTATGTGTATTACAAATGAATAACACCATTGAAATAACTGTTATATCTGTTATAGAAAATATCAGTGTGGTTCTTACCAATAATGACAATGAGGACAATCACACATATCACGCCCAGGATAATCATCATCTGTAATCAGCAGATTTCCAGAAAAAAACAGAGATTTTTAATTAAAAAAAATCTTCAAAGCACTAAAACTATCAAACAAAGGCAATCTTCAATTATCATCAAAATTTCACGTGCCACTGATTGAATTATTATTTTTTCTGTTTCTGCTTTTTTTTTTTTTTTTTTTGTCATCATAGCTGCACTGCACACAGCCCTAAGGCCACATGCCACTGTAATGTCATGATGTAGACACATACAGCACAAGTATAATTTCTACCAGTGACACACAAAATTAGGCTCAGGAGCAAAGTCTATAGCAGAAACTGATGGTTGTAGTTGGCTCCATGTTTGCAGAGGCTTTCTGTTTCACTTTGATTTTTTCTTTTTTTTTTTCATTTTGTCTGTAAACAGACAGACATTTGCTATTCAAGCAAGGATGTCTGCATGACCTCACCTTGGCATTTTTCCACCAGTATTTATTCTTCAGTTTTGCAGCACTGGTCTCAAACTGAGAGGCTCCAGCCTGCAGGGCATCGGCCCTGTCGTCCAGTTCTGACAGCTTCTGATCACGCTCCAGAACCTTGTCCACATTTACACGCATGATATCCACCACCTGGGGGAAAAACACACAGAGCAGTGTGGTGTAATCGGCCATCAAGACAACATGACTGCATGTAAGGGTTACTAGATATAGGATATTGTTTATATATTTTTATAGCAAAAACTGTTTGAAGACTTGGAGAAATGATAGAGGAGTCAAACCCACTACTTATTATTAAAGGTTCATTTTTTTCAGTTCTTTTTTTAGTATGTGAGGAAAGCAGAAAGGATTGAGTCACAATTACCTGATGAATGAAGGAGGCTCAAAGCATGAATGCCTGGCTGCGTGTTTGCACTGTACTCACCTCATCCACCTGTGCCTGTGTCTGCTGCAGACGGCGGTTGCTGGTGAGGTTAGGGGGCTGATTCCCTCCCTCTGGTGCAGGGGCTCCGGCGGCTGGGGCAGACCTGATGATAAAAAATGCAAATATTCAATTGTATGTAAAGCATGTTCATCATGTTAAATTCCCACGTTACTCTACAACAGATGGAAAAAAAAGCCACAAGTGTTTTTTGTGATGCGGTGAAAATTAGTCTACAAAAGAATGAGTCATGCTCCCCAAAATCTTCACAAAATCTAAAGAGGCCATCAAGTCTGATGTAACAGATGTGAAGGTTTCACAATGTCTCAGTTCTATATGCTAATATATATGAATCTACTGAACTTGTCCTCTTGGGCTAGATGAACCTGTTCTTTGACATTATGTACAGACGGTGACCACAGTGAGAGAGTGTCATTTCACAGAGTGGGAGTGTCATTTACCGCTAAAAAGTCAACATGTACTGGAGCCCTGTGCTTTTTGAATCAAGGGAGGCATATATGTTTATATATAGAGAGAGTTATAGTTATGGTCCACAACATTAAGTCAAAATGAACCAAATAGCGAAACAGGTTGGGTAAAATGACCCTACATCGCAACCCGGGTGTTTCTTCATCATTGCCATTTCTAAACCTCCTGAAGCAGAGTTCCACCACATGGCAGTTTCAGAATAGTTTCTCTGCTTCTTTTTGTCTTGGTGAAAAATACTTAAATTTGTCACCGCTGATGCAAATGTCATTTATATCTATTTGAAACTTTAGCTTTTTCTGTGCTGCTACACTACTTGTGATTTAGGTATAGCCATAGTTTTTGTAGTATATCAATAGAAATAAAAAAAATATCCACTTTGAATACAGTGGCTCCTCTATGACACGCATCTCATCACTGAGATGGAGAATGAATGGGGGGCAGGCACAAATTACAACCACAAATATACTTTTTAATATTTTTTTCAGGAATAGTTTGTGGCTATTTTAAACATAACCTTTAAACATTATACAGCTTGATGTATAATGTATAACGCGGTCGCTACAACTCCTGAAATGCAAGTGAGAAAGTGTTAAAAATACTTAGATGGAGTGTGATCTAACGCTTCCCGTTTGCTTCTATAAATCCAAACTAAATCAATAACCACAAAGTAAGATCGTGAACAAGCACTCTGTGATAAAGCTAAGCTTGTAGCATCTTATGAGAAATATACCTTAGCTGTAACTGAGCTACTTCACTAGTGCGAGGGAAAACTCTGTACAAAGGTCACCTCTGCACACTCACAAATGACTAATCCTTTAACAACAACAAATCCTTTCAAATAGTTTACGTGGTGCTGCTGGTGGTCCCTATGAGCCGCCAAGGAAAAATTATAACAGCTAAATGTCATATTAATAATATTATTTGCCTTAAAATACAAACACGTGCAAAATACTGATATTATTTTATTTTATCAGACTAGTATTACTAATATTCTATAACTGTATATTTACAGGCATGAATGTACAATGAAGTTGCACAGATATTTGCATGTATATAATTACTTGGAGCTCCCCCCCAACTCTCCAATGAGTCCCACCACAAAGGTGTAATGTGTACAGAGGTTCACGCTGTCATCACCTCTAAACTAGCACCAGGAAGAGCTGCCAGTGCTGTGACGAGGTTTCTCACCAGCTTTCACATCCTGCGAAAACTGCGTGCTGCTGATTTGATCGAGCCAGGTGAATCAACCGTTTCTCATCTGTGTGCCACTTCAGAACATAATCTAAAACCTTTAAAGCTTTAAAGTTAAGAAAACAAACTGAAAATAAACTAAATAAAGTGTTTTCATGCTCTCTGTATTTTAAATAAAGGATATATTGTTTTCATTTTAAATACATTAAAAAAGGAGAGAGTTATTTTATAAACGACCCTATCAGCAATCTGTGTGCCAGTATTCCAGTTCAATCACACTTTGAGATCATAATCAGTGAAAACAACAAAAACAAAAAACAAAAATGCAAAGCAACTCTTATTTAATAAAAGCCCCTAACATAAGATGCAGTTTGGTCTACAGTCCACTGCTAATGTCAGATTTCCTATGAAAGCTAAATATATTCAACCTTCTTTCAAGATAGTGCTTTTAAAAATAGTCTTGCCCTGTGGAGAGCTGCTGCAACACTGATGGGACTTATTAAGGTTTTCAGGGGGGCCCTGATGAAATGAGGAAGCATTTCAACATTTATGCTTGGTTTCCTTAAGCCAGAGTAAGGTTGGCAGATAGACAGACATTTAACTCTACAATTGATTTCTGTTTGTCACTGTCACGGAAAAGCATGCCGCCTGATTTTCAGCACTGGAGAGCGACATTTCAGCACTGGACAGCGGCACAGCAGTCCACACGAAACTGTCTCATCCCAGCATGTCTGTCCCATTCTGTTTGATGCTGGGCACTGGATCCTAACCCACACGACGTTCATGTGTGACCGTGTACCCACACAGACCAGGAAACATGAAACATCCCTGTCCACCGCGAGCAGGACGGGCCTGTAAAAACACCTACAGCCTGCCAACGTCGAGGGCGGGGAGGTTCCTTATTAGGGAGGGTGTATTTTAGGCTCTTAAATGCACAATTGCAACCAAATATGACGACAAATGTAACTCAAAGCCCAAAGAGAAAACGCTAACAGGCACGACGACACTGGTAAATGACAGGTCGTGTGTCGGAACCAGGCTGCTTCACCCTTAAAACTGCCTGCTATGCGAATGCTGACAGAGAAGGCTGTGGCGGCTACTTTTCCTCAGCCCACCCTTTTTCACCGTGCGGTCAAAAACAACAAAAAATGGACAATAAAGGTGCGTGAAGAAAGACATTTACATGCTTCATTTACCCACGAAGACCCAACAACAATGAAATGTGGTGAGATATACAGCTGTCCGCCCTCGCACTACAATCGACGACATACAGTAGGAGGCTAGGCTATCCCCACCCCCCGCTGTAGGTTGCAAATATCACGTAAACTAGGCCTAAGCCTAATTCAGAGCTAATAATAACAGCGTCTTTGACAAGTTTTATGGTGTATTCGTCGAAAATCGTCGAGGGTGTGTTCAACAGGCTATCCAAATAGTCTGGCGCTGGTCAAACAGCTAGTATGGCTCGTTCAGCGTTATGTCCTTGCTGTTTCTAGAATCAGCCAAATCGTCACCTGTGACTGAGCAAGGGAAGAATAATGCACTGGAAATGTTCAACAAGGGGACACAGCTTTAGAGAACACGACGTTTTTTCCCTTCTTAATATTATTATTAATAATAAGAAATAAATAAATGTATTTAATTAGCCTGTGGGTATAATCACACAGACGGTGTCCTTTTCAAATCAAACCAGTCCAAACTGGAAAAAAATGCGTACGTGCTGGCTCAAGTCAAATCTAGCTCACGGCAAAAAAACAAACTAATAATTACAACAAGGAAAAAGACGTCGACAAACACGTTCACTGTACACACACTGAAAATAAGGCTAATAACGCGTTTAATAACAGTTAAACCCGACGGCACCGTCTGCTCTAAGGTTAGGCCGACGCGTTAGCCTCTTCACTTTTGGGTCATATTATCAGAGGGAGACAGCTGTGAAATGAGCTCAAACTGCGATATTTCTCCATGATCAACACAACAGCAGAGATTAATGACCATGTCAGTTTATGACGGCTGAGGAACACTGTTCACACACCACAAATCCCCACAAAGCCTCCCAAACACCAGTCGTGAGGACCAAATCGCAATTAAATAAATTCGGATTTCACAAAAAATAAATAAAAAAAAATCAGCGAGCCTGTACTTACATTTTCCTGGTAGCAGGGAGACAGCTGTGCTCTAATCCGGACTGGAAATGTTAGCGCGTGCTAAGTGGCTGGCAGATGGATGTGGATGTGCCTTCTGCGCTCCTCTCTACCCTCTGGCAGCCTTTGGTTGGTTATTGTGGCGTTTGCCTGCCTATATATCCTAGGAGGAGCACTGAGTTTGAATCTGCCACTGAGAGGTGTCTCCTCGCTATATTTCTTCCTCTTTTTTTTCTTTTTAAAAAAAATATCCCTATGTCTACAGATTTGCGGCACCTGACAGGCTATTTACTAGAGCCCGGTGCTGTCGGAGACCGTGCTGTAATGAAGGTGTAATAACCCTCCGCCTGGATTAGGTGGACAAAGATGGCTCGGTGACGTCAATCGCGGCGAGTTTCATGTTGAAATGGGTGGCCGGAGACTTCAAACACGCCATTTTAGCGCTCACAAAGCATCGTTTTCAACCGTGGGGGCTATTATTGGGGATCTGCTCGTATTTCATTTAAATAAACTGCATGTTGCGGTCACACTTGTGGTTCTAGCTCCTCAGAAAGGAGCTTTTTCTCATGGCGAGTCTGTCTGTCAACAAAATGGCGTTCCTCGAAAGGGGGTGTGGCGAGATAAGCAGTAGCCTAGGTTATCATTTATAGTAAATATGAATGTGGCTGTTAAAAAAAAAAAACTACACAAGGCTAAACCAATATTTCAAACTGGCATAAATCTGCATTGTAATAGCTTTGATACTGTAACTTGTATATGTACAGTTCATGTCTGACAGGCTGGTACAAGCTTGACCCTTGTGGACAGTTCCTACATCCCAAGGATGATTATAACAAAAACGAAAGGTCAAGCAACAAAAAATGGATTTGAAACATTATTTTTCTGCAGCCTTTCTTTTTATTTGATCATGTTTTGTAATGACTTCATAATGACGTTGTTTCTGATCATGGTGATGGTTGGTCCAATTAGATCTTGATGACTTAGAATTACACCTTGAGGAAGTTTAAAGGTCAGCCTTTAAAAATAGTTATTGTTTGTAGGTCTCGAGAGCTCTTGACAGCTGCAATGTATTACCTTCAAAGATGTTCCAAGCTGAAGATGATAATGAGGCAGAGTTCAATTAATGTACCATAAACCCTAAGAGAGTGGAAGTTGCTCCTGCTGCTGCAGGATCAACAGTGCATGGAAATCAATGTGCCTTAATGATGTTTTATCTTTGGCTAAAAAAATATATCTTTAGTGTTTCCATTACAATCTGTGTAATGAACATCTGTGCTGCTGCGCAAGTTATTAAGACTGGGGGAATCCTTGGTAAAATAAATAACACAAAGTACAGTTAAATTTAATATGATCCTATGTGACACACCAGTGGGCTTGTTCTGCTGCATTAATAAACCACACAAACTGAAATACCTTGCCAGACTAAACAAATGTAAATTTGAAATGGTGAAAAACAACCCCTATTTTCTTTAATTCTCTGCGTTTGCGTCCTTTGATAAAGTTCAATCATGGTAAAAATGTCACGCTAGAAGAAAATTTAACAAGACCATGTAAATGTGCACTAGATTGCTGGTCTAAAATTTGTCAAATACAACTTATTTTGGTGTTTGGGGTTATTGTTACAGAGCTGAAGAATCCTCTTGTTAGCCTGCAGCATATTCTCAGAGGAGCTGTAGCTGCTCAGACTCAACCACTTGGTGGCATCAAAAGACAGCGTTACTTCACTGCCCACCCCCTCACAGGCTAACGATACACTGGTAACTATCCCCTTCACAATGATGACCTCAGTCATGATGTGGAAGATGTTGTACAGCTGGCACTTCATAAAAATTTGAGAAAACCCAGCTTGTTATTATGATGTTTTGTTTTGTCATTTCATATGTATAGAAAGCATTGAGACCTGAACATAGCTAATCACCTGATGATGAAATAACACTTTTTTTTAAAAAAACTGTGCAGCTTAAGTTGTATTTGTAGACTTAAAAATATGTTTGTTCCTTTTTGTTAATTCTTGAAGAGACACAATTTAAATGGATGGATGGATTTTCTATGTGTTTGCTTCCAGTACACCATACACCATTTCACTGTCAAGCCTTACCCTTAGACTTAATTTTGATATATTTGATTCAAATGAACTAAACTGTGTTATTTATTTGCACACTCATAAATATATCCATCCATAGAGTGACATATTTTAATTTCAGTCTGTACGCATTTGCTGCCAGGAATTCTGTGCAAAACTGAATTGGAATGAAATTCATTGTCATGTACAGCCTGTAAGTGTTTATCCCACAGTGTGGATGAGGGAAGAATTGCAATGTGGTTGATACAGGTGCATTGCTTGTATCCTACCGTTCAGACATGCACGCCTTGATCTATTATTGATGGCAGCCTTGAGCTATGATGCGCTCTGAAATATTCAGGCAGACATGAACCTTTTGCACCCCCACCCCGCCACCCCTGCACTACATCTAAGACCAAAATGTTAAGAGAGATTTGAAGTATGTGTTACGTCTGCCCCGTTATGATGAACCACTTTAGGCAGAAAAAGTCTAGATGACACCGAAACAATAAAGACTAAACCTCGACTTTTATATTTCGGTTCAAAGACACCCTTTCATGTTTGAGATCCAATGAAAGGAGATGACCTAACGACAAGCAAACTGTCAAAATAATTCCACGAAAGGTCTGAGAAACATTTTTAACGTAAAACACATTCGAAGACTCACTTGCAACAGCGATGGGAGATTTATTTCTTTGTTTCAAAGTGCCTTTTCTAGTAACATATGAGGTATACAATTTTGTGTGGCTCTAATGATTCAGTGAAGGGTTTTCTGTGACAAACAATGATATATGGCACTACACTCACAGCATGAATAATTTCAGGATGACGCAGTCTAACGAGAACAGAAACAAAACAGATGACGAACAGAGAATCCTGATTGTGCCTGTTAAAACTCAGTTACGTCAGAGTGAGGATTTCATTCACAGTTATCGCCCCGTTTTGCTTTTTTTTTTACTTTATAATCCCAAAGATGTGCGGCACCAAAACTTCACCAGTTAGCCCCTGAAGCACAAAGTGTCTAAACAGCCAAATAAACCATCCCTGGTGAGGCTCTCGACTCTCTGAGATAACCCTGTCTATATATTGCTTCTTTTTTAAAACGCAATAGTGCAAAAAAATCTCTGTGACAATTAACATTTACCTAAAAGTAAGCCCACAGACATGTGGGGCATTGCGTAAAGGAGTGATATTGCACTGCTATTCGACAAAAAGAAGGTATCATAGTGGTGCCAAACATCTTTCAGTACACCCATGACACAGGCACCCACTGAGGGGTGGACGTGGCCCGCTCCATGGCCTCCTCAACACCCTTAACACTTTCATCCACGTCGTTGTTGATGAGAACCACATCAAAGAAGTGTCCATGTGTGCTCAGGATGGCGTCTGACTCTTTCTGGATCATCTGCAGGTTTTCCGTCTAGGAGAGGAGATGTAGATGATTAGCAGTTTGTGGTTGGGAAATTTGGGGATTTTAAAACACTTATATAAGATGTAGTACCTGGGGAGCGGTGTTGGTCGGTGCAATGAAAACCACCAGAGGTGCAAAATCAGCTGTCCGCAAGAGTTTCAAGGTCTGCAAGAAGGATTTAGTGGTAGTTTAGAAGTACGTACATCAGTGGGACAGCTCAGGTTGAGCAGTTTGAAGACAAATTTGGCGAGGCAAGGTGGAGACGGTTTAGACATGTGCAGATGAGGGAATATGGCTATTCTGTACAAAAAAGTGTTGAATATGGAGCGGTGTATCTACTGTCTCTGTGTTGGTGTTGTTCCTGGATCATCACAACAATGTTAGTTTAGAATCAGCGTCGCAACTGAGCAGTTACATTGTTGTGATGTCATTACACTGCAATGTGGAGTTTCAAGTTTGGTTTGCTGTTAGCCAAATTTAGGTTACTCATGTTGCTTCACCAGTGATAGTTTTTAAAAGCATAAGCTAGCTTCTTGTTTAATGCTAACTGAATACTCAGAGAACGTCATTTGTCAGTTGCGATGTTCATCCCGAACTAATGTTTTGATGATGTAGGAACAATGACAGATCATGGATATCAGATCATGTAATATGAAGTTGCCAGGCAGAAGGAAAAGAGGAAAACTACAGAGGAGATTCATGGATGCAGTGCAGGAGGACATGCAGAGGGGTTGGTGTGACAGTGGAGGATGCTAGGGATGGGGTGAAATGGATTCAGATGATCTGATGATCTGCTGACCACTAAAGGGAGCAGCCGGAAGAAGAAAAAAAACTGATGAAGAACAGTGCCTTTATCTTGTCCTCTAAACAAGACAAGATAAAGGCAAATATGAATTGTTTTTGCAGTGCAAGAGACTGACTCAAAGCACAGAAGGAGCAGCTTTTACTTCACTTGTTAGCCCAGTTTTATTTGAAAACCAATTTGAAAAATGAAATCATTATAAAAATCATACGTTTACCTGTAAGGAGTGTGAATTTCATTCAAAAAGATGCCTTTTGAGTCATTATTTAACAAAAGGGGATTTTAGGGGATTTTTAATAACTACTTCAGTCTAGACTATCATACAATATACCACATTGTCATTTCTATGCACACTGTGCTGCATGACTATGAGTACAAAAGCAACCCACTGCAGGAGAATATAAAATTATCATCTTTGGTTTGTCAAAGGTGGATAGTAGGCACAGCAAGCACAGCTATAGCTACTGAAACAATAGCTAATAATATGACTGCTGAATCTGCACCATATTCCTTTAACAATGTGGTTAGGTTAAAGGGCAAAAAGATTGGATATGCATTTTCTTTCCCTTTGAGTGAAGTTAATTCATGTAAGTAAATATCTCAATTCTAAAGAACTTTAAGAAAACAAAAAAGCTCTCAAATTAAGCATAAAAACATTTAGTGAGTTTATGCAACTCTGAGAAATGGTAAAATAGCACTCCAGGGCAGACTTAGTATTCTTTAGTCAGATCAACTGCTTTGATGCTACATGACAAGAAGTTTGGCGCTAACCTGTGGTTCTATATCCAGCAGAGCGATTTTGCCCTGCGTGTGGATCTTCTGGATAGTCTCAATTTTGGTGCCAAACATGAAACCCTGGAAGCTGCCATACTCCAGCAGCTCATTTCCAGAGATGCTCTTGGTCATGGCTTCATTGGAGATGAAGTAATATTCCTTTCCATTTTCCTCATCCTTACGTTGGGGTCTGGTTGTGTCTGTGCAAGAATGAGAGTTAAGAATTAGTGAGAATTAGTCCATGGATGGTAACAACCTACGCCACGTTAGAGGAATAAAAAGGCCATCAGTCTACTTACGTGGTGAAGGGTATGAAAACTTCTCGGGGTATCGTGTCAACAGTGCATTCTTAATATGACTCCTTCCAACACCAGGTGCCCCTGAGAAAAAAACCCCAGAATTTACAAAACAGGACTAATTGTTTAAGGGCATTTTGACGACACAATCTATGTTATTTTAACTGCTTGCCAAAGCACATTAAAGTTACTGTTACTTAACAAATGTGGGCTAAAAGTGTAGGCTCTCAGATATTACAGTCCACTGTTTTACAGGGAATCAGAGCTAATTGGACTCAAGTGACTCAAAACGGTTTGATAGACACATCTTAGCTATTCCCGTGTTATATCTCATTCAGTTAAGCAGGCAAACAGCCTACAGCTGATTCCAAGTATGGCATCTGTTTTTGGGATTTACTGTTGTGAATCTACAGCATATAAAGGGGCTCTTGATGCAAGTAAAGCAAGCCATCCTTACACATCAAAATAAAGCAACTCAAGAGCAGTAACATTAAGCGTAGCCTAACAGCTCTCACAAAAAAAAAACCAAACAAAAAGAAAAAAAAACAGACCACGCTGGCAACCCATTAAAGCAAACAGTGGTGGATAATCACAGGCTTCTTTTGATGCTAAAGAAAAAAAAGCTGCACAGCTGCACACAGCTGCAGTACAAGCCTGACAAGGAATAGCAAACAAAGAAAATTTATTCTTTAGTTATGATCATTGTTCCCAGACTTCAGGCCTTCATTGCCCACAGAGGATTCTGGACAATGTTTTAATAATGAACATCTTATTATGTCTGAAACCCAGGAACAAAGTGACTGATCTGAGGATTGTGCACATTTTCTGCATCTTGCTTGTTTCATTTCCTATTGCGGTGGTGTGGAAAGGAAAAGGCAAAGGTTACAAACTTATAATGGGACTGAGCTAGGAAGCTTACCAATAAGGACCAGTGTTTTCCTTTGAAAAGCTGGGAGCCGAACAACCTCCTCATAAGAAATCACATCCAGCTGGTCAAAAACTGCAGAAGAAGATTATTTTAGATCACACTAAAGAAGAAATGAATGAAACTGCGGGACTGAGAGTTACAGTGTTCTACTTACTAGAGCTGTGTTTAGCTAGGTACTTGTCCTTGCACTTCTTTTTCTTTCCAAATGGGCTGCAGGACTGAGTGCCCTCTTTGGCCTTGCTTTTACTGGCCACCCTCCTGCAGGGAAAACAGGTATTTAGGTTAGCCTGAGAATATCTGGTACAGTTCACTCTGTGTTATAAATCAGCCACCACATTAAAACCAACAAATCTGGATTGTGTACATCCCTAACATGATGTCAAAAAAGCTTTGACCACGTGGGACAGGGGCACTACCATTCTTGAGAGTATCTTGTGGTTTTTAGCAATAGATCCTTTGGGGCCAATAAGTTGAGGGTTTGGGTTTTGATGGATTGAGTTTAGCCTGGCAGAACCCGTGAATAATTGTTTGGATTGAGTTTTGGGCAGCTTGAAACCCAGTCAATCTGGACCAGTTTTGTCCTTGTGGTGGGGTTCAGCCAGGCAGGACACTTTCCAAACAGAACACTGCAGTAATGGCAGGTGTATGCCCCTCCCTCAGGCTGGTTCTGCAGGAGGTTTCTTCCTGTTAAAAGGGAGTTTTTCCTTCCCACTGTTGCCAAGTGCTTGCCCATAGGATGTCGTTTAATTGTTGGGGATTTCTCTCTATTATTGTACCTTACCTTACAGTTACGTTAAAATATAAAGTTCTTTAAAGCAACTATTGTTGTGATTTTGGCGCTATATAAATAAAATAAAATTGAACTGATTTGTGATGTGATTGGTATATTAAAGAGTTTACCATTCTTGGAGCTCTGGAGAAGGTATGAGTCCAGCGAAGTCAGTAGTACTGCTCTCCACTCTGCCCTGCCACCAGTTTGGATCCTGCTTGTTGATGATCTGAATGATGTCCCCAGTCTGAAACTTCAGACCTGCCTCTTCGCATGGGATGAGGTCATCTGTGGCAGGGTCATAATCGAACTGAGCCCTCATGTACATCTGGAGATTATGAAGAAATCTTGTTAGTTCCCCTGGCAGTAAAATAACTAAACATTTACAGTGGGTATTATGTAAAGTATTACTGATAACCTGCTGACCTTACCAGAGTGTTCAGTTATCACCCAACACTTATTTAAGGTCAGCCGGGAGTAAAGTTTCTAATATCGACATACTAATCTGTAGAACTTTATAGTTTATCTGAAGTCTACGATTCTATGATTGTACTGATAACTGTGAATTCACCCTGAAGTAGAAAACTAGTAAACAATGTCATGATATGATCTTGGACAGCTCCTTTCAAACTGTGGACATGGCTACATTTCTAACCAAGACACAAGGTCTACTTGTGTGAATAAATAACTGTTGACCTACTAGCATCAAGGATTTGTTACTTTCTATATCTCAGGTTAAAATCCAAAGGGTGCAAACCTTGAGGAAACTGTCAAAGATCATAGCAGGAACACATGTAGGTTCCCCCTTAGCATAAATGATTACTAATGTTAGTAGAGTCCATGAACATGTATTTGTGGTTTCCCCAAGAGACTCCAGTGGAAGTTTAAACCCCAAAATGTGCACAAACGTGGATGCACTGGAGTGACCTGGGTCACCAAAAATGCTGTTCTTTGTATGGAAAGCATTTTAACAATGCCTACATATTAATGCAGTACAATCTTTAAAGTAAACTGCCATCACTGACCACAGCAGGGACAAACTTTAATGCTGAAAAAGAAATATATGTCAATTCTTTTAAAGCTATTTTCAGTTGATGTCGTCTGTACTTAAAAGTATGTTACAGGGCAGCCATTTTTATGCCACAAGAAAGATGTAAATGGAGAGACATGCTGTGGTCACTAGATGGCAGAATGAAACACGCTACCAATGTGTTTCATGTCAAACTAGCAACGATGAGTGATGTTCTTAACATTTAAGCTAGGTTTATAGTCACCTGGTTTGTTCACTGACTAACAGCAGATTCACCTAAACAAAATCATTGTAAGCAAGTAAGATGCAGAAGAAAAAGACTGCGAGAAAAGTGACCAAACTAATACTTGACTGTACTCTAACATGACCAGAAAAGCTTGCTTTCCTGGATTCACTCATGCAAATTTAGAAAGTATCTTGGAGAGAATAAATATGAATCACATAATTCAATATAAGCATCACAACACTAAAGCTGTGCATAGTCTGACGGTCGTATCGTTACCTCGCAGATTCGGGATCGACTCTTCATGTTGGGTATGATTTTCATCGTGACGACTCCATTGGTTTCTCTCTGTATGTAAAATATAAATGGATTTACGTTTTTATAACCATGCCGAGTTAACATGAAGTGCAAAAACTGTGATTCAGTATAGCTCCAAACATAAATGGAAGAACTTAAGAGCTGGTGGCTTACCAGGATCTTTTGTAGCTGATCTACAGTTTGGTTTGTCACAGTTTTTCCATTGATTTCTGCTATTTCGTCTCCTTCGTGTATAGACCCTGGAAAGACAAAGAATGCAAACTAGATGTCTTACTGCTCCTCCAGTACTGTAACAACTACTCAAGACATCATATAGACCTCCCTTGTGACACACTATATTAATATCTTTTCTTGCACAATTCCTGCAAACTGTAAAAAAACCCCAAAAACCCAAAATGTGCTGAATCACCTTGTCTGTGAATCATCCCTCCATGCAATATCCTGGCCACCGTGCATCGCTGTTTCTCGTTCAGTTTCAGAGTGACCCCCTACAGACATAGACCACAGTGAATGAGGAGGAATCATTTCTTCACAATTTAAAGCACGAGCAATGAGTGAACAGTCGAGGCTGATTACATACCATTGGCTCTGAAGGACTCTTTTCAAACGCCACTTCTTTCATCCTGGGAACCTCTGTGCAATTTCTGTGTCCAGCACTGCCGTTGGTGTAAAAGTCAGCCCCCTGATTCTCATAGTTTTGCATAGCTGCCTGTTAAAATGAAGAAAGAAAACAAATGAGTCACATGACATCACAGGAAATGAAATTAACTAAAAAACAAGAAGCCTCCCATTATACAGGGAACCGAATTCACTATTCTGTCAGATCAGATCATTAGCTTACTGCTCTTTCTAATAACGGCGGTGAACACTTTCTGCTCTCGTGAGCACAATAGCTACGTTTCCTTTGCACTTTCAACATATGTTCAAAGTTGAAAATTAACCAGGCATTAAAACACACTTCATTAACCACGTCCACTCATCTGGTCCACCAGGTTCGTGTGGTCATGGATACCAACAGTGTGATGAACGAAGCACTGATGTAGCAAAACGAATTCACTATGACGCATGCTGCTTGAATGTTTGCTACAGAAATCAAATGTATAGATTTGTGCTATTCTTTTACACCAAAAGCATAGCAGGACAACCTCGTCCAAGTTATTTCCAGAGTGTAAGCATCGCCGTAAGAGAAGAAATCCACGTAGCTCCCCTGACAAATCAAGACACTACGGAATTACATTAAATCTACTGAGTACAAGATAAGATACCACGTAATGACTCTGTGAGAGTAAAGTGCCCTCCAGGATCGGGCAGTGAGTGCACCATATCAAAGCTTTTATAATTCGTTCACTTAACTGACATCAGAGAGATGATTGCCTGCATCAGCAAACTTTCTTGCGTGAATATGACACATCAGCACTGCTTCAGCAAAAAAAAAAAAAAATTATCTACCTTCCAGCATCAGCATTACAATAATCCAATCGTTATCACTGTCCACCTCACCAATAACTTTAGCTGCTCTAAAGCCACCTCTGGGTTTAGAAACTACTGCTGCACTGATGAGCCTCATGGCCAGATGCAGGAGCCATGACAGCCAGTTAGGTCTCTCTGAGGTGTGATAGTAATTCATGAGCAGTGTGTGCTGTTAGCCATCAGGAGTGATCAGCATCAGGAAGGAGTGAAAAGCTGATTTTGTAAAACGTGCAGCCATTTATTAAAAAACAAAAAATCGCGATATTCCGATACACGATATGTATCTTACTTCTCATTTCACATTCTTATACTTAGAGTGATTCATTTCACACACAAAAAAGAATCCGCAATAATGTCTGGAGTAATCCGCTTACTCACAAATCAGCTGAACGTGTCTGAAGAAAGTAGCAGAAATGTCTCTGATCTCTTGAGGGATTAGATTTAGACTAGCACTAAAGGGTCCTTTTAATAAAACCCACCTCATCAATATGTTGACAGTGAGCTCTGTCAGCTCCACCACTTGGAGTGTAACAAGATCAAGATTTAATTAAAGGTTTGAGCCGTGCTTCAGTAACTGGTAACAAGCTATCCTTCGACAAGTATGGTCAGGAAGTCATGGCCATAGTTTTAATGCTGGTTTCAAGTTTGGAGGAGCATCAGGGTAAAGAAAGAGCGTTCAAAACAGCGGCTTGTCTCTTCAGGGTGAAAAATAGAAGGTGACAGGCGTGTAGAGGAAGACCATCAGTGCCAAGATAAATGAATTCACCATAAAAATCTATAGCAGTTGTTCCATTCGCTTTTCTGCACACAGTTGGGTTACTGGTCTAATATAACACAGAATAGTTGATTATACTTTATCTTTCTTACATGATCTGCTGTTTTTAACTAAAGGAATATTAATCATCAGCCCTCCCCAATGTAGGGTTTACGGCTTTTTGTTTTCCTTCTATTGATCTCTTGGAAAAATACAGCAGGAGATTAATAGTTGACATTTGAACACTGTGTGGTTAATGAGCTTTCCACAAAAAAGGAGAAAAAAAGAAGAAAGAACTGCCAAAAGTTCTGTGTGTCCCGCTTATCAACTTGCCCCAACTTGTCTTAAGACCTTAAATGCATGATTGTCTAAGTAGGGCAGTACACAGTTATTAAGCCTGAAGTATTAGAAGCATAACTCAGTGCAAAGGAGCAAAAAATGACAGAAAAGAATAGAAAGTAAGAAAGACACAATATATGATTAATCATCCTTAAACAAACCATTTAGAGACCTCAGTTAGAGACATGCTGATTAACACAGAGCAGAAGGATATGTAGGCAAGATTGCAACTCAAGGCTACTGAACTGCAAACTGCTGATGTCAGGAATAAAGTTTCCTCTCTTTCACATTTCCCTCAGTGGCTCAGTGCTGACTTTTCAAATTCTGAGAAGGCACCGGTCTCCTGCTGGAAATCAAATCCAGGTCTAAAGTGTGCCAGAGATTTAACTCTGGCTTTGTCCCTTCCGACATATTCTACATGTTTTCTGGAACATCTTTTCAGTCATACTTGTTAGCTTAGTCTTTGTTAGAGGTAAAGACAGTATTTCCATGACATAGTCAAGGATCTTTAAGGGGAGGAAAACGCAAACAAGTTTAACAGTGTGCTTGGCAGTGTGGTGTAAACAACCTTCACTTGACTGATTCCTGAGCAGGGGCTCAGGGTAAGCTGTAAGCAAAATTACACAATATGTTTCAAAACTGTATGAAGGCACAGTCCCAGAAAAGACTTCACAGCTGACAAGTTACTTCTTTATGATTTTATTGCCGCTCTTAAATGTGTTCATATCACTATAAGCCCAGCTGGTTAATGAGACAGTTCATACTACTGTGTGAAATACAGGAACATAGTCTTATGATGGCTAAAAAAAACCAAAAACCCCTTCCCTAATGTTTTCCCCAAGTTGTCAAAATACTTGCGTGAATTTGTGAGAAATGGAGAACTGAAACTGCCACAGCAATGTCTGCTGATTTCAAGCTGAGGCTGACCGATAGTGCTGAGTAATGCAGAAGCTGCTAACACAGTAAAGATCTAAATGTTCTTTGTTTAAGAGATCAACACATTCAGCTGCTGCAGTATGAAAACATAAACGGGTCTATTCTTAGAGATCTTGTTCGGAAATAAACAACGATCACATGTCCCCGTATCTGCTTCCCGGAAGCAAATAAGAACAGCGAAATCAGAGGGGTCTAAATAAATTAATAAGGTATATATATACAAAAAAAGATCATCTTACCTTGTCAGACTTTGGTTTGTTTTGAAGGAGCTGCTCCAGGTAGAGATCGGAAAGGGCTGTCCGGACGCTGTTCACGGACTCCAGTGTGACAGTGGGATCGTTTTTATTGGATTTTAACGTCATCTTTCCCGTTAAATAAAAAAAACACAGTGAACCCGATTTGCCCCCTCGATCAAAGTCCTCAAGACACTGGCCACAAACTGCTGATAAGGAGTGACTATGAGATAAGTCACTGTCGGAGATAAGAGTCCAAAGATCTGATCAGCAGTAGGTGAGGTTCATGCGATAACTACTGCAGGGACACCGCTGACAAAGCAAGTAAACATGCATCTGACTGCTGCTGTGCTCTGAGGGGCTGGCTGCTGATGCGTTCAAGGTCCCCGTGTGAGCTCAGGAATCTCACAATTAAAGTTCTTATCCCAAAATGAGCTGAAATCAGGGAATTACGAACGATACTGTAGCGCTTCTTATTGTTATTTCCTTTGGATATTTCTACGTTGGCATCGTATATCCCTATTGATCTATAGGCTTTCTCTAAACTGCGGTGTTTATTCAAACATCATCTACCTATGCGTCATAGAAACCTATTTAAAGATTCTTTGTTTCTTTTTCGTTTATACAGTTCAATTAGTACAAAACTAATTCGAAACCGGTGCTAAATAAGCCTTTGGAATCTGATGGGCCAACACGGAAATCAATTTCCATTTTGAGCCCAACAAAATGCTAAATATCCCACAGGCTGGGAATGCAACATTACCGCAGCATTTTCAGCAGGGCTACCCTCTCAGGCTACAGGGGAAGCAAAAAATAACGTAGTCCCGGTGATTCCAACAGCTAGCTTGCAAGAACTTCAGTTTGGAACACAGTGTACCCAGCTGCAGTGTGATAGTCTCTCTGTGCTAATTTAACAAACAAACAAACAAACACTAAAAAAATAATCAGTGGGAAAGTAGAGTGATCCTATTACTGATACATTACTGAGTGATTACAGATGACATCAGTGTTGCAACATGGACACTGCATGTGATTAGGTTTAATACATTGCAGCTGTAGGAGACTGTGAGCAGGAAACCCCGTCCTTAAAGTGGCCTGTCTATTTCCACTGTGTACACATACAACATATACAAGCATGTATGCAGTCTTTTTTTGACAGATGAACTGAGGGCTGGTTCACAAAAACACATGGATTTCATCTCCTTTACTGTTTTAATGTACTTTAAATAGATTTATATTATACCGCTTTCAATTCAATTCAGTTTCACTATATCTCAAGGAGCTTTATATTGCAAGTAGACCACAATAATAAATAGAAAACTCGAATAATCAGACAACCCCCTAGCAGAGAGCACTGGGTGACAGTGGGAAGGAAAAACTCCCTTGATAAAAAGAAACTTCCAGTAGAACCAGGGAGGGGTAGCCATCTGCCGTGAAGAGAGCATAGGACAAAAGACACACATGGGAGACAGCCAGAGTTTAAAATTAATGATGAAATACAGCATGGAGAGTGAAACAGAAGTGAGTGAAGAAGAAACAATCAGTGCATCATGAGAAGCCCCCAGCAGTCCAGAGCTATTGCAGATTAACTAAGAGAGGGTTCAGGATCACCTAAACCAGCCCCAATTTGTTGAAATAGGAACATTTTAAGCCTAATCTCAGAAGAAGAAGAGTATGTGTCTGTCTCCGAAATGCAAACTGGGAACTGGTTCCACAGAAGAGGAGGCTGAAAGTTGGCTGAATCTTCCTCCCCTTACCGCCAACCAGTCATAGCAGATGGCTGTCCATCTCTGAGCTCAGTTCTACTCCCTGTTTAAATGGAGTTTTTCCTTCCCACTATCACCAAATGCTTGCTCACAGGGGTCATCTAATTGTAGGGGTCTTCTCTCTATTATATAGGGTCTTACCTTACAATATTGGTACATAATGGCGTTATATCAATACAGCAGAATTGAATTGCATTGAACAGAGAGAATAGCCCTGTACACTCAGAATTCATCCTACTGCTTCTATCAGCCGTCACATCATCAATTCCATTGCATTCCATTATACATGCCTTCCTAAGGTTATACTATTAGAAAACACTGCATAAATTTTCATTGCTATGCTGATGATTCCCAGCTTTATTCATTCGTGAAGCCAGAAGATACAAATCAACTAGCTAAACTATAGACATCTCTTAAAGATATAAAGGTCTGGATGACATACTTTTCTCTTCTGATCATTCTGATACAATTTGTAAATGGAAAATTGTACTTAGTAGTCAGTATAAGCTTTTAATGATATAAGTTTAATTATGATAGAATACTGCATGATGACCTTTTGATGACTTAGCCTGTTGCCCACTACAAGACCTGTTTCTGTTTTATAAATTCTTTCTCACAGCGATAATAGCTGAACAAGCAGGAAAGAGGAGAGCTGGACACTTTTATCTGCGCTCCCTAACAAGAAGAGGGGCCGCGTCCTTCTGAATCTCACAACACACACACATACACCTGAACCACTCTTATCTTCACGCACTAACATTCCTCTGCCTATGAATAGACGTATTCACTGTTGTATTGCTTTGTATATAAATAAAGACCAGAGCGGTAACAGAGCACTGATCACAGGGCCCCCACTCTGATGTGAGCGTTCTGTGACCGCCCTTGCAAGTAAAGATCTGCAGTGTGTGTCTTCACTCTTAGACTCTCAGCTGAAGAAGTGTCATTTAGAATGAATCTCTTGACACAATTAATCCTGGTTTTATCCATAAAATTTTTTTTATTCATTTATTTTTCAAAAATATATATTTCAGATGTTTCCTGGCAAAGAAGATGAGAAATTGTCTTTAAAAGGTATGTACTTCTCCACAATGGAAATCTTATAAACTGGAAATCCATCCATCCATTTTCTTCCGCTTATCCGGGGCCAGGTCGCGGGGGCAGCAGCCCAAGCAGAGAAGCCCAGACCTCCCTCTCCCCAGCCACCTCCTCCAGCTTGTCCGGAGGCGTTCCCAGGCCAGCCGAGAGATATAATCTCTCCAGCGTGTCATGGGTCTGCCCCAGCACCTCCTCCCGGGACCTGACAAAGAGTGATTCAGAAGACCCCTATGAAAATACCATCGAGGGAACAGTTCACCCTGTCCGGGATAGAGTTACCGGGGCCCCGCCCTGGAGCCAGGCCCGGGGAGGGTGCCCGAGGGCGAGCGTCTGGTGGCCAGGCCTTAGTCCATGGGGCCTGGCCGGGCACAGCCCGAAAAAGGGACATGGGCCCATCTTCCTGCAGGCCCACCACCCACAGGAGGCACCGTAGGGGTCGGGTGCAATGTGAGCTGGGCGGCGGCCAGGAGCAGAGGTCCTGGCGGACCGATCCCCGGCTACCAAGACTGGAAATTAAAAGATTAAATTAAACCATATTAGACTTTCCAATCATTTGAACCATATAGAAGTTACCAGGCTATTTCATAATGTGGAATGTCATGATAATAATTTCATGATATTCAAAAGTTTAGATGGATAGTGAAGGCTGATGGGTTTGTAGTGTTATGGTGGATGGACTGTGGTAGGTTAGGTCGTGGGTAACTACAGAGATATTATAAAATAGAGAGAGCAGTGAAAGAACTGTGAATTGTATTGGAGACTTTTGTGACAGCAAAGATGGTGGTAAAAGTTTTAAAAGTTTATTTGAGGACAACATCAGAAAACTTTTTAGCATTTAATTTGATCAAATTTGACTTGACATTGTATGCATGCAGTTTTTATTTCCCGCTGAGCATTAAAATAAAAGTTAAATAAAAGTGCCCAGATGTTGCAGCATGGCTGCTGACTAACGGGACTTGCTTCCAGAAGGAGTCATCAATCCGAATATAAGAATTCCAAGTTTGACCTTTATACCAGCTGTTTAGAGTCGTGTCCCATCTGGTGTTTCTGTGTTGGGCTAAATAGGTGTTTCTGTGTGTTTTTTTTTTTATGTGTGACATCTTTGCTTATATTATTAAATATACTGTAATCAACAGGATTTATGAAAGGTTATTATATATTTAAAAAAGACCTGTTTTTAAGGGTTTTTTTTATGTCTCTGCAGTGTTGTACCCCATTATTATCAACCCAGTCCCTTTTGACCACTCAAAATATCTTTATAAAACTTTTTTTTTTTTTTTTTTACATTTATTTATTTATTTATTTATTTATTTATTTATTTATGCAATTCCTGCCCTCTTGGGCTGATCTCTCTTAAAAAGCCATTTTTAATGTCAGTGATTTTTACTGGAATAAATAAAAGATATATAAAAGTATCTTTTAAAAAAACAACAACAACAACAACAAAACAGATTGCGGCTTCTATATTGTGGCAAGGATATTGTTTCTGGCTCAAAGTGACTTGATATCATTCATGAAATATATATTTGACATATGTTTCACAGATTATAGGCCCACAAGTTATTTACAAAAGTTTAAATACGGACAAAAATTCTTTGGCAAATACCGGAAATCACTTTTTGGAACTTAAAGTTCCCCCACCTGCCAAAACCCTCTTGTATATGCAAAGTATAAACAAACCACGTGCTGCCAACTCTTCATTGCGTGGCACAAAAAACAGTGTGGTAAACAGGAGGCAAGAAAATAGGTATTAAGCCAGCTAATGAGTTTAAGCTCCCCGATGGAGTGCCAGTTTCAACTCCAGAGGGAGCCAGCAAGCAGGTTTTTATCAGCTGTCCACTCACTAACATGACCCGGACTCTTACTGTCTTATAAAGGGTCAGCAAGCTACATTTGGGCTTCATTTCTGTTTCTCCTGCAGATATCCATCAGGTTCATAAAAAGGCTTCCTATCGCCGAACTTACTGGAAAATAATCTTTCAACGGCACATTTACTGAAGGTGGTAAACTGTGCCATCAAACGCTCTGCCATTTAACATAGATGCCCATCCATCCATTCTTTTCCGTTTATTCAGTTCAGGGCCACCGGGGTCCTGAAGCCTATCCCAGCCGCCACAGGACTGTGGGATGTGATAAGTAAAAAGAACTTCGTGTGTTTAATTCAAATTAAAGTGTGTAAAGACGGCGGTGTCGTACCGCTCCTCTCTGAGCAGAGAGGGGGAAGCAGATCCGGGTTCTCTGATGTGGTTGAAATCCAGAAGATGGCAGTAATGCAACTTCACTGATGGCTGCTGCCCCACGCAAAACAAACGAGAAAAGCTCAAAGAAGAAGAACAGCCAACTGATGGAGGGGTGCAGCAACTCTGCAGGAGGAGTCGCTTAATAATTAATTTGGACTTTTACGTCATGTTAAGAAATATTTACACGTTTTAAGACTTTCTTGTGTGCAAGTGAAGGGTTGAAGGGAGAAACACACGCACACACCTGCATGCACAAAGCACGCCGCTGTGGCTTTAGTTGGTCGGATTACTGCTGGGAGGCTTAACGGGAAACCATTTAAAATTTTGGATTTAAGTTAATTCAGTTTTTTACTGCATCTCTGTGTGTTTGCACCTGAAATGTTTTGGAAGTTGCACAAGAGTGCGCTGAGACAGGCTCAGCTTCTGCGTGGTGTCAGCAGGAGCACGGCGTTGCCACGGAGGGCTTGTGCTACTTTCCGCGCACACGAGGAGTGTCTTGGTGGGTTTAATTGTAACCCGATTTGCGCATGCCTGGTTTGTTTGTTTATTTGTTTTTATGTTATCACAAATTTCGCTGTTAACCCCTGACCACATATTTCTGAAATCACCAGAACTGCACTATGGAGGGACGCAGATGCGTTTTAACTATGTGTGGCTGAGAGATCACTGCCTCTCTGCTGCTTCGTACAACTCCAAAACTAACCAGAGGAACCTGGACACTGGGAGCATAGATCTGACTATACGTCCCGAAAGCACACGAGTGGAAGGAGACCACCTTGTTATCACCTGTAAGTGGGGAACTATAAGTGCAACAGTGGGTTGCACAGGTGGGTGGGAGAGAACGTGATGAAAATTGACTTTAAATTGTGTGAAGACCTGACTGCAAAAGTTGCCAGAATCATAAAGAAGTAAAACACTCCCTTTTGTCTGCTTCCGAAACACTCATGTGTTTATGTAATATGTAATGACAGGGCAAATGAATGTGGAAAAGCTAAGACACATTGTTGAAGTGCCACTTATTATTATTATTATTATTATTATTATTATTATTATTATTATTATTATTTTTAAGGATGGCCATCATGTGTTTTCTAAATGGAGTCTTCATTCAACGTGGCCATTACTGTAAAGCAAAATATTTTGGAAATAACACATTTTCTTTAGTTAAATTGCATTAAAATGGCACATTCAAAACGCAGGAGCAAAGTTATTAAAACTAAACTAGAAACTGAAGCTATATGTGTAAAAACATTTTAGTTAACTAAAACATAAAAATATTGAAAAATCAAAAATTAAATGAAACGATTTGGTGAACTTGGAAAATAAACTAAACTACGATAAAAATATAGAAGAATCGAGCTTCGTTTTAGTGTTAGTTTGGTAAAAATTGTATTACAGCTTGTCTGATGAGACAGCTGATAGACATTGATAGGTTTGTAACGTAAACCTATTCGCTGGAACGTTCAGGACAATTTGCTACACAGCAAGAACAAGACACAAGTAGGCAATGTTCTTTGTGTTACTCATGCATGAGGGAGGCCTGCCTGGAGCCAAGTGTCGTTCCACCTACTTGACCTCCATCAGACTCTCAGCCAGGTTCCCCATAGCACTCCTTTTATTGTGGTTACTTGAATATGCATAGGGTCATTAACATATAACGGCTTACATAGGTATACATGTGAACAAGGAATACCCTGCCTGTGGTTTTGTAAGTGCGCGCGTGTGTGTGTGTGTGTGTAAGAATTCCTTTCAACACACAGTTAAAGTACAAATGGTAAGAATAAAAATGACAAACATTTAACAATTCACTCTAACAGACATGTTTATTGAAACTTTAGATGTCTACAAGGCTGTGAGTCTTCTGTTTTCAAAAAGTTCCGTTTTTTTTTACCTGTACTGATTTTTCCTAAAAAAACAACCCAAAATAAACCTTTTCATGCAATAAACACTAAACTAAAACAAGAAGATCCATCTCTGGAAACTTATTGAAACTAAACTGAATTTAGAAAAAAACTTCAAAATAAAATGAAAAAGTCTAATTAGAAAAAGCAAAGCTATAATAACTCTGCCCAGGGCCGGCTCGTCTGAAGTTCTCTGCACATTCAAATATACTGTAGTGGTCTTTGCCCCCTGGCACAATGTATTTGTGTAAAGATTTACTTCATGTGCAGATACGGTAAGGCTTAGGGTGTAGTTATCCAAAGGAGAAAAACATAGACAATTTCAGTTATATACCATAAAATCGCTTTACACGTACAGGGAATGTTGCCTAAGCTGGATTTAGATAGCAGCCTTTATCAGCAGTCACTGTAAAATAAAAAGATGAGACTGAGACATATCTGTGCTCCTCCTTTAGTGTTTTCTGCTGACTCCTAAAAGCTAGTTGAAGTTTGACACGAGGAAAAAACCCCTAAATGATGTAATTTATGCCTGCATTCCAGTCTGCTCTGGAACACAACTGAGAAAAAGTGCAGGTTTATATTTTTCTGTGATCTGCTGCCCACAACTCAGGGGGAGGATCGTGGATTCCTCTTCCTGCCCACCAGTGAAGAAACTCTTTCCACACTCTGTAACACCTCATCTTTTGTAAGTGTGTGTGTGTGTGTGTGTGTGTGTGTGTGTAAGCTGCTGACCAAAAGGGTCATAAAGCAGGAACAACATCCTAGGTCATAAAGAGGGTAACCTCCCCACACCCAATCTATGGTTCACCCTAGTTCTTTGGTCTCGTTCTTTATGTGAGTGGTTGTGTTCACAACCTGCCACCAGTAGTTGGTTGAAAACCCATGCGGGTACTGGGTGTGATTTGCTCTGTCCCAGTGCGCTCCTGTCATCCCACTCTGGGTCCACAGGCACAAGAAGGCAAACAGCACATTCCCAGCCATTCTGATGAGTACCTGTGGCTCAGTTGGTTTCTTCACCAGATTGAGACGAGGGGCCCTGGAGGCTTTCGCCCCCCCTTTGTACCCGGTCTTCCTGCCACTTACTCCGAGCTGGCCTGGATGTGTGTCACCTTTTTGCAGTGGCTTTGGTGTATCCAGGTGGGTCGTTCTGCGATTTTCACAGCTGTTGGTGTTGTCAGCAGAGCCTGGTACGGTCCGTCCCACCGTGGCTTCGACCAGCACTTCCTCTTTATGACCTTTATCAGCACCCAGTCTCCTGGCTTCAAACGTTCGTCCTGTACAGAAACAGAATCATCTGGCAGATTATTTGCACTCGTGACTTCTTTGCTTTTCAGCATTTTAATCATCCAGTCTGCTAGTGTGTTTTCTTCTTCTGCTTTATCATTATCAGTACAAAACACTGGAACTCTAAATGGCCTGCCATATATTATTTCAAAGGGAGTTAGGCCATTATCAGTTGGCGTGATTCTCATATACATTTTCACTAGCTCAATGCAGTCTACCCATGTTCTGCCTGTTTCCTCCATTGTTTTCCTGAGCCTCAGCTTTACTGTGCCATTAGTCCTTTCAACCAGCCCTGCACTTTGTGGGTGGTATGAGCAGTGGTTTTTCAGTGTTATTCCCAGATGTTGTGACATTTTCTCAATTACTTCATTCACAAAATGAGGACCATTGTCACTGATCTCTAATCCACACTGGTTTAGAGATTCTATGCTGATTTAACTGACCATTTGCAGACTTCACATAAATTGTGCCACTTGAAGGATCAACTCCTGACACATGATCTTTTAAAACAGTTTTATCTGCACCTGAATCACACAGAAATTGAATGGGCTTGCCCTGCACAGTTAACATGCGAACTGGTTTTACTTCTTTCCCTGACAGATTTAACAATACTTCAGTTAAGTCTAGAGTCTGAAACACAGGCTGTTGTAAATTCTGGCAAACTAAAGGATCATTTGTACATGTATGTGTGTTAGCAGTGTCAACAGATTCTTTGGCAAATACCGGAAATCACTTTTTGGAACTTAAAGTTCCCCCACCTGCCAAAACCCTCTTGTATATGCAAAGTATAAACAAACCACGTGCTGCCAACTCTTCATTGCGTGGCACAAAAAACAGTGTGGTAAACAGGAGGCAAGAAAATAGGTATTAAGCCAGCTAATGAGTTTAAGCTCCCCGATGGAGTGCCAGTTTTAACTCCAGAGGGAGCCAGCAAGCAGGTTTTTATCAGCTGTCCACTCACTAACATGACCCGGACTCTTACTGTCTTATAAAGGGTCAGCAAGCTACATTTGGGCTTCATTTCTGTTTCTCCTGCAGATATCCATCAGGTTCATAAAAAGGCTTCCTATCGCCGAACTTACTGGAAAATAATCTTTCAACGGCGCATTTACTGAAGGTGGTAAACTGTGCCATCAAACGCTCTGCCATTTAACATAGATGCCCATCCATCCATTCTTTTCCGTTTATTCAGTTAAGGGCCACCGGGGTCCTGAAGCCTATCCCAGCCGCCACAGGACTGTGGGATGTGATAAGTAAAAGGAACTTCGTGTGTTTAATTCAAATTAAAGTGTGTAAAGACGGCGGTGTCGTACCGCTCCTCTCTGAGCAGAGAGGGGGAAGCAGATCCGGGTTCTCTGATGTGGTTGAAATCCAGAAGATGGCAGTAATGCAACTTCACTGATGGCTGCTGCCCCACGCAAAACAAACGGGAAAAGCTCAAAGAAGAACAGCCAACTGATGGAGGGGTGCAGCAACTCTGCAGGAGGAGTCGCTTAATAATTAATTTGGACTTTTACGTCATGTTAAGAAATATTTACAAGTTTTAAGACTTTCTTGTGTGCAAGTGAAGGGTTGAAGGGAGAAACACACGGACACACCTGCATGCACAAAGCACGCCGCAGTGGCTTTAATTTGTCGGATTACTGCTGGGAGGCTTAACGGGAAACCATTTAAAATTTTGGATTTAAGTTAATTCAGTTTTTTACTGCATCTCTGTGTGTTTGCACCTGAAATGTTTTGGAAGTTGCACAAGAGTGCGCTGAGACAGGCTCAGCTTCTGCGTGGTGTCAGCAGGAGCACGGCGTTGCCACGGAGGGCTTGTGCTACTTTCCGCGCACACGAGGAGTGTCTTGGTGGGTTTAATTGTAACCCGATTTGCGCATGCCTGGTTTGTTTGTTTATTTGTTTTTATGTTATCACAAATTTCGCTGTTAACCCCTGACCACATATTTCTGAAATCACCAGAACTGCACTATGGAGGGATGCAGATGCGTTTTAACTATGTGTGGCTGAGAGATCACTGCCTCTCTGCTGCTTCGTACAACTCCAAAACTAACCAGAGGAACCTGGACACTGGGAGCATAGATCTGACTATACGTCCCGAAAGCACACGAGTGGAAGGAGACCACCTTGTTATCACCTGTAAGTGGGGAACTATAAGTGCAACAGTGGGTTGCACAGGTGGGTGGGAGAGAACGTGATGAAAATTGACTTTAAATTGTGTGAAGACCTGACTGCAAAAGTTGCCAGAATCATAAAGAAGTAAAATACTCCCTTTTGTCTGCTTCCGAAACACTCATGTGTTTATGTAATATGTAATGACAGGGCAAATGAATGTGGAAAAGCTAAGACACATTGTTGAAGTGCCACTTAGTATTATTATTATTATTATTAAGGATGGCCATCATCTGTTTTCTAAATGGAGTCTTCATTCAACGTGGCCATTACTGTAAAGCAAAATATTTTGGAAATAACACATTTTCTTTAGTTAAATTGCATTAAAATGGCACATTCAAAACGCAGGAGCAAAGTTATTAAAACTAAACTAGAAACTGAAGCTATATGTGTAAAAACATTTTAGTTAACTAAAACATAAAAATATTGAAAAATCAAAAATTAAATGAAACGATTTGGTGAACTTGGAAAATAAACTAAACTACGATAAAAATATAGAAGAATCGAGCTTCGTTTTAGTGTTAGTTTGGTAAAAATTGTATTACAGCTTGTCTGATGAGACAGCTGATAGACATTGATAGGTTTGTAGTGTAAACCTATTCGCTGGAACGTTCAGGACAATTTGCTACACAGCAAGAACAAGACACAAGTAGGCAACGTTCTTTGTGTTACTCATGCATGGGGGAGGCCTGCCTGGAGCCAAGTGTCGTTCCACCTACTTGACCTCCATCAGACTTTGTACCCGGTCTTCCTGCCACTTACTCCGAGCTGGCCTGGATGTGTGTCACCTTTTTGCAGTGGCTTTGGTGTATCCAGGTGGGTCGTTCTGCGATTTTCACAGCTGTTGGTGTTGTCAGCAGAGCCTGGTACGGTCCGTCCCACCGTGGCTTCGACCAGCACTTCCTCTTTATGACCTTTATCAGCACCCAGTCTCCTGGCTTCAAATGTTCGTCCTGTACAGAAACAGAATCATCTGGCAGATTATTTGCACCCGTGACTTCTTTGCTTTTCAGCATTTTAATCATCCAGTCTGCTAGTGTGTTTTCTTCTTCTGCTTTATCATTATCAGTACAAAACACTGGAACTCTAAATGGCCTGCCATATATTATTTCAAAGGGAGTTAGGCCATTATCAGTTGGCGTGATTCTCATATACATTTTCACTAGCTCAATGCAGTCTACCCATGTTTTGCCTGTTTCCTCCATTGTTTTCCTGAGCCTCAGCTTTACTGTGCCATTAGTCCTTTCAACCAGCCCTGCACTTTGTGGGTGGTATGAGCAGTGGTTTTTCAGTGTTATTCCCAGATGTTGTGACATT
Organism: Oreochromis niloticus; assembly: GCF_001858045.2. NCBI lineage: Eukaryota > Metazoa > Chordata > Actinopteri > Cichliformes > Cichlidae > Oreochromis > Oreochromis niloticus. The sequence goes on from NC_031975.2 coordinate 8,720,295, forward strand.
TTCTCAATTACTTCATTCACAAAATGAGGACCATTGTCACTGTATATAGTCTGGGGGATCCCATTCTCTGGGATCATATTTTTGCATATCGCCTTAGCCACTGAAATAGCATCTGCTTTCTTAGTGGGGACAATTTCAACCCACTTTGAGAACGGGCACACAATTACCAGGCAGTACTTGTAGGTGTTACAGTTAGACAACTCAGTGAAATCCATATGGATTACTTCAAATGGGTAGCTGGGTCTGGGAAACCTTCCTCTTCTAGGTCTGAGGTTCCCCTGAGCATTATGTTTACAACATATTAAACATGCTTTACAGAAATGTTTTGAATAAGCATTGAATCCCAGTGTGAAAAACTGCTGTTCGATTGCTGCCACCATCCCGGCTGTGGAGACATGGCAGAGCCCATGGCTCAAAATTGCAGCAGTCCTATATAAGTTCTTAGGCAATATAGGCTTATCACAAAGATAATAGACATCACCTCTCAGGCTCGCTCCTTTAGTGAGCCATAGCTGCTTCTCAGCTGAAGGTGAGTGTGACTGCATGTCTGCTAACACATCATGTGTAATGGGCATAGTTTGCTCCTGAGACGCCAGAATATGAACCCCATGTGTTCCAAGGGCTGCTTCCTTTGCGATTTTATCTGCAAAGGCATTGCCTAGTACAATGGGGTCAGTGCCACGTGTGTGTGCTGCACATTTACAAACCGCAACTTTACTGGGCAGTAAGACTGCTTTCAACAGGTCCTGTAAAAGTGTTGCATGCTCCACAGGTTTCCCTGTTGATGTTGTCATGCCTCGTCTTGACCACTGAGTGGCAAAGAAATGAAGTGTAGCATAGGCATATTGACTGTCTGTATATATAGTCACTACCTGCCCCTCAGCTGCTTTGCAGGCTTCCGTAAGAGCCACTATCTCAGCTGCTTGGGCAGACATGGAATGCGATAACTGCCCAGCACGGATAACCTGTACATCATCCACAGCAGCAAAGCCTGTTTTAGTCTTTCCCTCTGCCGTTTTAAAACTTGAACCATCAACAAACCAAACCTTGCCCTCAGTGAGTGGTATGTCCGTTAAATCACCTCTAGGTTTACACTGTGTTTCCGCATGCTCACGACACACATGTGGTGTACCCTCTTCCTCTGTGGGCAACATTGTAGAGGGATTCAAAGTTGTACACCGCTTAATAGTTATGTGTGGCTGGGAGAGCAACAGTGACATTAAAGATAAGTGCCTTGCAGGTGACAAAAATGTCATTTTAGTCTGCAGCAATAAAACATCCACCTCATGTGGAACTAGCAGGGTCAAAGGGTGAAACAAAACAATTTCACCAGAACACTTTACGGCTTCAGCAGCTGCACACACAGATCGCACACAATGAGGTAAGGCACAAGCCACTGAATCCAGCCTCTTAGAATAATAAGCTACTGGCTTCATCCTACCTCCACACTTTTGTGCTAACATGGATGTCATAAAATGCCCTTTACAGTCAACAGTTTGAACAAAAGGCTTGTTATAATCTGGAAGCCCTAGAACTGATGCTCCTGTCAGCATCTGTTTCAGCATGCACAGAGCTTGCTCCCCCTCAGGGGTCCAACTCAAACTTTCTGACATAGCTAAAGGTTTACTGTACATCATATCTAATAATGGCTGCGCAACTTCAGCGTAATGGGGCATCCACGATCGACAGAAATTTAACAAACCTAGGAATTGCATCATGTGTTTCTTTGTCACTGGCCTAGGTGCTGCCAAAATAGCTGTTTTCCTCTCTGGATGTATGCTCTTCCCTACAGCACTAAGCAGATGTCCTAAAAATTTCACTTCTGTCTTTACCCACTGTAGCTTTGAAAGTGAGGCCTTGTTACCTGTTTCAGCTAAGTGAGTTAGCAATGCCAATGAGACGTCTCTACAATTCTTCTCTGAATTGGATGCAATTAAAATGTCATCGACATATACCAACATCTGTGAATGTGATGGAACTACAAAATCAGACAGACAATTTGTAATATTCTGTGTGAAAATTGTAGGACGATCACAAAAACCTTGCGGCAATCTGGTGTATGTGTATTTTTTGCCTTGATACGTAAAACCAAACCAACCCTGTGAATTCTCATGCACTGGTATGGAAAAGAAAGCATTACTTAAATCTACCACAGTGAAGTGTGTCTTGTCTGGCTTAAGCTGATTTAACAAGGTGTGGGGATCAGGGACGCATGGAGCTATACTCTCCACTGCCTGATTTACAGCCCTTAAGTCTTGAATCATGCGCCACGACTGTGAATCAGCCTTTCTAACTGGGAAGATGGGTGTGTTACATGCTGCCTGTGGAGCTTCAACTAGTATCCCTGCTTTAATCATATCCTCTATTACTGGTTTAATGCCTTCCACTGCATCAGGCTTCAAGGGATATTGTTTCACTCTTGGCCTAAAAGACGTTTTGGGCTTTATTACTACTGGACTCGCTGTGGTCATTAACCCCACATCAGTCTTCCCAGTAGACCAGAGCTTCTCTGGGACCTGTTTAAGCTCCGGGTGATCTCTGACATCTACAACATATCATTCTGTTGTCTCACCATGCTAAGTCTGACCACCTAGCATGACCACCCGGGGGCGATCGTGGCTCAAGAGTTGGGAGTTCGCCTTGTAATCGGAAGGTTGCCGGTTCGAGCCCCGGCTTGGACAGTCTCGGTCGTCGTGTCCTTGGGCAAGACACTTCACCCGTTGCCTACTGGTGGTGGTCAGAGGGCCCGGTGGCGCCAGTGTCCGGCAGCCTCGCCTCTGTCAGTGGCTGTGGCTACGGCTACAATGTAGCTTGCCATCACCAGTGTGTGAATGTGTGTGTGTGAATGGGTGGATGACTGGATATGTAAAGCGCTTTGGGGTCCTTAGGGACTATTAAAGCGCTATATAAATACAGGCCATTTACCATTTACTCAGCTGTGTCACTCTTTGTCAGTGAAATATGTGGTGTCTGCCCTGTAAAAAGTTGTTGTTCAGCTTCAGAAAGGATCACACTACATCCAGCCATGGTTTCACCATCAGTATATACTGCTTTTATGGTGATTTTCTGTGGCCCTAATTTCAGCACTTTATCTGTGTAGGCCTTATCAGGCCCAAGCGTGGTCTTAAATCTCAGTGTGACATGCAAGTCTTCTGGCGCCTGTGTGTTGTGGCTGGTTGTCAACATTTCCTCAGCTGCAGCTAACAGTTTACAGTTTATTTGATCCGGTCTGGAGGCCGACAGGTCAAGTGTCCAGTAATAATGCAAATCCCCACTGTCCTGATGAACCATTGTCTCAGCAGTTTCTCCTTTCCCTGCAGCTATCATCCCAATGGATGTTGGAATTATTGAAATTCCAAGTTTCATCATCATATCTCTTCCCAAGAGGTTCACCGGACAAGTTGGGCACATTACAACTGAACCCGGAGCTGCCTCTCCTGTAGTAGGATCTCTAATCCACACTGGTTTAGAGATTCTATGCTGATTTAACTGACCATTTGCAGACTTCACATAAATTGTGCCACTTGAAGGATCAACTCCTGACACATGATCTTTTAAAACAGTTTTATCTGCACCTGAATCACACAGAAATTGAATGGTCTTGCCCTGCACAGTTAACATGCGAACTGGTTTTACTTCTTTCCCTGACAGATTTAACAATACTTCAGTTAAGTCTAGAGTCTGAAACACAGGCTGTTGTAAATTCTGGCAAACTAAAGGATCATTTGTACATGTATGTGTGTTAGCAGTGTCAACAGGTGCTAGTCATTTATTATAATAAGGGTTTCTTGCATCAGGGCGTTTATACTCGTCAAGCATGCGATCAGGACACTCCCTTGCGTGGTGGCCCATTTCCCCACATGCATAGCACTTATCATCTCTTTTGCCACGGTTCCCCCTAAATTGCCATGGGCCTCTATTTCTTCTACTCCTGCCTCTGTTTTGCCCTCTTCCAGCCTGTCCCTGAAACAAAATTTCATCTGCTAAAAAGGCAGCGGCCTCAGAGCTTTGTAAATTCTTTTTTTTATTTTTAATAACTTCCTGCGCATGGCGGGCCCAATTCATGCATTCAACGGACCCGTCAGTGTTCTGATTAACATTTTGTTTTCTGATGAAAGCAGCAATGCGTGGATGGAAGCCATTCATCAGAGCATGCTTTAACTGCTGCTGATATGGGCTGGCCTTCTCTGCACTCTCTTCAAGGCCGCTATGCTCTTTAAAAACTTCCTCTAATCTCGCCCTGAACTCATGAACATCCTCTCCTTCTTTCTGCACACATTGGGCGATTTTGTTGTAATCTACAGAAGCTTTAAAGGTAGTTCTAAGACGCTCATAAACCCCATCAACTTGGCCTCTTAGGTTGTCATGGCCATAGGGTAGGACGGTATTACCATCCCTCCCTGTGTAGGTGCCTCGCACCCGAGCCCAGTTATATGTGAGACACTTCCGAAAGGTGGCTTCTGTTTCCTGGCCGTTTAAGCGGTACGAGGAGCAGAGTTGCTTGTGTCGGGCAATAAATTCATCAACATTAGTCAACGGGTCTCCTAAACCTTTACATGCCTCTGCACATTCAGATTCACTCCACGGCCTGTAAACACAAATAACACGGCTTCGGTCACCTTCAACACCAAAATGGGGATTCGCGACCTCCACCGTGGGAAAGGTATCTAGGACAGGGTAGACAGGCATACCAGCTGCACTCGCCTCATCCCTTTTAGTTTTGGATCTAGTGTTATAAGGGCTTAAATATTGTGCTGCGGCATCCCCAAACTCCTGTCGTACTCTATCCTCCTCCTCTCTCTCTCTCTCTAATGCTGCTCTACGCTGTTGGTCCCTTAACGTCAGCACCACTGAAGTAGACTGCACCATCTCATCTTCAGGTTTCACAGCTAATGCCTGCAAAGCTGCTCTCTTCGCGTTCACTGCCTCCTGTCTTTTCTGCGCCTGCTCTAACCACAGTTTAGCGGACGCCAATTGTAACTCTCGCTCTTGTTTCAATTTCCCTTTTGCACAAGCTGCTTTTACTGTCAACTGCTCTACTAACATTTGACATTGTCCTACAACCAATTTACCTTCAAAATCATATTTCTTGCGCCAATGTCCTAAATACTTAGTGCTTCCGGGAGCAAAGTTCATCATAAACTTCTCGTCACCCTCTGACGCACTCTTAGTTGCTTGGGAACCCATAATAACAACAACAGCTGTCACAGACCACGTGTTCTGCTCTGCATCCACTCACACAAACACACTCACAACTAGGGCTGAACGACTATGGAAAATAATCTAATTGCGATTTTTTGCCCCAATATTGTGATTGCGATGCGATATGCGATTATTTTTTAAGGTCTTTGTCTTCTGTATTATTAAACAAAGACAAGCAATACATCATATAGTATGGCCAATACTATATTACATTAATTTTAAACTGTTCTTTCCTGGAAGACAGACCTCTGTTATGATGACATGAGGTGATGCCTGAATTGATGACTGACATTTTTATTTAACTTCTTCAATCACAACAGTATATTTGAACATACACAATAGTTTATTTTTAGCTTACAAACATCTGAGCATAAAGTGCTGACAAGGAACCCTGGTGTAAACATTAAAATGAAAGTCAGTACAATGTGCAGATTGCAGAAATATACATAAAAAAATCAGTGGCTTTACCACACTCAGTTTTTCGACATCTGTGAACTACTAGACAGTCATTAAATTAAAAAATAATATTAAATAAATAAAACTAATAAATAAAAAATACACACATCTTACTGATCTCTGCAGTCAGTAACATTACACATAAAGTGCAAACATAATAGCAATTGTATAAACACACACACAAACACGCCTTTAAATTAAAACTGGCTGAACATCTTGATTATCTGCAGTAAGTAACAGCAACACAGCACAAACTAAAGTGCACAATGAGTATGGCTCAGCTAGCCATAATCATCCTAGCTCACAGGTTTTTTGCTAGGAAGACCAGCATATCTACTTTTGCTGGCTTTAAGGATGAGCGAGTGCAGGTCACTATATTCCCTCCAGTGCTGAACAGACGCTCTGAGGGGGCACTTGTGGCTGGCACACACAGATATTTGCGGGCCATCTTGCACAGTCATGGAAAGTGAATGTTGTGCACCTTCCACCAGGCTAAGGGATCATCCTCTCCGTCAATGACAGGGGTCAACAGGTAACTATTCAACTCTGCCTCCACGACATCTTCAAGTGGCAGAGGCAAAGCTGAAGAGGCCGCACTGGTTTTAAAAAGACTACCAAGAGTCTTCTTTGCCTTTCCCCCAGAGGCCTGTGCACTTGGAGAATTTTGAGCAGTTTCAGTGCGAGACCTCTTCTCCTGCCAGATGGGAAGAGAGACATTAGTTTTGCAGTTAGCTTATATATAAATATTATGTGTTTGTGGAAATATAATTTTCAAGGATTTACCTGATTATGTGTACGTCTAGCCGATTCCACCATTTCTGTCTTCAGTCGGGCCTTAATGGCAGGAAGGTTGTCTGCGCTGATGTATTGCGTTTTGAACCTAGGGTCCATGAACGACGCAACATCCAAAAGCTCCTGGGTGTTGAGGTCACTATACTTGTCGTTGAGGTATGCCAGGACCTTGGTTTTAATTGATCTAGACAGATCAGTGTCCTCAGCATCTTCAGCCAAGACTGATGTTGCCAGAAGATGGAGAACTGGCTTGAGGTAGGAGATGCTCACATACTCTTCTCCAGAAAGAGCATCAGTAAATTCGGAGAGAGGATGCAGTGCCTTATGAATGGACTCCAACACTTCAGCATCCTGCCAGGTTGGGATGAGGGAGCGTGCATGTCGGTCACCTGTCAATACCTGCGATATGGCTTTCATCTGTTCCAGCACTCTGGCAATCATTTTCTCTTTGGACCCCCATCTTGTAGGGCACTCAGTAATGAGAGAGTGTTCAGGAAGCTTAAGCTCCTTCTGTGCCTCAGTGAGTGCTGCCTTTTTCTTCCAACTGTGCGAGAAGTGCCCCACCAACTTCTTGCACAGCCCAATTGCTCTTGATACTCTACCATCTTTGATTGCATTTTCTGGAGGGAAAAAAAAATAAAGTAAAAAGTAAAATTAGTGTTAGACATACAATTGCAGTTATGATGCAAGGTTTCACCATTTCTCTCTCTCTCTCAAATTCAAAGTTGCTTTATTAGCATGACTATGGGAACAGTGTTGCCAAAGCTATTGTTACATACATCATGACATACAAGAACATAAGACCATAAGACAAAAACAAAAAAGAAAATACATAAGAAGAGGTGGGTACATCAGTGTGGGGTTGACATAACATATCTAGAATTAACAGCAGTAAAGAACAAGATAAATAATAGTGTGGTGTGTTTGTGGGAGAGAGTGATACACAGGCTCGCGCATACATGCATGCACACACACGCACACACACTCTCTCTCTCTCTCTCTCTCTCACGGCAGTAACTTACCAATAGCAAGATGTAATCTGTGTCCGAAACACTGGAGCCTGGTCCATTCATTCAGCTATGCTGCTTTCACCATATTTGACGCGTTGTCCGTCGTTATGCAGACAAGGTTGTCTTCAGGGAGATCCCAACACGCAAGCCCCTCTCTCAGGCCAGCAGCAATGTTTTCCCCTGTGTGGTCTTCGGGGAAGTAGGCCGTTTGTAGGCTGCGAGCTTCGAGGTGGAGGTCTTTGGTAATGTAATGCACCGTCAGACTTTGATAGGGCTCTGCTGTACGGCTTGACCACATGTCTGTTGTCGCCGCAAAAAACTCAACAGCCTTTAACTCCGCTGCAACCCTCCGCCTACATTGCATATGTAGCTCAGGTATTGCAGTCTGACTGAAATACGTGCGGGAGGGCATTCTGTACCTCTTATCCAGTGTAGTTACCAAATTATTGAACCCAGGCTTGGTCACCGTATTGACGGGCATCATGTCTTTCGCGATGCAGTGGGTTACTGCTTTGGTGATTTCCACGTGCCGTTTTGAAGTGCGTTCATATGGCGTAACACCTTCAAACAGTTTGGTCAGTGATCCTTGCCGAGTAACGTTACTAGGTTTATTCTGCACACTACTAGATTTTTTAGCCATACATCTATCATACTCTGTTTTGTGCTGAGTCTTAAGGTGCTGGTACAAATTTGTAGTGTTTCCCCGAGATGTAGAAACTCTACCAAGACAGGTTTTACACAGTACCTGACTCTGTGCGACATCATCTCTTTTAAATCCAAAATATTCCCACACGGCCGATGTGCAGTTCCTCTTTGGTACTAGCATCCCCGCAGGCTCTGGTTCTGTTGAACCTGAGGCCATTGTGTAGGCTACAGCTTTGCTTGCTAGTTCACTCTCGGTAGACTGTTTCAAAACTTTGCTCCCCGTGTCACGTGACCAGAGTGCAGCCTCTGTGGTTAGACAATCTCGTTTGATCATATCACATGTTTTACTCGCGCATGTCACGTAAACAGAGTATAATCGCAGCCTTTGCGGTTAGAAAATTGCACTTGATCATATCGCGATATTATGGCAAATGCGATATTTCGTTCAGCCCTACTCACAACCACAACAACAACAACTACGACAATAACAAAGAATAGGCCTATTGTCCACTACAAATGGACTCCGCGGAACTTCTCAACACCCGACTGAGCGGCGGAGAAAGTATTACAGGACCCCACAAAGCGGTCCGTATTTCGCCCCACTAAGATGGCGAACCAAAAAAGTTCGAACTGCGCAACTCTGCGACTTAATGCTTCTGTACAAAAAACCCCACTGAGCGGCTTTGTACATTGCCCCACTAAGACGGCGAATTTTAGCCCCACTAAGCGGCCACAGACAACGCCCCACTGAGCGGCGAAGACGTACAGTTATAGAGATGGACTCTAAACTTACTTGGAGTTGTTCATTGCGAGTAGCATCAGTCCCGAATCCCGTCAATCACCATCCATCGAGGAGAAAAACAGACGGCTAATCCACCGGCCCGATGACGAATTCTCACGCCTCGGGGCTTTGCTGCAGGACCTCTATAAATCCTTGCTGACATCAGTCTTTCGGCGTGTCTCTTTTCCCCTCGGTGAATGTCGATTCCAAGGATCCGGCTCAAGAATGACCAATTAATGATGGTTAATGGTTTGTAGCGTAAACCTATTCGCTGGAACGTTCAGGACAGTTTGCTACACAGCAAGAACAAGACACAAGTAGGCAACGTTCTTTGTGTTACTCATGCATGAGGGAGGCCTGCCTGGAGCCAAGTGTCGTTCCACCTACTTGACCTCCATCAGACTCTCAGCCAGGTTCCCCATAGCACTCCTTTTATTGTGGTTACTTGAATATGCATAGGGTCATCAACATATAACGGCTTACATAGGTATACATGTGAACAAGGAATACCCTGCCTGTGGTTTTGTAAGTGCGCGTGTGTGTGTGTGTGTGTGTGTGTGTGTGTAAGAATTCCTTTCAACACACAGTTAAAGTACAAATGGTAAGAATAAAAATGACAAACATTTAACAATTCACTCTAACAGACATGTTTATTGAAACTTTAGATGTCTACAAGGCTGTGAGTCTTCTGTTTTCAAAAAGTTCCGTTTTTTTTTACCTGTACTGTTTTTCTCAAAAAACAACCAAAATAAACCTTTTCATGCAATAAACACTAAACTAAAACAAGAAGATCCATCTCTGGAAACTTATTGAAACTAAATTGAATTTAGAACAAAAATTCAAAATAAAATGAAAAAGTCTAATTAGAAAAAGCAAAGCTATAATAACTCTGCCCAGGGCCGGCTCGTCTGAAGTTCTCTGCACATTCAAATATACTGTAGTGGTCTTTGCCCCCTGGCACAATGTATTTGTGTAAAGATTTACTTCATGTGCAGATACGGTAAGGCTTAGGGTGTAGTTATCCAAAGGAGAAAAACATAGACAATTTCAGTTATATACCATAAAATCGATTTACACGTACAGGGAATGTTGCCTAAGCTGGATTTAGATAGCAGCCTTTATCAGCAGTCACTGTAAAATAAAAAGATGAGACCGAGACATATCTGTGCTCCTCCTTTAGTGTTTTCTGCTGACCTGTAAAAGCTAGTTGAAGTTTGACACGAGGAAAAAACCCCTAAATGATGTAATTTATGCCTGCATTCCAGTCTGCTCTGGAACACAACTGAGAAAAAGTGCAGGTTTATATTTTTCTGTGATCTGCTGCCCACAACTCAGGGGGAGGATCGTGGATTCCTCTTCCTGCCCACCAGTGAAGAAACTCTTTCCACACTCTGTAACACCTCATCTTCCACATAATCGCCCAGCTGCTGTAGACACAAGCCATTGCTCAGCTCACAGTGCTGTTCCCCAGAGAGAGCCCCAGCAGGGGGAGGCGAGCTAGCTTAACTAGCACAAAGCACTGGCTAGCTGGAGTCATTACTTATTCTGTCTGCTAAGTGAAAAAAGTCAGGTGGGATTTAGTTGCCCGTGCTTTGTGAAATCTGAAGATTAAACGGTCCTGCAGATGCCAGGTGTGGACCGGTGGAAACTATTCACTCCCTCTGCTCTAGTTTGAAAAAATGTTAATCTCTGACCCCTGGGACTCAGACACAAGCTGGAATTATTCACTCTTTAGTACAGGAGTCAGTGTACAGACCGGGAAACTCCATCTTCCTTTAAGCTTTTAAGAACATAGCAGTGCCATCAGAGTGTTGTAGATCCGTTTTCTCTGTGGGAATATCTCTGGATTATACTCTACCATTCTTTAAAAAAACAAAAAACAGACTGTGCAGCTGCTGAAAAGTACTCTCACTATGGTTTAATGCAGGCACAAGAGTGACACAGTGTCTTACATACAGTGACATATGTCGATGTGGCAGCCCCATGACAGCTACTGATGCAGGCATTCTGGCATGCATGCCTCTCCCTGTTAGTCAGGGTCAAGGTCAGCTCAGTTTCTGAGCGTGTATTCTGTTTGTGAACAGGGGGGCTTTCAGAGTTAGGTTAGCAAATGCTAAATCACAGCAGCACGTGGACCGCCTGCTATAAATGTTGCATTCAGATCCGAGTCAGGTAATCTTGAGAACCCCTTTTGCTATTGTGCGCTTGCTTGCACTCTGGTGGCAACAGTCAATATTTCAAGGCTTCCAGCAGTTACTCACCAAGACTTCCTGTTTGTTGTTATTGTTCACAGTACAGCTAGAATACAGATCCGTTTAAGATAAAATGAAAAAGAAAATACAAAGCGAAATCATGGACAGACAATAGAAATTGGTGCTTAAATGGCTGTTTGGCTCAATGGCTTCCTGTTTTGCTTTGTACATGGGCTGTTTTCCTGTATTCTGCCAAAGCCCATACAAGCTTAATTAGCCTAGCGAGCAAGGACTACAAACAGAATCCAGAAAACTTCTATGACTACACACATTCTCATGTAGAGTCTTTATAGAGAAAATTGTATGTAATAAGAGTCCCTGCAACTCATTTGCTGCATATGTACGTACAGATGGAGGATTTTACAGGCCTGTTAATGTCCTGCAATCCTGTATGTATACTGCCTAGCTGTCACAGGGCACAAGAGGCAGGGTACACCTTGGATACAGACATGGAGACAGACAACCATTCCCTCAAACTGTTTTAAAAATGTCTCATTCAGCCAATAATTTATTTAATAATGCCTTCAATCTAACACTTATACTCTGATGAATGCATTGGGAGCAACTCAGGATTCACTATCTTGGTTAACAGCATTTGACTGGAGGAGCCAAGGATTGAACCACCAAAATTCCAATTGGTAGATAATCTCCTTAAACAGATGGAATCTACTAGAGTAGCTTTGCATTAGTAGAAGTTGAAAATAAGCCCAAGTCATCTTCTAGCTTGTTTCATCACTTCATCATCTGGCTGAAACAAGCAATTGTAGCTCCTTTCCTTCAAAGGCCACTTTCTTCTAATTAACTGTGCTCATTGAAAGAAGGTTGAAAGAGCAGGTGGGTGGGGCTTCTGTGTTCACAGCCAGAGCTGTAGGCCTGAGATGACCATATTAGGAATATTCTCTGGAAGATTCTCTCTCATTGACATCACACAGAACCCAGAAAACAAAAAAAAGAAAGAAGAGAAACAGTTTGAAACTGCACGCTTGACTCATAGGGAATACTGTACTTGCACATAGGATTACCTCATTATCTGAAATGTTTATTACAGGAAGTAGAATCATCCAATATAACCTTAAAGTAGAAATCTGTCAAAGTCAGCTTAACCGTATTTTGCATGTCAATGTTCCAGGGCCTGGTGGTCACATGTCCAAGTACAGTCTCAGTTGGCTTGCTGAGAACAGCTTTGAGAGAAAGTACCAGAGCGCAGAACAACCGCGCATCCTCTGGAATTCAGACATCTATAGAAATGCAACCATAACCTCATCCAAATGGGACACGTTCATGAGCTGTGATGACGAGCTAAAGAAATTTCTTCAAAATTATCTTCTGTACGGGATCGCGTTTGTAGACGATGTCCCAGCCACAGTGGAAGCCACAGAGGCAGTAACCCAGAGGGTCAGTCTAATCAGGTATGCTTCCTGTTGGCCTACAGGTCACATTCTCATCTTTACGTTAACGCTTCATATCCAGTGGCGTCGTTCAACCAGCTGTCTGTTGATTCTCCTCAATTTCATCTGTTTCTCACAAAGGGAGACTACCTACGGCAGAATGTGGTGCTTCACTTCAGATTTTTCCAGGGGAGATACTGCCTACAGCCAGCTGGCCCTGGACCGTCACACTGACACCTCCTACTTTCAGGAACCGTGTGGGTAGGTGCAGCAGAGATGGGCTTGTTGATGTAACGTTGACTTCTCATAATTATGTTTGGATATTTGATGCTTCTGATCGTTATGGCAGAATCCAGGTTTTCCACTGTCTCAAGCATGAGGGAACCGGGGGAAGGACGCTGCTCGTTGATGGGTTCTACGCTGCAGAAAAATTACGTGAGAGGTCACCTGAAAGCTTTGAGCTGCTTGCTCAGGTGCCCATCAAGCACGAGTACATCGAAAATACCGACAGGCACCAAAACCACATCACAGGCATCGGCCCCGTGCTCAATGTGTATCCTTGGAACAATGAAATGTATCTTATACGGTATGTTAAAGCTGAAATTTAGCGTTGTCTTTATTTTTCTGATATTGTTTTCACTTGTTTAGTGGTTGTCCATTTCATTAGCACGACTGATGTATTTACGTATTGACAGATACAACAACTACGATCGATCTGTGCTAAACACAATCCCCCATGATGTGGTTCAGCGCTGGTACGCAGCGCATCGAGAGCTGACCACAGAGCTCAGGAGGCCAGAGAACGAGCTATGGGTGAAGCTGACTCCGGGGAAAGTAAGATATGTGCAGGCCACAATATCAGAACATAAATGCTTCTCTGAGTTCCAACGAAAATGAATTCGTAGTTAAGTCACAGGACAACTTAAATGTCAGTGTTGCCTTGTAATCTGAGTGTTTTGCCCTGTCTTTTCCCCGTAAGGTTGTTTTCATAGACAACTGGCGAGTCTTACACGGGAGGGAGTCTTTCACTGGCTCGAGGCAACTTTGTGGATGCTATCTGACCAGAGATGACGTCCTCAGTGCTGCCCGCTGCTTTGGGCTGCAGGCCTGAACGTGAAGTTTTCTTCACTTGACTGCCTTATCACTCTGCCCACAATACAAGTTTAATTAACACTGCACTGATACTGCTGGAGCATGTTTTATTTTGCTCTTCTGTATTTTTTAATTAACATTTGAATTTTTTTTTAAGGTTTATGTGAAGTTAGAGTATGAATGTGTCCTGAATTTTACTTGAAACAATTAAATGTCTAAATCCTCAAATGGCTTCCAGTTATCAAACTGTGTTGTGATGCGTTCTTTTTATTACTTTTACTTCCATGTGCTGATCCTGTTTTTATCACACAGCATATCCTCGACACTCTCACAATACTCAGTAAACACAGCCTCTGACACTCATGTGACAAATCTTTTGAGGCACTCTGGTGATTCAGAAATGTTTTATTTAATCATGATCTGTAAAGTTTGCATGTGATACAAAACAAATTGATGGTTAAACTTACATTTATTACTTCTGTTACTACTGAAAAAAAAAGTTATTTAAAAAAGTTTAAAACAGGTTATAATAAAAATCAGAAAAAAAGACAAAACAAAATCATAGACTGAGCTGGTTGTGCACATTATAAGTAGTGCAACCTCAGTGTTAGTAACTTAGCATATTGATCATTCATAGGATTCACGAGTGCAATCAAACAATACAGAATTATTCACAAAGCCTATGGAATACAGTACATTCAAAACTGGGCTGTGATTTAATGTCCCTTTGTATAGGCATGACATTATCAATGTGATTTATTTGATTTTCCTTTTATGTAAAAAAAAATTAGAATCATGTTCATACAGTTTATTTTTTCACACAATGTAAGAAAAAAGAAGATTGAAATTTAAAACATTACTTAACTGAAATTGGAAAAAAAAAAAAAAGCTGTAAAACTGTCAGAATTTGAGTAAGCACAGAAAATGCAAATTCAAACATGAAGATTAGCTCCATTGTTCTCATTACATCTGAATTCTCTCCATGACAAAGAGTGGGATACATAATAGTGATGCTAATGCAATGCTGTAGCTGTTTAAAGTGGCATTTAGGCTTGTGGGCCTTCTTCCTCATCCTGAAGGTTGTCAGCCGTGTTTGCATTGGGAATGCTCTCATAGGCCTCCTGGGCTGGAGGAGAGCTCCCCCTAGTGGACAAACAAACAGTAGCCGTTATGCCCTTAAACTCTATATGACCAGATCAATGGAAGAAGTGTATCAAAAATCTGTAATCTCACTTCATCTCGTTGGCCTCTGCCGTTTTAACAGCGTTGTATTTGTGTTTCTTCACTGTGTGAGCGATGAACCACGCAACCAGGCCGATCAGCACGCACCCGAGCAGCGCTCCGATAACTGCGCCTGCGATAACCCCATCTGCCGCTTCTATACAAACACAAACATTTTATACCTGTGAGGGGGGGATTATCACACACACACACAAACACACATATTATAACTCCCAAAAAAATAAATGTGAGGACAAACCAGGATTCAGCTCAATGGTGCATGTTGCAAAGCCCACAACATTTGTAGCATTGCACTGGTACTCCCCAAACTCAAACTGGGAGATGTTTTTGATTTCCAGTATTCCAGTTGTGGTTGCTGAGAAAAAATAAAGTTCACTCAGATTCATGAGATGGTAAATGTGCTAATGCATATATATATATATATATATATATGTATATATGGGTGTGTGTATACAGATGCTGGACTCACTTCTTCCCAGCACAGGCCTCCTTGTCTTGGTCTGATCCAGTTTGGCCCAGTTGTAGGTTGGTGTTGGGTTTCCCTGCTCACTGTGGCAGGTCAGAGTGACCAGGTGACCCGATTCAACATTGCCGTGGACGGCGCAGTAAGGAGCAGATGGTTTCTCTGGCGGACCACAGGGAAGGTAAGGCTTTATTGGCTACTTGACATTATTACAAAGCACACTTTCAGCCTGGAGAAAACACTGACATTTTTCAAGCCATTTAAACAGGAGCTCCTGAATAAAGAGATCAGCTTCCCTTTGAGGCTTGGCAAGGAAATCCAGTCATCACCATAGCCTTAAAACCTTCCTTTTTGATAAAGCTTATAGTTAGGTCTTGATCAGGTGACCCCAAACCTTCCCTTAGTTGCAACACTGCTGGGCTGCTGGGGGCTTCCCATGATGCTTCTTCACTCCTCGTTTTCCCTCTCTATGTGTTTATAGACCACTCTGCATTTAATCATTAGTTAGTATTAATCTCTGACTCTCTTCCACAGCTTGTCTTTTGTCCTGTCTCCCTCCCCTCACCCCCACCCACAAACTGGTCAAAACAGGCTGCCCCTCCGTGAGCCTGGTTCTGCTGGAGGTTCCTTTCTGTTAAACCGCAGTTTTTCCTTCCCGCTTTTGCCAAGTGTTTGCTCATAGGGGGTCATCTGATTGTTGGGGTTTTTCTGTATTACTGTAGGATTTTACATTATAATATATGACACCTTGAGGCGACTGTTGTTATTATTTGGTGCAATATGAATAATTTACTCATTTTTTTCTTTTTTTTCTCTCTTCTTTTTATTACTTTTGGATATTTTTACCACCGCAAGCTTTGACGTTATTTCAGCAAAACCACAGGGTAACTTTAGAGGGGAAATCACGCTTTAGTGACAGCTTATGAGCATCTGATGGGACTGCAAGCAAAACACTTTGAAAGCGCTGATTTTCATCTTTAACACCACATTGTTTTATAATCCTCTTAGACTGAGTTAGATACTGAGGAGAGGAAACAACTAGTAGATATGTCAGATAAAAGCAGTGGAATTAAAAAAATGTACTTTCTTTTCTGAAATTTGTTGCAGTATGAAGTGGGATAAAGCAGCAATGGTCAAGTGCCTCTAGATGCTCTTTCAGTCGCTGCTTTAGAACAGATGCTCTACACCGTATTGATTACCGCTATATTCCAGTCCGCAGCTCTGTGTGTGTTTATCAGTGTGTATTTTCTTCTTTCCTGTTTATGCTGGTTTCTCCCTGTAGGTGCCATCAATTATTGGCTTCCACTGCTGAGTGTCTCTCCAACACCTGATTGGCTGATTTTAATCTTGAGAGAATAAATCACCAGCCAGAGAGCAGATCTCAAGCATGAGTGTCCTCTCTCCTTTCTGCCCTATCTGTGTGAGCTGTTGACACTGTACTGGTAATTTAGATGCATTTTGTAGACTATAGGAAGTAGATAATGGAAAATGAAGGGCTAAAGAAAAATTCTGGTGCCCTTTTCGTTTTCATTCATGCACCAGGGTGTTTTTTAGTCTTTCCTTGGGTTATTTTGTGTGAAATAAAGTCATTGTGTATTGTAGATTGTTTATCAAAGATGGTTAACAGATTTGTTTGTTAAAATAGCAAATCCTTTTAATCAAACAAAACGTCACGTGGCTAGCCATTAGTCATCGTGATTCAGGATACGTTAGGAGTGGCCTCATCGTGAGCTGAGCAGCAACTGAAGATGCAATCTGTGTTTTATTGCGCCTGCCTGCTGATTATTAGATGGTTCAGTAAGACAGTTGGAAACAAACTGTACGCCAAAATCATGTTTGATACCATATGTGTTTTAACTTTCACAAAAAAGACATCAGGAAAACATATGAAGTTTCTATACATATGAATTTGTAATTTATGGCAAAGCTGTCCAGTCTCAGTACGTTGTATGTGAAAATAAGTGATGCAAATCAGCCTTGAGCCCATGTTAATCAGCATGAGTGTGGTCATACATATTCATATGTGCCTCACAGTCAGTATAAAGAAAGTGCCCCACTCCCCAGTAATTTTTTCCATAAAGGCTGTACAGTATTTAGGTAGCACATGCATGCAGCAGACACTCATATATATTCTGTAAGCAGTACGAGGATGCAGTCACAGTCCTTTTTCTAATTTCCAACACTGACAATGAGGAGACTGCTGAAGTAACCATGGAAACTACTGAGGCCTGCAAGGTTGTCCTGGTAACTCGGTGAATGAGGGGATTTGAGATGAATGTAATTCCCTATTTACACTGTTCATGGCCACTACTTTAATAGGTTTGTTAATGTTACAACATTGATAATTGATACAGAAATCTCAGGTGAGGAAAGATAGCTGAAACATTTTTACTGAAATCACAGTTTCGATAAAAACACTGGCACTTCCTTTTCAGGGAGTCACACACGCTTACTTAGAGGAAGAGAATAATGGCTGAAGCAGCAGCATTCTAATGGGTGTAATCAGGTAGCATGAAATCTCCTACACACCCACTGTTTACCCTCGCAAGCTTTCTGATTCCTGGACTGTGAGAATGTGTGTAGGTTCCTTTCCCTGACTCAGTCCTTTTGTTAACTTTTACCCGTGCTTTTGTGTGACCTAAGTGTGTTAGAGTTCATGTTTTATCTTTAAAAAATGATCTGTACTGCATTCAATAGGATCAAACAGGGTTGAAAATGTAATAACATAAAAACACAATAATATACCAAACACCAAAAATCTATTTCAAAAGTGGGCCAAACTCACCGAGGACATTCACGACGATATTTGCCTGAGACTGTCCATCAACGTCGGGCAAATTGTGAACTTCACACGTGTAGAGCCCAGAGTCCGATGGTTGCATGTTTCTGATAGTTATGGAGGCATTCATGGTGGCCCCTGGAGTAGCTGGAGTTTGAAGCCTGCCTTCGTAAGACTTGGGAATAACAACCTGTCCTGACTGATAGTAAAAGATCTGAAAGCAAATGGCAAGAAGTCAGATTAGATCATTTGTTGGCTATCACTGCACAAACTCACTGTCCTCGAGCTAGTTTGCATGAGTGATCCAAATATATGGAGAGATGAAACCTTTAGTTCTCCAGTTAATATGATATTTAGAGGACCAACGTTTTTTTTGTTTGTTTGTTTTTTTCATATCAGCATGTAGTAGGTGTCTTTAAAAGAACTTTTTTGACATTGCATGAAGCAGCACATTTGTGAGTCTGTGGCTGTAGGTTAAATGAGCACTGCCTGAAAGATATTTGTCGATCTCAGTCACAGGCTTTGCGATCCAGACTGGGTGTGTCTGGTAGCTGGTAAGAAAACGTGGCACAGCAGGAAAAGGCGCAAACCTGTATGTGTAGCTGTGCGTAGACATATGTTTTTAAAATATTTAAAATACAGGAAAAAACTAAATGTTTGCTGCTCTGATGAGAATCAATTCCTTCGAAGCATTTTGAAGCATCTCGAAGATGACCTGTGCTATGTTCTGAGAAAGCGATTCTTATCTGCTCTGGAAAACTTGGAAGAAACACAAAATCACTCATGTCTTTCAGATGTGATCACCATGTGTAATCACATGAGTTTATTGGCCTCAACTTCAACTTGCACACCCTCTTTTTAGCTACTAAATTGAAAGAGATTTCATGATCCTGGTCCATAAAACTACAAATTAGTTGGTGCATGGCTGTAATCTGAACAATAGACTGCATCTACCTGCTGTGCAGTCATGGCGGATTTTGAGAGAAATTCCCACTGGATTGTTAGGCCGGAAGTTGTCGCCGCTGTAGTGGTAAACGTACAGTCGAGCAGGACACTTTCACCAATTGTCACATTGACGTATTTCTGCATCGTCGTCACTGTGATGAGTTCGACACATCCTGTAAAACAATATCAGAGCTCAAGTAGGTTTCCAATAAAATGTAAACTTGCAACAAAAAAAACAAATGATAATGTAAGACAGAAATGTGCTTACCTGTAATGCTTAAAAGCACCAACAAGAGCTGCACAGAGCACATCTTTACAAAAGCTGTGGGGATTCTCACAGAACGTCCTAAGAACTGAACTTTATACTTTTCTGTCTCAGCGTGGGCTCGCCGTGCAAGCAGGTCTAGAAGAGGAAGGGGTAAATGCATTACAGTATCACAGGCAAGGTCGGGGAATTCACGGTAACAGAACTGCTGATAATGCGCATGTTTGCATTTCCATGTTTGCCAGACAAGGTGTGTACACTGGGTGTGTAGAGAACTGTTTTTCAGAAATTTTAGATTTGGGCACTCGGGCTCAAAAAGTTTAAATCGGGGTGGATGAAAATGAGAAATGATGGCAAAGAAAAACCCCTAATCTGGTCATGCTTTGGGCAGATACAATGTGGACCTTAAAGGAAACAAATGGACTGAGTGCAGTCTGCTCTGTGTGTGTGTGTGTGTGTGTGTGTGTGTGTGTGTTTTAAAATGTTGACTGTACATGGCAGGTTAGGAACTCGCAGTGTTGTGACAATGATGGTTAATTCATTTTTCAGTACTTTGGCAGTAGTTTCACCACAGCTCATCCTCCTTGTCTTGTAAGTCATTCTGGGTCAGGGCTTCTGGCAAAGGAATTAATGTAATTTAATCTCCACCTGGCCTTTATCGCTCGCCTCGAGGAAGTGTAAGCCAAAGCGCTGCAACATGCCGCTTATCACTGGGGAGTCCACTCCCTGGTGCTGCTGCCTACTTAATAAAGGCAGTTTCACCTTTGTCGTTTTCGCTCACACAGCGTGTAGCACAATCCTGACAGGGAGAGACAGTGAATCATACATGATTAATTGTCTATAATTACCAGAAGCTGACATAAGTGATTAACAATGTGAAAAATGTTGATTAGGGGTGACTAGAGGGGTGAGGGAGGGAGGCAGCGGCATGATGTGGGAAGCGGAGGAAGGCGTGTAGAGCTCATTATCCAGAAGACGCTTATGTGATAGGCTGGCAAATGACACAATATCACTGTCTGTAGACTTTGTCTGAAAATTAAAAAAAAGAAAAAGAAAGTGTTAGCAGCTGTGTGTTTGGGCAGAACTGCAGAGCGAAACAACAAGGGGCCAGTCTTTAAATAAATGCATCAGCATGACTCACGACCAGCTAATCAGAGTCTGAGAGCGTTCTGATTCCATGACAAGTCAAGTGGGAAAACCACTAATGAATGAGTAGAACCATTAATAATGTATTCAGTTAGTTACATTTGGGAAATACTTATTCCCACATAAGTTGAGAACAGGATTATAGAAACACAATAAGCAGATCCCTTGTTATTTGAGGGCAGATTTTAGATCACATTTCTGGCAAATTCGGTCCTTCTTCAGCTCTCCATGCAGACTCTTTGGCCTCCGTGCAACCAAATCCCGCTCAGGCCTGATTTGTCAATAGCACTTGAATTACAGATGTAAATGAGAACACTTTGTGTACCAGAAAATCCACAGGTGTTACATATTCACGCGCAGAGATCTGTTTTTAGAGATTAGAGTGACAGAAGCTGACATTGTAATAGGACATCTGGCAGAACGTGATAAAACATTCACATTTGTGCTTCGTGTTTTAGCTAAATTTTATCGAAGCTGACAGATCGTCCACGTTCAGCAAAACAATGGCCTGTTTCATTTATGGCTGGTCATGTTTGTTTTGATTCAAAGAAGTCAATTTTTTACACTATTACTGCAAAAAAAAAGTATACAGTTTTAGAGGGTCAAGGGGGAAATAATATATTAAAAAATAAATAAATAAGTAATACTACCTTCACATGCACAGTCATTAGGGGCCAGTTACAGCCTCTTTGTTGGAGTAAGACTAAGGGTTTACCCCATGATGCTATAAATGATCATGCTGGTGCTTTCAAGTGAATGCTTAATGCCAATATTTTAGTATAAAGATTTGATTCATCACCTGATTCATCCACTTGACACTTGAATATTTGTACTAAAAACCAAAAAACCAAAATTACCCATTAGCTATTGAAGCACTTCAGAAGAAATCCAACAAATCTACTGTTAAAATATGTTGGGAACCTGTTAAAGAATGCTTCACAAAATCCTGACCACTGGTTTTGTGGTAGCCTTAGAGGAGAAAGGGATCATCAGAGTCATTGTCATAAATGCTCTGGGGACCATAAATGCTTGCACCTGTACCGAGCAAGCAAGACCGCAACTTAGCCATCATGGATAATAAAATGGGAGGATTAGATTGTTGCCATTTTCTGACTGTTTCACCCCTCAGCCACACTATACTGACTCTTCTTTCTATTCCAGTCACATTAATGGGTCTGCAGTTAGTTTGAATCCGAGCGGAGAGCTGATGATGCATGCGCCCTGTAGCATCCACCGAGCCGCAAGCGTCATCTCGCAGAGGCTGCTTGGACCTGTAACTGTGTCCTCCTCAAACCTCCGGCAGGTTTCTGTGTAATACCTCCACACAGACTTACTCATCCACCCACTGCAAACAGTGGTTCCCTGTCAGCAGACTGCGAGGGGGCGTAAAACTCAGAGCTCAGAAAGAGTGAGTACACATTGAGTGGTATTTTCTTCTGCTTTTTTTGACGAACCTGTCTGAACAATCCGACTGGTTGTTGTAGTAATGCACAGTGCTGGGGGAAGTATTTGAATCCCTCATGGTGGAAAATTACCACAGCACTTTCAAACCATTCTAGTAAGTTATGACAAGTGCTGCTTAGAACACAAATCAACTCAAAGTATACGAGTGTAATTGGAAAGATGCACTTCTGAAAATAAAAGTGCATAAGAAGTACCCAGTGCGGAAGAAGACATCTGTGAATGTTCTGCACTTAAATGTCTCTCAGTCTTTCATGAAGATTTACAACTTTTCCCCCACAGTGTTTCATTCTGCACCAGTGTAATGGATAAACAATTAGATAAAAGTTCCTGTTTTTTTTCACTATCAAAATTTTTTGTGAGTTAACAAAAAACCTTCTGCTTAATAATTACAGGACAACCTGAGCTACCTGAACTTTTTCTGTCATTTTACACATTTATTTCTTACACTTAAAGCCCAGTGAGTCATGCTGACAGGTTTCTTTTATTAAATAAAGCAGCATTTCTTTATCATGTAAATCTGAGGCGTGCTGTTGAAACTGCACTTCTTTTTCTTATTTTGAGATATTTCAGTGATTAAATGTGCAGCTAAACTAATTTACATTGACAGAAATGTTTATTGGTATGGCCCACTTAAGGTCAAAATGCACTGTATGCCCCCCAGTCCTCCAATCTAAAGAGCTCAAAGCCATTTATAAACAAATATCATCTGTTCTTTAATGTGCTCTTGCTTTGTCTAGCAGATGAAGCGGTCAGATAAATGATGTCATGTAAAAGGTACTCGCATTAAAACTGCTGCTATTGAGAACAGGGATGCAATTCAGTCATTGGACAATAGATGGCAGGCCAGCCTGTTAGATGTGTTGTGATGAGCATTTCTCTAAGTATGTGCATGTG